>NW_027150076.1:7857222-8159583 GCF_031143425.1 Pleurodeles waltl | reverse complement strand
CACTCTTCCTACCCACCTGCGCCAGACCAAAGACCTCCTTACCTTCAGGAAACTTCTCAAGACCTGGCTGTTCGAGGAGTAGCAGCACCCCCCCCCCTTCTCCCCCACCCTCCTCAGCGCCTTGAGACCCTTACGGGTGAGTAGTGTACTTTACAAATTCCTGATTAATTGATTGATTGATTGTGGTCCTAGGACTGCCAGGCTCGCGGTGGTGGTCAGACCTCCACGCTCGTGCCAGTCCGGCAGTCACATTACAACCGTGGCAGAGCTGGCACGGTCGGACCACTGACACCACTAGGTTGACACCAGTCCGCAGCTTGGCGGTCCTGCTGGTCGTAATCCACCAGGGTGGCATGCAGCACCGCCCTGGGGATTACGAGTCTCCATTCTGCCAGCCTTTTCATGACGGTCGTCCCGCCATGGAAAGGTTGGCAGAATGGGGGTGTCAGAGGCCCCTGCACTGGGCCTACGGCCTACCTTAGGGGTGTCTTACATGTAGTAAAAGGGAAGGTTTAGGCCTGGCACGTGTGTATACTTGCCAAGTCGAATTAGCAGTTGAAAACTGCAAACACAGACACTGCAGTGGCAGGTCTGAGCCATGTTTCAGGGTAACCAAAGTGGGTGGCACAACCAGTGCTGCAGGCCCACTAGTAGCATTTGATTTACAGGCCCTGGGCACCTCTAGTGCACTTCACTAGGGACTTATTAGTACCAAATCCACAGTACAACTTATATGGGGAGCACATGCACTTTACCACTGATTAGCAGTGGTACAGTGCGCAGAGACAATAAACCAGCAAAAACAGAGTCCAGTACACCATAAAACCAGGAGGTCAGAAGGCAAAAAGACAGGGGAGACGGCCAAAAAGCTGTCAGGACAAATACATGTCCCTCCAGCTGAGAGTAGGGGGGAACTACTCAACCCCTGGGGAGTCTTCCTCACTAAGGCAGAAGAACATGGACAGACTATCAGTGTTGGCGTGTTCTGTGCCAGGGTGGTGTTCCACCGTAAAGTCCATCCCCTGTAGGGACATGGACCACCTCAGCAGTTTTGGATTCTCACCCATCATCTGCATTATCCATCTGAGGGGTCTGTGGACCTGTGGTCAGTCTGAACACGGAAGTGAAACCCAAACAAGTAGGATCTTAGCTTCTTCAGTGTCCAGACCACAGCTTCCCTTTCAATTGCACTCCACTTCTGTTCCCTGGGGAGTAATCTCCTGCTAAGGAAGACTACAGGCTGGTCTAGAGAGTGAAAGTACTGCTCCCACAACATGCTCAGAAGCATCTGTCTGTACCACAAACTCCTTGGAGACGTTAGAGGCTGGAGGACGGGCGCTGTTCACATGGCATCTTCAGGGTGTCAAACGGGGTCTGGCACGCCTCAGTCCAGATCACCTGTCTAGGCTGCTGCTTAGAAGTCAGCTCTGTCAAGGGGGCAACACTGGTGCCATATTCCTTGACAAACCTCCTGTAGTACCCGGTGAGGCCTAAGAAGGCTCTCACCTCTATCTGGTTCTTGGGGGATGCCAAAGCCACTTTCTACCTGGTGTCCTAAGAACACCACCGACCCCTGCCCTATCTGGCACTAACTGGTCTTGATAGTGAGGCCTGCAGCGCCTTCAACACTTCCCAGAGGTGGTGCAGGTGGTCCTCCCAGCTGGAGCTGAAAACAGCAATGTAGTCAAGGTAGGCGGCACTGAAGTTTTCAAGCCCAGCCAGGACCTGATTGACCAGCCTCTGGAAGGGCATGACCCAGAACTGGAAGTGCCCATCTTTTGCTGAGAATGCTGACCTCTCCTTGGCCCCCTCGGTTAAGGCAATCTGCCAGTACCCAGATGTTAAATCAAACGTGCTGAGGAACTTGGCTGCCCCCAACCGATCTATGAGCTCATCAGCTATGGAGAAGGGGTGGGCGTCTGTTTTGGTGACGGCATTGAGCACCCAGTAGTCCACACAGAACCGAAGTTCTGGTGTGGCACCAGGTGCAGCAGGCTTGGGTACCAAGACCAATGGGCTGGACCAAGGGCTGCTAGTGCGCTCAATCACCCCTAAATTCATCATCTTCCTTGATGATGGCCTTCACTCTATCAGCCAACCTGTAAACTTTGCTTTTCACAGGCAGGCTGTCCCCAGTGTCCACATCCTACAAGCATACATGGGTGACACCAGGAGTGAGAGTGAATAGAGTGACAAAGTGTTTCAGTAACTGGCGACACTCACTCTGCTGATCTAGAGTCAGAGAAGGGGAGAGGACTACACCTTCTGTTGACCCATCCTGCTCCTTGGCAGACAGGAGATCAGGGAGAGGTTCACTATCCTCTTCTGCCCCATCATCTGTAGCCAGAAGCATGGTTAACTTGGACTTCTCAAAGTGAGGTTTGAGGCGGTTCACATGAAGAATCCTGAAGGGGTTCCTAGGAGCCTGCAAGTCCACCAAGTAGGTGACGTCACTCTTGCACTCCTTCACCTCAAATGGCCCTGACCACCTGTCCTGCAGAGCACAAGGATATACGGGGGCCATGACCCACACTTTTTGGCCAGGCTGAAACTCAACCAGAGTGGTATTCTGGTTGTACCAGTGTTTCATGTCCTCCTGGCTTGCCTCACGGTTCTCTTGTGCAAGCTTACTGAAGCGGGCGGTCTGGTTTCGGAAGGCCAGCATGTAATTAAATACATCCTGGGGTGGCTTCCTAGGAGCTTGCTTCCAGCCCTCTTTCACCAGACTCAGAGGTCCTTTGACCGGGTGCCCATACAACAGTTCAAAGGGGCTAAAGCCAACCCCCTTCTGTGGGACATCCTGGTATGCAAAGAGAAGGCATGGTAAGAGGAAGTCCCACTTACGCCTCATGGAGTCTTACAGACCCCCAATCATGCCTTTCAGGGTGCGTTTGAATCTTTCAACCAACCTGTTACTTTGGGGGCGTTAAGGAGTGGTGAATTTGTAGTTCACTCCACATTCCTTTCACATGGTCTTTATGTTCATGGACATAAAGTTGGTACCCCGGTCAGATACCACCTTCTTGGGGAAACTCACTCAGGTAAAGATCCCCATCAGTGCCTTGGCCCACTGTCACTGTTCTCAGAGGGATAGGTTCTGGGTACTGGGTACCATGGTCCACCAAGACCAGGATGAACCTGTTGCCTAGGGCTGTCTTGGGGTTCAGAGGACCCACTATGTCAAAGCAAAAGGGGTGCTCACAACAGGAAATGGTTGGGGGGTCTTACATTTCCCTCCACTTTTGCCACTCACTTGGCAAGTCTGGCAGGATCCACAGAACGCATCTCAATGTTTTTTCATTTGAGGCCAATGAAAGTGGGTAACAAGCCTGGCAAAGGTCTTGCCTTGCCCCAAATGTACTGCCAAAGGCATATCATGAGCCAAACCCGGTAGGAAGGCTCTGAAGCGCTGGGATACCACTAGCACACTGGCTGCCCAAGTTCAGCACTCTTAGGATCGCTATACAGAAGATCATTCTCCCTGTATATCAGGTGATCCTTGGGCTCAGCACCAGCGTACTGGCCTTTGGCCTGCTGCCTAAGACCCATGAGAGCAGGGCTCACCTTCTGCTCTGCACAGAACTCCTCTCTAATATGCCCCCGCGCTTGCTGCCAATGGGTCAGCTCAGCTAGGTCTCCCAGTTCAGCCACTTGATCCCCTGTAAGTGCTGGGGCTTCCCCCTCGAGGTCAGCCTCCTCCCAGACCGTGGGACCTTCTGGGGTGGGTTTCCTGCGCCCCTTGCCCTTTCTCTTGGTGGTCACCTGGGGCACTGTTTCAGGCTCCAGGTCTGTCTGATCACCCTGACTGGCTGCCATGGACCGAGAAGTCAGGCGTGTCCACTCTGGCAACCCCAACATCCCCAAGTGCAACCTGAGCTCCACCTTCTTCCAGGTGGAAGCCTCCAGGCCGTTGCCTAGCAGACAGTCAACTGGCATGGTAGGACTCACAGCCACCCTCAAGGAACCTGAGATCCTGCCCCACTCAAAGGGAACCTGCGCCACCTTACATTGGCGCTCCGACTTGTCCACTGCAACAACTTGGTGGAATACACCAGGAACCATGTGCTCTTCAGACACCAGGTGACACTGGGCCATGGTCACATTGGCTCCAGTGTCTCTGAGAGCTTCTACTCTCTGCCCATTGATGGTCACCCACTGCCTGTATTTCTTAGTGTTATCAGGCATTAGGTTTGTCTGGACCATCTCGCCGTCCCTTGTGGGATCCCCACACCCACCTGGGACCACCTCCTCTCCAAGCGCTACACTGGTCAACCCCTTGGTCTGCCCACCGCTGGGTGGTGGTGTCCACTTGGGACATTTGGGATCTCCCTTCATGTGACCCTGCTGGTCATAAGCAAAGCACTGCCTCTGCAGGCTTTCCTGAAGAGGCCCATGGTTTCTTATCTCCTTGGGGGTGAGATTTCCTACCCGGGTTAGTAGATTGGGGCCTATTGGTAAACTTCTTTTGTTTACCTTGTTCCCCCCTACTGTGCTGCTGGGAACCCTGCCCAACTTTTTCAGAATCTTCCCCATATACCTTTTTGTGGACTCTGGTACTCGCCCAGCAGTCCGCCTCCATAGCAAGCTTCTTGGGGTCAGTCCGCTTAATATCAGTCAAGTGCTGGCGCAGCTCTGCAAAACACAGACTAGACAAATGCTCCCACGCAATTAAGTTGTACAGCCCCTGAAAATCTGTCACATTACTGCCCTTCATCCAACCATCCAGTGCTCTGCAAAACAAATCTACCACATTCTAACCAGGTCTGGGATTCAGTTTTCTTACTCTGCCTAAACTGATCCCTGTACTTGTCAGGAGTTAGATCATACCGAGTGAGAAGGGCCTCCTTCATGTCAGCGTAGGTGAGGTTGTACCCCCTTACCAAAAGCTAGCAAAGTGTCCCTCCCCTCCTCTGTGAAGTGGTTCCACAATCCTACCCCTCAATTCTTCTCAAGGACCCCATTCATGTGGATGGATGTCTCATATCCCTGAAACCACCTCTGAATGTAATCTCCCTTCTTGTACTCTATCACTACGTTTTTAGGAATGTGCACAATTCTGTCTGACTGCACTGATGAACTGCTGCCTCCATCCTGGCTGGACCTGCTCCTCACACCCAGCTCTTTTACTCTGAGCTCATGGTCCAAAAGCATCTTTCTTTCCTCCATGGTTCACTGCTCCCTCTGAGCCTCCATTTTTAATCTCTCCAACTCAATCTGGTGCCTCCTGGCTTCTCTCCTGTCCTCCAACTCCTCTGGAGTCAGGCCTTTTGATCCACCACCGCTGCTTGGCACAGGGGGTACCTCCCCCCCGGCAGCTCCTGCACCCTCAGTACATCTTCACTAGAATTTGTGTCAGAAAAATCTCCATTTGGATCCTCAGACTGCCCACTGGCAGCTCTGGCGGCTGCCCATGCCCTCAGCGTCTTTTGTGGCTCCTACTTTTTGGTGAGGCCTCTAACCTGAACTTTGAGGTTTTTACAAACTGCTTTCAGCTCTTCTACAGTATAGGTTTCCAACCTATCCTCCTCAAAAATCAAATCCTGGGATGGAACTGAAGATGCTCTTGATTGAGACATAATGTTGTTGGGGTTCACTTGAACTCAACATCAAAAACAGATCAAAGAAATACATTTGAAAAACAAAAAATCTGTATGCGGCACATAGTGGTCTGCGATATGGTGGTAGTGTAGACCAATCACTGTAAGCCAAGTGCAAGTCCTATCCTCACCCCTGACAGCCAATGTTAGAAATGGGGTCTCTAGTTGGCAGTCGGTTTTCACCCTGTAGGGACCCTTATTCTAGTCAGGATAAGGGAGATACCCGCAGTAAGAAGGTAAGTAATATACACAAGTTATATGTACACAAACCCAAATGAGGCAAGTAAGAGCAAGAAAAGTAATGCAAACAGTGTAGAATTACAATAGGTTGCAATAGGAGAACATAGGTATAGGGGCAACACAAACCATATACTCCAAAAGTGGAATGAGGACCACGAATGGACCCCAGACCTATGTGAGCTTGTAGAGGGTCGCTGGGACTGTAACAAAACAGTGAGGGTTAGAAAAATACCCCACCCCAAGAACCTGAAAAGTAGGAGTAAAGTGCACCTACTACTCCCAGAGAGCACAATAGTCGTGATGAGGGGATTCTGCAGGAAGAACAAACACCAGCAGTGCACTGACAACGGATTTTCGGACCTGAGGACCTGCAAGGCAAGGGGACCAACTCCAATAGTCGCGACAGTGTCCGGGGGGGCAGGAGCCCAGGAAACCCCGGCTGAAGGTGCAAGGAAGGTTGGAAGAAGCTTGGAGTTCTGCAAGAAAGAAGAGGACTAGGGACTTCTCCTTTGGAAGACTGATGTCCCATGTCGCCATGAAGCTTGCAGATGTGTTCTCATGCAGAAAGACCGCAAAAAACCTTGCTAGTTGCAAGGGTTGCAGTAGAGGTTTTTGGGTGCTGCTGAGGACGAGGAAGGACCAGGATGTCGCCTTTTGGAGGAGGAGACATAGGGGGCGCTCAGCAACTCAGAGAGCCCTCACAGAAGCAGGCAGCACCCGCAGAAGTACCCCAACAGGCACTTGGAAGAAGAGGTAACCAGAGTCCACGCAAAGTTACAAAAAGGAGTCCCACGACGTCGGAGGACAACTCAGAAGGTTGTGCACTGCAGGACGGAGTGCTGGGGACCCAGGCTAGGCTGTGCACGAAGGAAATCCTGGAAGAGTGCACAGGAAAGGAGCAGCTGCAAATCACACAGTACACAGCTTTGCAGTCTAGCGTGGGGAGGCAAGGACTTACCTCCACCAAACTTGGACTGAAGAGTCACTGGACTGTGAGAGTCACTTGGACAGAGTTGCTGTGTTCCAGGGACCACGCTCGTCAGGATGAGAGGGGACCCAGAGGACCGGTGATGCAGTCTTTTGGTGCCTGCGTTAGCAGGGGGAAGATTCCATCGACCCACAGGAGATTTCTTCTGAGCTTCTGGTGCAGGGTGAAGGCAGGCTACCCCCAGAGCATGCACCACCAGGAAACAGTCAAGAAAGCTGGTAGGATTAGGCGCTACAATGTTGCTGGTAGTCGTCTTGCTACTTTGTTGCGGCTTTGCAGGCGTCCTGGAGCAGTCAGCGGTCGATCCTTGGAAGAAGGTGAAGAGGGAGATGCAGAGGAACTGTGGTGAGCTCTTGCATTCGTTATCTGAAGAATTCCCCAAAGCAGAGACCCTAAATAGCCAGAAAAGGAGGTTTGGCTACCAAGGAAGGAGGATTGGCTACCAAGAGAGGTAAGAGCCTATCAGAAGGAGCCTCTGACATCACCTGCTGGCATTGGCCACTCAAAGCAGTCCAGTGTGCCTCCAACACCTCTGTTTCCAAGATGGCAGAGGTCTGGGACACACTGGAGGAGCTCTGCGTACCTCCCCTGGGAGGTACTGGTCCGGGGAGTGGTCACTCCCCTTTCCTTTGTCCAGTTTCACGCCAGAGCAGGGCTGGGGGATCCCTGAACCAGTGTAGACTGGTTTATGCAGAGATGGGCACCATCTGTGCCCATCAAAGCATTTCCAGAGGCTGGGGGAGGCTACTTCACACCTATTTCCAAAGGGAGAGGGTGTAACACCCTCTCTCAGAGGAAATCCTTTGTTCTGCCTTCCTGGGCCAGGGCGGCCTGGATCCCAGGAGGGCAGAAACCTGTCTGAGGGGTTGGCAGCAGCAGCAGCTGCAGTGGAGACCCCGGAAAGGCAGTTTGTCAGTACCTGGGTTCTGTGCTAGAGACTCAGGGGATCATGGAATTGTCCCCCCAATACCAGAATGGTATTGGGGTGACAATTCCATGATCTTAGACATGTTATATGGCCATGTTCAGAGTTACCATTGTGACGCTATACATAGGTAGTGACCTATGTATAGTGCAAGCGTGTAATGGTGTCCCCGCACTCACAATGTCCGGGGAATTTGCCCTGAACGATGTGGGGGGACGATGGCTATTGCCAGGGTGCCCACACACTAAGTAACTTGGCACCCAACCTTCACCAGGTGAAGGTTACACATATAGGTGACTTATAAGTTACTTATGTGCAGTGGTAAATGGCTGTGAAATAACGTGGACGTTATTTCACGCAGGCTGCAGTGGCAGGCCTGTGTAAGAATTGTCAAAGCTCCCTATGGGTGGCAAAAGAAATGCTGCAGCCCAAAGGGATCTACTGGAACCCCAATACCCTGGGTACCTCAGTACTATATACAAGGGAATTATATGGGTGTACCAGAATGCCATTGTGAATTGGTAAATTTAGTCACTAGCCTGTTAGTGACAAATTTGGAAAGCAGAGAAAGCATAACCACTGAGGTTCTGCTTAGCAGAGCCTCAGTGAGACAGTTAGGCATCACACAGGGAACACATACAGGGCACATACTTATGAGCACTGGGGCCCTGCCTGGCAGGGTCCCAGTGACACATAGACTAAAACAACATATATACAGTGAAATATGGGGGTAACATGCCAGGCAAGATGGTACTTTCCTACAGTAAGCTGGTGTATTGCATATCTGGCCAGCACAACTATCTTGAAGTCCCAACCCAGGGTACCAAAGGCCTGACGGATATCCAGGGACAGACAGCCAGCAAATAGGTACTGCTCTCGAGCGACATCCATTATATGAAATAAACTATAGATATTTAGGATGGTGTTACGTCAGGGAATGACGCCGCATCGATCGGTTTACAATAACCTCAGGAGCAATGGGAGCGGCCTAAGCACTAGGGGCCAGATGTAGCAAAAATGCAATTTGCGACTTGCAAATTGCGAGTCCCTGCGACTCGCAATTTGCAAGTCGCAAATTGCTATGCAGTACGGTGTCTCAGACACCGACTGCAACTCGCAATGGGGTCGCAATGACCCACCTCATGAATATTCATGAGGTGGGTCGCAAATTGCGGCCCCATTGCGAGTATAGGCACTCGCTAACATGGAGGCCTGCTGACGTCAGCAGGCCTCCATGTTAGCGACCTGCTGTTCAATAAAGCAGGTTTTTTTTTTTTTTAAGTGTAGCCCGTTATCCCTAAAGGAAAACGAGCTGCACTACAAAAAAAAACCGAAACCTTTAGTTTCGGATTTTTCAGGGCAGGGAGTGGTCCCTTGGACCACTCCCTGCCCTGAAAAAATAATATGGGGTCCAGTCACAAAGGGGATTGGGTCCCATGGGGACCCCTTCCCGTTTGCGAGTGGGTTACCATCCACTTCAAGTGGATGGTAACTGCGACTCCATTTGCGACCGCGTAAGCGGTCGCAAATGGAGTTGCATACCACTCCGACTCGCAAATAGGAAGGGAACACCCCTTCCTATTTGCGAGTCGCAAATGCATATTACGAGTCGGTAACGACTTGCAATATGCATTTGTGAATTGCAAACCCACGTTTGCGAGTCGCAAACGGCGTTTTTCGCCGTTTGCGCCTCGCAAAAGGGTTGCTACATCTGGCCCTAGGATTTTTATAAAAGGATGTTTATAAAAGTCTTGAAAGGCTGTGTTGATACCCAGCTGTGTCTCAGCTATTCCTTGGGTCAGTGTGTTTATTGATAGAATAGATGTGGTAGGGGTGTGGAATTTAATGAAATATTTACTTGTCCATAGGACAGGTTGCTTCATAAATCTACTTATCCTGTAGACAGAGCCACTTGTCCCTTTAGTGCCATGTAGCCCAATGTTTTTTTTTTTTCAACTGGGGGGGGCGCGACATTAAAACGTTTGAAGACCACTGCTTTGACTATAATTTTTTCAGTAATACTCCCAGTGCTGCTTGCACTTTTATTCTCCAGTTCCAATAATTCTTTCATTACGTCTAAATCTGATTTCAGCAAATTCTGTATCCAGTATTGGTGGAGTCTCAGTATTTTACACAAATTACTAACATTGTTTCTATAAACTTTCATTAGCTCGAGTTCCTAATATATTTATACAGATCTATTTTAGTCTGAATATAAGAAAATTCTGACTTTTCACAAAATGATATTCCCAGAGTTAGTACCTTTATTTATATGCATTCATCTTCAATGATAAATGATGGAACTCTTGTTCTACTTCTGTGGATGCGGGGTGTGTGCCAGTGAGAATGATGCTGAGCGAAGTTGTCTGAGGCTGTCCTTCACTCCCTGCACTCCCTGTCGCTCACTTCCTGCACTGTCACTCACTCCCTGCACTGCCTCTCACTCACTTCCTGCACTGCTTCACTCATTGTTTGCACTGCCTCTCACTCCCTTCCTGCACTGTCACTCACTCCCCGCCTCTTAACCTCTTCCTGCAGTGCCACTGAAACCTCTTCCTTAGAGGAAGAATTCCTATTCTGTCCCCCATGATCTCCATGGATGCTTGTACTGCTTTGTTTATCCCACTATGTTACTCATTTATGTACACAGTTTGGTGTGCTCCCAAATCGATCTTTCTGTGTCGTTATCTTAGGTCTCCCTAGAGGCAACTTGCTGTTCTTGTGAACTTTAGGGATGAGGTAAAACAGACAGTTTCAGTTAATATGTCTTCAGGAACCTGAGTTCATCATAGCTAATGTGTCCTTGATCTCTTCATCCCACTAAATCATTAGTGAAATCTTGTTTTTCCTTCAGATAATATGCCTTCTCATATTTGTTATAGCACTCGGTATTTGAAAGTTGACTATATGATTCTGCATATACAGCTCAATTGGCTGTAGTACTGCATTGCCACATTTGTCATGCACCTATGACACAATCTTTGTTATCTCTCAATTTAGTGCTGGTCTGTTTATGATTATCCACAGCACCGTTGAGATGTGGCCAATCTCTTTCTGGTTGTTTTTATTTGCAAACTGCAAAGTTCTCTAATCACTGTTTCTTAAAACACATCTATGCTATCAGGTGAAATAATGAGTACAAAGAGTGGTCCAGTGTTTTGCTTTTCACTAATGACTGAGCTGACAGAAATCGCGGGAATGCACTTCTCAGTTCAAAGAAGACATTTATTATTCCACCACGAAATAAAAGGAGATTAGCAAGTTGAAAGCACACGTTTAAAAGTAGTCACAGCAATTAAAGGAAAATATACCAAAATCATTCTCCACTGCGCTATACATAGCAAATATATGTAATGCAAAGCAAATAATTAATTAAAAATGCATCACCGTAGGGCCTGCCAGATTCTTCATCTTTCTCATGCCGGCAAGACAATGACCCCATTTGACTGTAAAAGAGAAAGAGATCTGTACCCTCACGGGAAAGATATCAGGTATCTGACGTCTAGAATCCTGATTGAGGCTACTCACCCTCTCACTATCGCACTGGGTCTTTTTATATCTTAAAAAACCAAACAGAGCTTTCTGGAAAAAACCCTCATTTCGCAATTCAAACATGCTGGCTAGTTTAGGTCAGAGTTGAAAGAAACAGGTTAGAACTGGCCAGTTTCCCAAGGTGTCTCTCCCAAGCCAAAGCTGTTCCCTGCTGTACCATAAACATCAGTCTAGTACATCTTTAGCATGCTGACTGACTAACTCCTCCATATTATGTACTAGCTCTTCGGTGAGAAAGAGAACAAAAACAAGACAGAATGCACAGTTTACAATGTGGAAAATAATGGGCAGCTTTAACATGGCAATGTCTAATGCTACGATAAAGTCAATAGGCAGAATGAATCTAAAACTAAACTGAATACAAAATGTAGTCTGTAACTGGTGAACACTGAACAGCTAATCCAGGTGCAAAGTGGTGCAACACAAAGTCAGTGGTCAAAACACACATTTCACTCGCCCTATGATCAATGACTTTGTATAAAGGACAGATTGAAAATCAATTTCTCTTTTTTTTTTCCTCTTAAAATTGTTTTTTACAACCCATTGTACACAGCAACATAATGAAACGACAAAAGCAATCACTATAAAGCAATAGAAGTGGATTAATGTATTGATCTTATAACCAGTTAAAACAGACACACCTACAAGAAAAAGACTGAAGCTTATATATTCTGATTGGGATAATAACTGATTGAATAGTGTCTCTAGGATAGCAAGTTGGTTTAGAATAAGATGGAAACATCATGAGTTCTTATCGTGTAAAGGTACACGGTACACCTGTAAGGTTTGCTGGAATATAAGTGTGCCCATACGAGAATAGTCAGCCAACTAGCAACTTAAACATGCTTAATGAGACTGGCAGCAGTCATCAGATGGGTTAGTTCGAAGACAAATGTAATCAAACAGGTTGACAGAACATTCATGGTACTCTGCATTGTTCCCATGCAGAACCTTGATCTGAGAAGCACAATTAGCACTAAATGGATCCATAGGTTTTGTACTTTAAAAGCAGCAGGAGTTTTGCACAAAAGTGATCAATCAGGTTCAAGTTGGGGGTGCGGTCCCTCCCCGACCCCACACGCAAACGCCCAAAGGGAGACCACACAGCACACTCATGGTCAGTGGCAAGTCGTAGTAAGATCTGTAAAAGAAACAAGTATGATTTTTCTTGCAAATAACATTTGGCATCTGAAAAGTGCTCCCATTTTTCCTTTCCTTGTTTTATTATCAGCAGGACGTTATTGGGGCCCTTGGCTATAATTTCTGCAGGTTCTGGAGGGCCCTTTGGGGATTCGACCCACACCTTAGCACTGAGGTTTTATCTGCTGAACTTCCCTTTCCTCGCACTGTCAGAAGGGCTGGGGCAGTCCCCTTAATCACCAATCCTCCATACACTGCACTTATGACAAGTTGGGCAATTCTGCCTCCAATCTTTATGAATAAATCAGCTTCTCCATTATTTAACAGAATAGCTTTGATTTCTGTCTGTCCTGGTAACTTTCCTCTCCCCAATTGACCTTTGACTGTTTGTGGGACAGATCTCTGAAGTGTGTGCTGACAAATAGGGCATTGCACAATCACAGTTTTTATCAAATCTAGGGGAATCTGCATCCCTCTCATCTCTTCCCCCCGTAAGTGGCTTTTTCTCCCAGGTGTCCAAATTTCTGCTGCGCCCATTTAGCCATCCCCACCAAGTCAGAATTCTGGGTTGCCACATCTGCTTCTGAAATTTTGGCTTTGTCGTCTGCAAGGGAATTGAACCAGCATTTTAGTGAGTCAATGGGACAATGAGCATCTATGACTTTATTCTATTCTAACATTTCCCAAATTTCTTGCCACAACTCTTTGCTCCACACCTCCTTTGAATGAATGAACCAGTTATGTGCATGCCATGTGGGAAGCCAAATGGCTTTTCCATTGGCAGTGGACCAAGAATCAGTGTAAACATAACAATTCTCAAGTAGCTCTTGCTTTATAGCTTGATACACTGCGTACAACTCTGCATATTGGCTACTTTTTTCTTCTCCTGTGGTGGTCAACAACTTTTCAGTAACTGGATTGTATAACACTGCTTTCAAAGGTCTTTTGGTACCCACGTATTTGAATTAACCATTAGTGAACCAAGCATGCTTCCTATCCTTAGGGGACACGAATTCAAATGGCACACCCCATTTCACTGGTGACTCTTTTACCTGTGGTACCTCCTGCAACCTCTACTCATCCTGCACAGGGGCTTGTGACACCTGTTCATGTAGGGATGCAGTGCCTGCCGGACCTACTCAAGCCTGTCTTGTATGTACCATTTCCAGCGTATGATACTAGCCTCTTGTGCATGTCCTGTACGGTGAGGTTTAGGTGAACTCTTCACCCACTTCATAATTGGTATTTCAGGTCTCATATTTACATTATGACCTAGTGTTATTTGCTCAGTGTCCACTGGAGCCCAATAACAGGCCAAAAGCTGTTTTCCAAAGGAGTATAGCGCTCCCCAGAGTCAGGTAGTTTTCTAGTCCAGAATCCTAGGGGCACCCTCGTCCCCCCATGTTACTGCTACATATTTCAGTTTGCATATTGTCCCTGAACAGTTACATGTAACTCATTGTCTCCCTCTTGCACTGGCCACAAGTCTAAAGTCAGTTGAATTATTTCATTTGTCAAATCAGAAGCATACTGCTGCTCTTCACCCCCATTCAAACTCATGTTATCCAGAATCCTTTGCAAACCTCAAAATTTGGCTAAAAAAACACATGTTCCTCACATTTCTGTGGCAGAAAGTTCTGGAATCTGAGAGGAGCCACAAATTTCCTTCCACCCAGCGTTCCCCCACGTCTCCCGATAAAAATGATACCTCACTTGTGTGGGTAGGTCTAGCGCCCGTGACAGGAAATGCCCCAAAGCGCAGCGTGGACACAGCCAAATTGGTGAAGGAAAACAGAGGTGTTTTTTGCAAAGTGCCTACCTGTAGATTTTGGCCTGTAGCTCAGCCGCCACCTAGGGAAACCTACCAAACCTGTGCATTTCTGAAAACTAGAGACCTAGGGGAATCCAAGATGGGGTGACTTGTGTGGCTCGGACCAGGTTCTGTTACCCAGAATCCTTTGCAAACCTCAAAATTTGGCTAAAAAAACACATGTTCCTCACATTTCTGTGGCAGAAAGTTCTGGAATCTGAGAGGAGCCACATATTTCCTTCCACCCAGCGTTCCCCCATGTCTCCCGATAAAAATGATACCTCTCTTGTGTGGGTAGGCCTAGCGCCCGCGACAGGAAACGCCCCAAAGCGCAACGTGGACACATCCAAATTGGTGAAGGAAAACAGAGGTGTTTTTTGCAAAGTGCCTACCTGTAGATTTTGGCCTGTAGCTCAGCCGCCACCTAGGGAAACCTACCAAACCTGTGCATTTCTGAAAACTAGAGACCTAGGGAAATCCAAGATGGGGTGACTTGTGTGGCTCTGACCAGGTTCTGTTACCCAGAATCCTTTGCAAACCTCAAAATTTGGCTAAAAAAACACATGTTCCTCACATTTCTGTGGCAGAAAGTTCTAGAATCTAAGAGGAGCCACAAATTTCCTTCCACCCAGCGTTCCCCCACGTCTCCCGATAAAAATGATACCTCACTTGTGTGGGTAGGCCTAGCGCCCGCGACAGGAAACGCCCCAAAGCGCAACGTGGACACATCCAAATTGGTGAAGGAAAACAGAGGTGTTTTTTGCAAAGTGCCTACCTGTAGATATTGGCCTATAGCTCAGCCGCCACCTAGGGAAACCTACCAAACCTGTGCATTTCTGAAAACTAGAGACCTAGGGGAATCCAAGATGGGGTGACTTGTGTGGCTCGGACCAGGTTCTGTTACC
Source organism: Pleurodeles waltl (assembly GCF_031143425.1). Classification (NCBI taxonomy): domain Eukaryota; kingdom Metazoa; phylum Chordata; class Amphibia; order Caudata; family Salamandridae; genus Pleurodeles; species Pleurodeles waltl. The sequence goes on along the minus strand of NW_027150076.1, from coordinate 8,144,426 downwards.
CAGAATCCTTTGCAAAGCTCAAAATTTGGCTAAAAAAACACATGTTCCTCATATTTCTGTGGCAGAAAGTTCTGGAATCTGAGAGGAGCCACAAATTTACTTCCACCCAGCGTTCCCCCACGTCTCCCGATAAAAATGATACCTCACTTGTGTGGGTAGCCTTAGCGCCCGCGACAGGAAATGCCCCAAAGCGCAACGTGGACACAGCCAAATTGGTGAAGGAAAACAGAGGTGTTTTTTGCAAAGTGCCTACCTGTAGATTTTGGCCTGTAGCTCAGCCGCCACCTAGGGAAACCTACCAAACCTGTGCATTTCTGAAAACTAGAGACCTAGGGGAATCCAAGATGGGGTGACTTGTGTGGCTCGGACCAGGTTCTGTTACCCAGAATCCTTTGCAAACCTCAAAATTTGGCTAAAAAAACACATGTTCCTCACATTTCTGTGGCAGAAAGTTCTGTAATCTGGGAGGAGCCACAAATTTCCTTCCACCCAGCGTTCCCCCACGTCTCCCGATAAAAATGATACCTCACTTGTGTGGGTAGGCCTAGCGCCCGCGACAGGAAACACCCCAAAGCGCAACGTGGACACATCCAAATTGGTGAAGGAAAACAGAGGTGTTTTTTGCAAAGTGCCTACCTGTAGATTTTGGCCTTTAGCTCAGCCGCCACCTAGGGAAACCTACCAAACCTGTGCATTTCTGAAAACTAGAGACCTAGGGGAATCCAAGATCGGGTGACTTGTGTGGCTCGGACCAGGTTCTGTTACCCAGAATCCTTTGCAAACCTCAAAATTTGGCTAAAAAAACACGTTCCTCACATTTCTGTGGCAGAAAGTTCTGGATTCTGAGAGGAGCCACAAATTTCCTTCCACCCAGCGTTCCCCCACGTCTCCCGATAAAAATGATACCTCACTTGTGTGGGTAGGCCTAGCGCCCGCGACAGGAAACGCCCCAAAGCGCAACGTGGACACATCCAAATTGGTGAAGGAAAACAGAGGTTTTTTTTGCAAAGTGCCTACCTGTAGATTTTGGCCTGTAGCTCAGCCGCCACCTAGGGAAACCTACCAAACCTGTGCATTTCTGAAAACTAGAGACCTAGGGGAATCCAAGATGGGGTGACTTGTGTGGCTCGGACCAGGTTCTGTTACCCAGAATCCTTTGCAAACCTCAAAATTTGGCTAAAAAAACACATGTTCCTCACATTTCTGTGGCAGAAAGTTCTGGAATCTGAGAGGAGCCACACATTTCCTTCCACCCAGCGTTCCCCCACGTCTCCCAATAAAAATGATACCTCACTTGTGTGGGTAGGCCTAGCGCCCGCGACAGGAAACACCCCAAAGCGCAACGTGGACACATCCAAATTGGTGAAGGAAAACAGAGGTGTTTTTTGCAAAGTGCCTACCTGTAGATTTTGGCCTGTAGCTCAGCCGCCACCTAGGGAAACCTACCAAACCTGTGCATTTCTGAAAACTAGAGACCTAGGGGAATCCAAGATGGGGTGACTTGTGTGGCTCGGACCAGGTTCTGTTATCCAGAATCCTTTGCAAACCTCAAAATTTGGCTAAAAAAACACATGTTCCTCACATTTCTGTGGCAGAAAGTTCTGGAATCTGAGAGGAGCCACAAATTTCCTTCCACCCAGCGTTCCCCCACGTCTCCCGATAAAAATGATACCTCACTTGTGTGGTTAGGCCTAGCACCCGCGACAGGAAACGCCCCAAAGCGCAACGTGGACACATCCAAATTGGTGAAGGAAAACAGAGGTGTTTTTTGCAAAGTGCCTACCTGTAGATTTTGGCCTGTAGCTCAGCCGCCACCTAGGGAAACCTACCAAACTTGTGCATTTCTGAAAACTAGAGACCTAGGGGAATCCAAGGTGGGGTGACTTGTGTGGCTCGGACCAGGTTCTGTTACCCAGAATCCTTTGCAAACCTCAAAATTTGGCTAAAAAAACACATGTTCCTCACATTTCTGTGGCAGAAAGTTCTGGAATCTGAGAGGAGCCACAAATTTCCTTCCACCCAGCGTTCCCCCACGTCTCCCGATAAAAATGATACCTCACTTGTGTGGGTAGGCCTAGCGCCCGCGACAGGAAACGCCCCAAAGCGCAACGTGGACACATCCAAATTGGTGAAGGAAAACAGAGGTGTTTTTTGCAAAGTGCCTACCTGTAGATTTTGGCCTGTAGCTCAGCCGCCACCTAGGGAAACCTACTAAACCTGTGCATTTCTGAAAACTAGAGACCTAGGGGAATCCAAGATGGGGTGACTTGTGTGGCTTGGACCAGGTTCTGTTACCCAGAATCCTTTGCAAACCTCAAAATTTGGCTAAAAAAACACATGTTCCTCACATTTTTGTGACAGAAAGTTCTGGAATCTGAGAGGAGCCACAAATTACCTTCCACCCAGCGTTCCCCCACATCTCCCGATAAAAATGATACCTCACTTGTGTGGGTAGGCCTAGCGCCCGTGACCGGAAATGCCCCAAAGCGCAACGTGGACACAGCCAAATTGGTGAAGGAAAACAGAGGTGTTTTTTGCAAAGTGCCTACCTGTAGATTTTGGCCTGTAGCTCAGCCGCCACCTAGGGAAACCTACCAAACCTGTGCATTTCTGAAAACTAGAGACCTAGGGGAATCCAAGATGGGGTGACTTGTGTGGCTCGGACCAGGTTCTGTTACCCAGAATCCTTTGCAAACCTCAAAATTTGGCTAAAAAAACACATGTTCCTCACATTTCTGTGGCAGAAAGTTCTGTAGTCTGAGAGGAGCCACAAATTTCCTTCCACCCAGCGTTTCCCCACGTCTCCCGATAAAAATGATACCTCACTTGTGTGGGTAGGCCTAGCGCCCGCGACAGTAAACACCCCAAAGCGCAACGTGGACACATCCAAATTGGTGAAGGAAAACAGAGGTGTTTTTTGCAAAGTGCCTACCTGTAGATTTTGGCCTGTAGCTCAGCCGCCACCTAGGGAAACCTACCAAACCTGTGCATTTCTGAAAACTAGAGACCTAGGGGAATCCAAGATGGGGTGACTTGTGTGGCTCGGACCAGGTTCTGTTACCCAGAATCCTTTGCAAACCTCAAAATTTGGTTAAAAAAACACATGTTCCTCACATTTCTGTGGCAGAAAGTTCTGGAATCTGAGAGGAGCCACATATTTCCTTCCACCCAGCGTTCCCCCATGTCTCCCGATAAAAATGATACCTCTCTTGTGTGGGTAGGCCTAGCGCCCGCGACAGGAAACGCCCCAAAGCGCAACGTGGACACATCCAAATTGGTGAAGGAAAACAGAGGTGTTTTTTGCAAAGTGCCTACCTGTAGATTTTGGCCTGTAGCTCAGCCGCCACCTAGGGAAACCTACCAAACCTGTGCATTTCTGAAAACTAGAGACCTAGGGAAATCCAAGATGGGGTGACTTGTGTGGCTCGGACCAGGTTCTGTTACCCAGAATCCTTTGCAAACCTCAAAATTTGGCTAAAAAAACACATGTTCCTCACATTTCTGTGGCAGAAAGTTCTAGAATCTAAGAGGAGCCACAAATTTCCTTCCACCCAGCGTTCCCCCACGTCTCCCGATAAAAATGATACCTCACTTGTGTGGGTAGGCCTAGCGCCCGCGACAGGAAACGCCCCAAAGCGCAACGTGGACACATCCAAATTGGTGAAGGAAAACAGAGGTGTTTTTTGCAAAGTGCCTACCTGTAGATATTGGCCTATAGCTCAGCCGCCACCTAGGGAAACCTACCAAACCTGTGCATTTCTGAAAACTAGAGACCTAGGGGAATCCAAGATGGGGTGACTTGTGTGGCTCGGACCAGGTTCTGTTACCCAGAATCCTTTGCAAAGCTCAAAATTTGGCTAAAAAAACACATGTTCCTCATATTTCTGTGGCAGAAAGTTCTGGAATCTGAGAGGAGCCACAAATTTACTTCCACCCAGCGTTCCCCCACGTCTCCCGATAAAAATGATACCTCACTTGTGTGGGTAGCCTTAGCGCCCGCGACAGGAAATGCCCCAAAGCGCAACGTGGACACAGCCAAATTGGTGAAGGAAAACAGAGGTGTTTTTTGCAAAGTGCCTACCTGTAGATTTTGGCCTGTAGCTCAGCCGCCACCTAGGGAAACCTACCAAACCTGTGCATTTCTGAAAACTAGAGACCTAGGGGAATCCAGGATGGGGTGACTTGTGTGGCTCGGACCAGGTTCTGTTACCCAGAATCCTTTGCAAACCTCAAAATTTGGCTAAAAAAACACATGTTCCTCACATTTCTGTGGCAGAAAGTTCTGTAATCTGGGAGGAGCCACAAATTTCCTTCCACCCAGCGTTCCCCCACGTCTCCCGATAAAAATGATACCTCACTTGTGTGGGTAGGCCTAGCGCCCGCGACAGGAAACACCCCAAAGCGCAACGTGGACACATCCAAATTGGTGAAGGAAAACAGAGGTGTTTTTTGCAAAGTGCCTACCTGTAGATTTTGGCCTTTAGCTCAGCCGCCACCTAGGGAAACCTACCAAACCTGTGCATTTCTGAAAACTAGAGACCTAGGGGAATCCAAGATGGGGTGACTTGTGTGGCTCGGACCAGGTTCTGTTACCCAGAATCCTTTGCAAACCTCAAAATTTGGCTAAAAAAACACATGTTCCTCACATTTCTGTGGCAGAAAGTTCTGGAATCTGAGAGGAGCCACACATTTCCTTCCACCTAGCGTTCCCCCACGTCTCCCAATAAAAATGATACCTCACTTGTGTGGGTAGGCCTAGCGCCCGCGACAGGAAACACCCCAAAGCGCAACGTGGACACATCCAAATTGGTGAAGGAAAACAGAGGTGTTTTTTGCAACGTGCCTACCTGTAGATTTTGGCCTGTAGCTCAGCCGCCACCTAGGGAAACCTACCAAACCTGTGCATTTCTGAAAACTAGAGACCTAGGGGAATCCAAGATGGGGTGACTTGTGTGGCTCGGACCAGGTTCTGTTATCCAGAATCCTTTGCAAACCTCAAAATTTGGCTAAAAAAACACATGTTCCTCACATTTCTGTGGCAGAAAGTTCTGGAATCTGAGAGGAGCCACAAATTTCCTTCCACCCAGCGTTCCCCCACGTCTCCCGATAAAAATGATACCTCACTTGTGTGGTTAGGCCTAGCACCCGCGACAGGAAACGCCCCAAAGCGCAACGTGGACACATCCAAATTGGTGAAGGAAAACAGAGGTGTTTTTTGCAAAGTGCCTACCTGTAGATTTTGGCCTGTAGCTCAGCCGCCACCTAGGGAAACCTACCAAACTTGTGCATTTCTGAAAACTAGAGACCTAGGGGAATCCAAGATGGGGTGACTTGTGTGGCTCGGACCAGGTTCTGTTACCCAGAATCCTTTGCAAACCTCAAAATTTGGCTAAAAAAACACATGTTCCTCACATTTCTGTGGCAGAAAGTTCTGGAATCTGAGAGGAGCCACAAATTTCCTTCCACCCAGCGTTCCCCCACGTCTCCCGATAAAAATGATACCTCACTTGTGTGGGTAGGCCTAGCGCCCGCGACAGGAAACGCCCCAAAGCGCAACGTGGACACATCCAAATTGGTGAAGGAAAACAGAGGTGTTTTTTGCAAAGTGCCTACCTGTAGATTTTGGCCTGTAGCTCAGCCGCCACCTAGGGAAACCTACCAAACCTGTGCATTTCTGAAAACTAGAGACCTAGGGGAATCCAAGATGGGGTGACTTGTGTGGCTTGGACCAGGTTCTGTTACCCAGAATCCTTTGCAAACCTCAAAATTTGGCTAAAAAAACACATGTTCCTCACATTTTTGTGACAGAAAGTTCTGGAATCTGAGAGGAGCCACAAATTACCTTCCACCCAGCGTTCCCCCACATCTACCGATAAAAATGATACCTCACTTGTGTGGGTAGGCCTAGCGCCCGTGACAGGAAATGCCCCAAAGCGCAACGTGGACACAGCCAAATTGGTGAAGGAAAACAGAGGTGTTTTTTGCAAAGTGCCTACCTGTAGATTTTGGCCTGTAGCTCAGCCGCCACCTAGGGAAACCTACCAAACCTGTGCATTTCTGAAAACTAGAGACCTAGGGGAATACAAGATGGGGTGGCTTGTGTGGCTCGGACCAGGTTCTGTTACCCAGAATCCTTTGCAAACCTCAAAATTTGGCTAAAAAAACACATGTTCCTCACATTTCTGTGGCAGAAAGTTCTGTAGTCTGAGAGGAGCCACAAATTTCCTTCCACCCAGCGTTTCCCCACGTCTCCCGATAAAAATGATACCTCACTTGTGTGGGTAGGCCTAGCGCCCGCGACAGTAAACACCCCAAAGCGCAACGTGGACACATCCAAATTGGTGAAGGAAAACAGAGGTGTTTTTTGCAAAGTGCCTACCTGTAGATTTTGGCCTGTAGCTCAGCCGCCACCTAGGGAAACCTACCAAACCTGTGCATTTCTGAAAACTAGAGACCTAGGGGAATCCAAGATGGGGTGACTTGTGTGGCTCGGATCAGGTTCTGTTACCCAGAATCCTTTGCAAACCTCAAAATTTGGCTAAAGAAACACATGTTCCTCACATTTCTGTGGCAGAAAGTTCTGGAATCTGAGAGGAGCCACAAATTTCCTTCCACCCAGCGTTCCCCCACGTCTCCCGATAAAAATGATACCTCACTTGTGTGGGTAGGCCTAGCGCCCGCGACAGGAAACGCCCCAAAGCGCAACGTGGACACATCCAAATTGGTGAAGGAAAACAGAGGTGTTTTTTGCAAAGTGCCTACCTGTAGATTTTGGCCTGTAGCTCCGCCGCCACCTAGGGAAACCTACCAAACCTGTGCATTTCTGAAAACTAGAGACCTAGGGGAATCCAAGATGGGGTGACTTGTGTGGCTCGGACCAGGTTCTGTTACCCAGAATCCTTTGCAAACCTCAAAATTTGGCTAAAATAACACGTTCCTCACATTTCTGTGGCAGAAAGTTCTGGAATCTGAGAGGAGCCACAAATTTACTTCCACCCAGCGTTCCCCCACGTCTCCCGATAAAAATGATACCTCACTTGTGTGGGTAGGCCTAGCGCCCGCGACAGGAAACGCCCCAAAGCGCAACGTGGACACATCCAAATTGGTGAAGGAAAACAGAGGTGTTTTTTGCAAAGTGCCTACCTGTAGATTTTGGCCTGTAGCTCAGCCGCCACCTAGGGAAACCTACCAAACCTGTGCATTTCTGAAAACTAGAGACCTAGGGGAATCCAAGATGGGGTGACTTGTGTGGCTCGGATCAGGTTCTGTTACCCAGAATCCTTTGCAAACCTCAAAATTTGGCTAAAGAAACACATGTTCCTCACATTTCTGTGGCAGAAAGTTCTGGAATCTGAGAGGAGCCACAAATTTCCTTCCACCCAGCGTTCCCCCACGTCTCCCGATAAAAATGATACCTCACTTGTGTGGGTAGGCCTAGCGCCCGCGACAGGAAACGCCCCAAAGCGCAACGTGGACACATCCAAATTGGTGAAGGAAAACAGAGGTGTTTTTTGCAAAGTGCCTACCTGTAGATTTTGGCCTGTAGCTCAGCCGCCACCTAGGGAAACCTACCAAACCTGTGCATTTCTGAAAACTAGAGACCTAGGGGAATCCAAGATGGGGTGACTTGTGTGGCTCGGACCAGGTTCTGTTACCCAGAATCCTTTGCAAACCTCAAAATTTGGCTAAAATAACACGTTCCTCACATTTCTGTGGCAGAAAGTTCTGGAATCTGAGAGGAGCCACAAATTTACTTCCACCCAGCGTTCCCCCACGTCTCCCGATAAAAATGATACCTCACTTGTGTGGGTAGGCCTAGCGCCCGCGACAGGAAACGCCCCAAAGCGCAACGTGGACACATCCAAATTGGTGAAGGAAAACAGAGGTGTTTTTTGCAAAGTGCCTACCTGTAGATTTTGGCCTGTAGCTCAGCCGCCACCTAGGGAAACCTACCAAACCTGTGCATTTCTGAAAACTAGAGACCTAGGGGAATCCAAGATGGGGTGACTTGTGTGGCTCGGACCAGGTTCTGTTACCCAGAATCCTTTGCAAACCTCAAAATTTGGCTAAAATAACACGTTCCTCACATTTCTGTGGCAGAAAGTTCTGGAATCTGAGAGGAGCCACAAATTTACTTCCACCCAGCGTTCCCCCACGTCTCCCGATAAAAATGATACCTCACTTGTGTGGGTAGCCTTAGCGCCCGTGACAGGAAATGCCCCAAAGCGCAACGTGGACACAGCCAAATTGGTGAAGGAAAACAGAGGTGTTTTTTGCAAAGTGCCTACCTGTAGATTTTGGCCTGTAGCTCAGCCGCCACCTAGGGAAACCTACCAAACCTGTGCATTTCTGAAAACTAGAGACCTAGGGGAATCCAAGATGGGGTGACTTGTGTGGCTCGGACCAGGTTCTGTTATCCAGAATCCTTTGCAAACCTCAAAATTTGGGTAAAAAAACACATGTTCCTCACATTTCTGTGACAGAAAGTTCTGGAATCTGAGAGGAGCCACAAATTTCCTTCCACCCAGCGTTCCCCCACGTCTCCTGATAAAAATGATACCTCACTTGTGTGGGTAGGCCTAGCGCCCGCGACAGGAAACGCCCCAAAGCGCAACGTGGACACATCCAAATTGGTGAAGGAAAACAGAGGTGTTTTTTGCAAAGTGCCTACCTGTAGATTTTGGCCTGTAGCTCAGCCGCCACCTAGGGAAACCTACCAAACCTGTGCATTTCTGAAAACTAGAGACCTAGGGGAATCCAAGATGGGGTGACTTGGACCAGGTTCTGTTACCCAGAATCCTTTGCAAACCTCAAAATTTGGCTAAAAAAACACATGTTCCTCACATTTCTGTGGCAGAAAGTTCTGGAATCTGAGAGGAGCCACACATTTCCTTCCACCCAGCGTTCCCCCACGTCTCCCGATAAAAATGATACCTCACTTGTGTGGTTAGGCCTAGCACCCGCGACAGGAAACGCCCCAAAGCGCAACGTGGACACATCCAAATTGGTGAAGGAAAACAGAGGTGTTTTTTGCAAAGTGCCTACCTGTAGATTTTGGCCTGTAGCTCAGCCGCCACCTAGGGAAACCTACCAAACCTGTGCATTTCTGAAAACTAGAGACCTAGGGGAATCCAAGATGGGGTGACTTGTGTGGCTCGGACCAGGTTCTGTTACCCAGAATCCTTTGCAAACCTCAAAATTTGGCTAAAAAAACACATGTTCCTCACATTTCTGTGGCAGAAAGTTCTGGAATCTGAGAGGAGCCACAAATTTCCTTCCACCCAGCGTTCCCCCATGTCTCCCGATAAAAATGATACCTCACTTGTGTGGGTAGGCCTAGCGCCCGCGACAGGAAACGCCCCAAAGCGCAACGTGGACACATCCAAATTGGTGAAGGAAAACAGAGGTGTTTTTTGCAAAGTGCCTACCTGTAGATTTTGGCCTGTAGCTCAGCCGCCACCTAGGGAAACCTACCAAACCTGTGCATTTCTGAAAACTAGAGACCTAGGGGAATCCAAGATGGGGTGACTTGTGTGGCTTGGACCAGGTTCTGTTACCCAGAATCCTTTGCAAACCTCAAAATTTGGCTAAAAAAACACATGTTCCTCACATTTCTGTGACAGAAAGTTCTGGAATCTGAGAGGAGCCACAAATTACCTTCCACCCAGCGTTCCCCCACATCTCCCGATAAAAATGATACCTCACTTGTGTGGGTAGGCCTAGCGCCCGTGACCGGAAATGCCCCAAAGCGCAACGTGGACACAGCCAAATTGGTGAAGGAAAACAGAGGTGTTTTTTGCAAAGTGCCTACCTGTAGATTTTGGCCTGTAGCTCAGCCGCCACCTAGGGAAACCTACCAAACCTGTGCATTTCTGAAAACTAGAGACCTAGGGGAATCCAAGATGGGGTGACATGTGTGGCTCGGACCAGGTTCTGTTACCCAGAATCCTTTGCAAACCTCAAAATTTGGCTAAAAAAACACATGTTCCTCACATTTCTGTGGCAGAAAGTTCTGTAGTCTGAGAGGAGCCACAAATTTCCTTCCACCCAGCGTTTCCCCACGTCTCCCGATAAAAATGATACCTCACTTGTGTGGGTAGGCCTAGCGCCCGCGACAGTAAACACCCCAAAGCGCAACGTGGACACATCCAAATTGGTGAAGGAAAACAGAGGTGTTTTTTGCAAAGTGCCTACCTGTAGATTTTGGCCTGTAGCTCAGCCGCAACCTAGGGAAACCTACAAAACCTGTGCATTTCTGAAAACTAGAGACCTAGGGGAATCCAAGATGGGGTGTCTTGTGTGGCTCGGATCAGGTTCTGTTACCCAGAATCCTTTGCAAACCTCAAAATTTGGCTAAAAAAACACATGTTCCTCACATTTCTGTGGCAGAAAGTTCTGGAATCTGAGAGGAGCCACAAATTTCCTTCCACCCAGCGTTCCCCCACGTCTCCCGATAAAAATGATACCTCACTTGTGTGGGTAGGCCTAGCGCCCGCGACAGGAAACGCCCCAAAGCGCAACGTGGACACATCCAAATTGGTGAAGGAAAACAAGGGGGTTTTTTGCAAAGTGCCTACCTGTAGATTTTGGCCTGTAGCTCAGCCGCCACCTAGGGAAACCTACCAAACCTGTGCATTTCTGAAAACTAGAGACCTAGGGGAATCCAAGATGGGGTGACTTGTGTGGCTCGGACCAGGTTCTGTTACCCAGAATCCTTTGCACACCTCAAAATTTGGCTAAAGAAACACATGTTCCTCACATTTCTGTGGCAGAAAGTTCTGTAGTCTGAGAGGAGCCACAAATTTCCTTCCACCCAGCGTTTCCCCACGTCTCCCGATAAAAATGATACCTCACTTGTGTGGGTAGGCCTAGCGCCCGCGACAGTAAACACCCCAAAGCGCAACGTGGACACATCCAAATTGGTGAAGGAAAACAGAGGTGTTTTTTGCAAAGTGCCTACCTGTAGATTTTGGCCTGTAGCTCAGCCGCCACCTAGGGAAACCTACCAAACCTGTGCATTTCTGAAAACTAGAGACCTAGGGGAATCCAAGATGGGGTGACTTGTGTGGCTCGGATCAGGTTCTGTTACCCAGAATCCTTTGCAAACCTCAAAATTTGGCTAAAGAAACACATGTTCCTCACATTTCTGTGGCAGAAAGTTCTGGAATCTGAGAGGAGCCACAAATTTCCTTCCACCCAGCGTTCCCCCACGTCTCCCGATAAAAATGATACCTCACTTGTGTGGGTAGGCCTAGCGCCCGCGACAGGAAACGCCCCAAAGCGCAACGTGGACACATCCAAATTGGTGAAGGAAAACAGAGGTGTTTTTTGCAAAGTGCCTACCTGTAGATTTTGGCCTGTAGCTCAGCCGCCACCTAGGGAAACCTACCAAACCTGTGCATTTCTGAAAACTAGAGACCTAGGGGAATCCAAGATGGGGTGACTTGTGTGGCTCGGACCAGGTTCTGTTACCCAGAATCCTTTGCAAACCTCAAAATTTGGCTAAAATAACACGTTCCTCACATTTCTGTGGCAGAAAGTTCTGGAATCTGAGAGGAGCCACAAATTTACTTCCACCCAGCGTTCCCCCACGTCTCCCGATAAAAATGATACCTCACTTGTGTGGGTAGGCCTAGCGCCCGCGACAGGAAACGCCCCAAAGCGCAACGTGGACACATCCAAATTGGTGAAGGAAAACAGAGGTGTTTTTTGCAAAGTGCCTACCTGTAGATTTTGGCCTGTAGCTCAGCCGCCACCTAGGGAAACCTACCAAACCTGTGCATTTCTGAAAACTAGAGACCTAGGGGAATCCAAGATGGGGTGACTTGTGTGGCTCGGACCAGGTTCTGTTACCCAGAATCCTTTGCAAACCTCAAAATTTGGCTAAAATAACACGTTCCTCACATTTCTGTGGCAGAAAGTTCTGGAATCTGAGAGGAGCCACAAATTTACTTCCACCCAGCGTTCCCCCCACGTCTCCCGATAAAAATGATACCTCACTTGTGTGGGTAGCCTTAGCGCCCGTGACAGGAAATGCCCCAAAGCGCAACATGGACACAGCCAAATTGGTGAAGGAAAACAGAGGTGTTTTTTGCAAAGTGCCTACCTGTAGATTTTGGCCTGTAGCTCAGCCGCCACCTAGGGAAACCTACCAAACCTGTGCATTTCTGAAAACTAGAGACCTAGGGGAATCCAAGATGGGGTGACTTGTGTGGCTCGGACCAGGTTCTGTTATCCAGAATCCTTTGCAAACCTCAAAATTTGGGTAAAAAAACACATGTTCCTCACATTTCTGTGACAGAAAGTTCTGGAATCTGAGAGGAGCCACAAATTTCCTTCCACCCAGCGTTCCCCCACGTCTCCTGATAAAAATGATACCTCACTTGTGTGGGTAGGCCTAGCGCCCGCGACAGGAAACGCCCCAAAGCGCAACGTGGACACATCCAAATTGGTGAAGGAAAACAGAGGTGTTTTTTGCAAAGTGCCTACCTGTAGATTTTGGCCTGTAGCTCAGCCGCCACCTAGGGAAACCTACCAAACCTGTGCATTTCTGAAAACTAGAGACCTAGGGGAATCCAAGATGGGGTGACTTGGACCAGGTTCTGTTACCCAGAATCCTTTGCAAACCTCAAAATTTGGCTAAAAAAACACATGTTCCTCACATTTCTGTGGCAGAAAGTTCTGGAATCTGAGAGGAGCCACAAATTTCCTTCCACCCAGCGTTCCCCCACGTCTCCCGATAAAAATGATACCTCACTTGTGTGGTTAGGCCTAGCACCCGCGACAGGAAACGCCCCAAAGCGCAACGTGGACACATCCAAATTGGTGAAGGAAAACAGAGGTGTTTTTTGCAAAGTGCCTACCTGTAGATTTTGGCCTGTAGCTCAGCCGCCACCTAGGGAAACCTACCAAACCTGTGCATTTCTGAAAACTAGAGACCTAGGGGAATCCAAGATGGGGTGACTTGTGTGGCTCGGACCAGGTTCTGTTACCCAGAATCCTTTGCAAACCTCAAAATTTGGCTAAAAAAACACATGTTCCTCACATTTCTGTGGCAGAAAGTTCTGGAATCTGAGAGGAGCCACAAATTTCCTTCCACCCAGCGTTCCCCCATGTCTCCCGATAAAAATGATACCTCACTTGTGTGGGTAGGCCTAGCGCCCGCGACAGGAAACGCCCCAAAGCTCAACGTGGACACATCCAAATTGGTGAAGGAAAACAGAGGTGTTTTTTGCAAAGTGCCTACCTGTAGATTTTGGCCTGTAGCTCAGCCGCCACCTAGGGAAACCTACCAAACCTGTGCATTTCTGAAAACTAGAGACCTAGGGGAATCCAAGATGGGGTGACTTGTGTGGCTTGGACCAGGTTCTGTTACCCAGAATCCTTTGCAAACCTCAAAATTTGGCTAAAAAAACACATGTTCCTCACATTTCTGTGACAGAAAGTTCTGGAATCTGAGAGGAGCCACAAATTTACTTCAACCCAGCGTTCCCCCACGTCTCCCGATAAAAATGATACCTCACTTGTGTGGGTAGCCTTAGCGCCCGTGACAGGAAATGCCCCAAAGCGCAACATGGACACAGCCAAATTGGTGAAGGAAAACAGAGGTGTTTTTTGCAAAGTGCCTACCTGTAGATTTTGGCCTGTAGCTCAGCCGCCACCTAGGGAAACCTACCAAACCTGTGCATTTCTGAAAACTAGAGACCTAGGGGAATCCAAGATGGGGTGACTTGTGTGGCTCGGACCAGGTTCTGTTACCCAGAATCCTTTGCAAACCTCAAAATTTGGCTAAAATAACACGTTCCTCACATTTCTGTGGCAGAAAGTTCTGGAATCTGAGAGGAGCCACAAATTTACTTCCACCCAGCGTTCCCCCACGTCTCCCGATAAAAATGATACCTCACTTGTGTGGGTAGGCCTAGCGCCCGCGACAGGAAACGCCCCAAAGCGCAACGTGGACACATCCAAATTGGTGAAGGAAAACAGAGGTGTTTTTTGCAAAGTGCCTACCTGTAGATTTTGGCCTGTAGCTCAGCCGCCACCTAGGGAAACCTACCAAACCTGTGCATTTCTGAAAACTAGAGACCTAGGGGAATCCAAGATGGGGTGACTTGTGTGGCTCGGACCAGGTTCTGTTACCCAGAATCCTTTGCAAACCTCAAAATTTGGCTAAAATAACACGTTCCTCACATTTCTGTGGCAGAAAGTTCTGGAATCTGAGAGGAGCCACAAATTTACTTCCACCCAGCGTTCCCCCCACGTCTCCCGATAAAAATGATACCTCACTTGTGTGGGTAGCCTTAGCGCCCGTGACAGGAAATGCCCCAAAGCGCAACATGGACACAGCCAAATTGGTGAAGGAAAACAGAGGTGTTTTTTGCAAAGTGCCTACCTGTAGATTTTGGCCTGTAGCTCAGCCGCCACCTAGGGAAACCTACCAAACCTGTGCATTTCTGAAAACTAGAGACCTAGGGGAATCCAAGATGGGGTGACTTGTGTGGCTCGGACCAGGTTCTGTTATCCAGAATCCTTTGCAAACCTCAAAATTTGGGTAAAAAAACACATGTTCCTCACATTTCTGTGACAGAAAGTTCTGGAATCTGAGAGGAGCCACAAATTTCCTTCCACCCAGCGTTCCCCCACGTCTCCTGATAAAAATGATACCTCACTTGTGTGGGTAGGCCTAGCGCCCGCGACAGGAAACGCCCCAAAGCGCAACGTGGACACATCCAAATTGGTGAAGGAAAACAGAGGTGTTTTTTGCAAAGTGCCTACCTGTAGATTTTGGCCTGTAGCTCAGCCGCCACCTAGGGAAACCTACCAAACCTGTGCATTTCTGAAAACTAGAGACCTAGGGGAATCCAAGATGGGGTGACTTGGACCAGGTTCTGTTACCCAGAATCCTTTGCAAACCTCAAAATTTGGCTAAAAAAACACATGTTCCTCACATTTCTGTGGCAGAAAGTTCTGGAATCTGAGAGGAGCCACAAATTTCCTTCCACCCAGCGTTCCCCCACGTCTCCCGATAAAAATGATACCTCACTTGTGTGGTTAGGCCTAGCACCCGCGACAGGAAACGCCCCAAAGCGCAACGTGGACACATCCAAATTGGTGAAGGAAAACAGAGGTGTTTTTTGCAAAGTGCCTACCTGTAGATTTTGGCCTGTAGCTCAGCCGCCACCTAGGGAAACCTACCAAACCTGTGCATTTCTGAAAACTAGAGACCTAGGGGAATCCAAGATGGGGTGACTTGTGTGGCTCGGACCAGGTTCTGTTACCCAGAATCCTTTGCAAACCTCAAAATTTGGCTAAAAAAACACATGTTCCTCACATTTCTGTGGCAGAAAGTTCTGGAATCTGAGAGGAGCCACAAATTTCCTTCCACCCAGCGTTCCCCCATGTCTCCCGATAAAAATGATACCTCACTTGTGTGGGTAGGCCTAGCGCCCGCGACAGGAAACGCCCCAAAGCTCAACGTGGACACATCCAAATTGGTGAAGGAAAACAGAGGTGTTTTTTGCAAAGTGCCTACCTGTAGATTTTGGCCTGTAGCTCAGCCGCCACCTAGGGAAACCTACCAAACCTGTGCATTTCTGAAAACTAGAGACCTAGGGGAATCCAAGATGGGGTGACTTGTGTGGCTTGGACCAGATTCTGTTACCCAGAATCCTTTGCAAACCTCAAAATTTGGCTAAAAAAACACATGTTCCTCACATTTCTGTGACAGAAAGTTCTGGAATCTGAGAGGAGCCACAAATTACCTTCCACCCAGCGTTCCCCCACATCTCCCGATAAAAATGATACCTCACTTGTGTGGGTAGGCCTAGCGCCCGTGACCGGAAATGCCCCAAAGCGCAACGTGGACACAGCCAAATTGGTGAAGGAAAACAGAGGTGTTTTTTGCAAAGTGCCTACCTGTAGATTTTGGCCTGTAGCTCAGCCGCCACCTAGGGAAACCTACCAAACCTGTGCATTTCTGAAAACTAGAGACCTAGGGGAATCCAAGATGGGGTGACTTGTGTGGCTCGGACCAGGTTCTGTTACCCAGAATCCTTTGCAAACCTCAAAATTTGGCTAAAAAAACACATGTTCCTCACATTTCTGTGGCAGAAAGTTCTGTAGTCTGAGAGGAGCCACAAATTTCCTTCCACCCAGCGTTTCCCCACGTCTCCCGATAAAAATGATACCTCACTTGTGTGGGTAGGCCTAGCGCCCGCGACAGTAAACACCCCAAAGCGCAACGTGGACACATCCAAATTGGTGAAGGAAAACAGAGGTGTTTTTTGCAAAGTGCCTACCTGTAGATTTTGGCCTGTAGCTCAGCCGCAACCTAGGGAAACCTACCAAACCTGTGCATTTCTGAAAACTAGAGACCTAGGGGAATCCAAGATGGGGTGTCTTGTGTGGCTCGGATCAGGTTCTGTTACCCAGAATCCTTTGCAAACCTCAAAATTTGGCTAAAGAAACACATGTTCCTCACATTTCTGTGGCAGAAAGTTCTGGAATCTGAGAGGAGCCACAAATTACCTTCCACCCAGCGTTCCCCCACGTCTCCCGATAAAAATGATACCTCACTTGTGTGGTTAGGCCTAGCACCCGCGACAGGAAACGCCCCAAAGCGCAACGTGGACACATCCAAATTGGTGAAGGAAAACAGAGGTGTTTTTTGCAAAGTGCCTACCTGTAGATTTTGGCCTGTAGCTCAGCCGCCACCTAGGGAAACCTACCAAACCTGTGCATTTCTGAAAACTAGAGACCTAGGGGAATCCAAGATGGGGTGACTTGTGTGGCTCGGACCAGGTTCTGTTACCCAGAATCCTTTGCAAACCTCAAAATTTGGCTAAAAAAACACATGTTCCTCACATTTCTGTGGCAGAAAGTTCTGGAATCTGAGAGGAGCCACAAATTTCCTTCCACCCAGCGTTCCCCCATGTCTCCCGATAAAAATGATACCTCACTTGTGTGGGTAGGCCTAGCGCCCGCGACAGGAAACGCCCCAAAGCTCAACGTGGACACATCCAAATTGGTGAAGGAAAACAGAGGTGTTTTTTGCAAAGTGCCTACCTGTAGATTTTGGCCTGTAGCTCAGCCGCCACCTAGGGAAACCTACCAAACCTGTGCATTTCTGAAAACTAGAGACCTAGGGGAATCCAAGATGGGGTGACTTGTGTGGCTTGGACCAGATTCTGTTACCCAGAATCCTTTGCAAACCTCAAAATTTGGCTAAAAAAACACATGTTCCTCACATTTCTGTGACAGAAAGTTCTGGAATCTGAGAGGAGCCACAAATTACCTTCCACCCAGCGTTCCCCCACATCTCCCGATAAAAATGATACCTCACTTGTGTGGGTAGGCCTAGCGCCCGTGACCGGAAATGCCCCAAAGCGCAACGTGGACACAGCCAAATTGGTGAAGGAAAACAGAGGTGTTTTTTGCAAAGTGCCTACCTGTAGATTTTGGCCTGTAGCTCAGCCGCCACCTAGGGAAACCTACCAAACCTGTGCATTTCTGAAAACTAGAGACCTAGGGGAATCCAAGATGGGGTGACTTGTGTGGCTCGGACCAGGTTCTGTTACCCAGAATCCTTTGCAAACCTCAAAATTTGGCTAAAAAAACACATGTTCCTCACATTTCTGTGGCAGAAAGTTCTGTAGTCTGAGAGGAGCCACAAATTTCCTTCCACCCAGCGTTTCCCCACGTCTCCCGATAAAAATGATACCTCACTTGTGTGGGTAGGCCTAGCGCCCGCGACAGTAAACACCCCAAAGCGCAACGTGGACACATCCAAATTGGTGAAGGAAAACAGAGGTGTTTTTTGCAAAGTGCCTACCTGTAGATTTTGGCCTGTAGCTCAGCCGCAACCTAGGGAAACCTACCAAACCTGTGCATTTCTGAAAACTAGAGACCTAGGGGAATCCAAGATGGGGTGTCTTGTGTGGCTCGGATCAGGTTCTGTTACCCAGAATCCTTTGCAAACCTCAAAATTTGGCTAAAGAAACACATGTTCCTCACATTTCTGTGGCAGAAAGTTCTGGAATCTGAGAGGAGCCACAAATTTCCTTCCACCCAGCGTTCCCCCACGTCTCCCGATAAAAATGATACCTCACTTGTGTGGGTAGGCCTAGCGCCCGCGACAGGAAACGCCCCAAAGCGCAACGTGGACACATCCAAATTGGTGAAGGAAAACAGAGGTGTTTTTTGCAAAGTGCCTACCTGTAGATTTTGGCCTGTAGCTCAGCCGCCACCTAGGGAAACCTACCAAACCTGTGCATTTCTGAAAACTAGAGACCTAGGGGAATCCAAGATGGGGTGACTTGTGTGGCTCGGACCAGGTTCTGTTACCCAGAATCCTTTGCAAACCTCAAAATTTGGCTAAAATAACACGTTCCTCACATTTCTGTGGCAGAAAGTTCTGGAATCTGAGAGGAGCCACAAATTTACTTCCACCCAGCGTTCCCCCACGTCTCCCGATAAAAATGATACCTCACTTGTGTGGGTAGGCCTAGCGCCCGCGACAGGAAACGCCCCAAAGCGCAACGTGGACACATCCAAATTGGTGAAGGAAAACAGAGGTGTTTTTTGCAAAGTGCCTACCTGTAGATTTTGGCCTGTAGCTCAGCCGCCACCTAGGGAAACCTACCAAACCTGTGCATTTCTGAAAACTAGAGACCTAGGGGAATCCAAGATGGGGTGACTTGTGTGGCTCGGACCAGGTTCTGTTACCCAGAATCCTTTGCAAACCTCAAAATTTGGCTAAAATAACACGTTCCTCACATTTCTGTGGCAGAAAGTTCTGGAATCTGAGAGGAGCCACAAATTTACTTCAACCCAGCGTTCCCCCACGTCTCCCGATAAAAATGATACCTCACTTGTGTGGGTAGCCTTAGCGCCCGTGACAGGAAATGCCCCAAAGCGCAACATGGACACAGCCAAATTGGTGAAGGAAAACAGAGGTGTTTTTTGCAAAGTGCCTACCTGTAGATTTTGGGCTGTAGCTCAGCCGCCACCTAGTGAAACCTACCAAACCTGTGCATTTCTGAAAACTAGAGACCTAGGGGAATCCAAGATGGGGTGACTTGTGTGGCTCGGACCAGGTTCTGTTATCCAGAATCCTTTGCAAACCTCAAAATTTGGGTAAAAAAACACATGTTCCTCACATTTCTGTGACAGAAAGTTCTGGAATCTGAGAGGAGCCACAAATTTCCTTCCACCCAGCGTTCCCCCACGTCTCCTGATAAAAATGATACCTCACTTGTGTGGGTAGGCCTAGCGCCCGCGACAGGAAACGCCCCAAAGCGCAACGTGGACACATCCAAATTGGTGAAGGAAAACAGAGGTGTTTTTTGCAAAGTGCCTACCTGTAGATTTTGGCCTGTAGCTCAGCCGCCACCTAGGGAAACCTACCAAACCTGTGCATTTCTGAAAACTAGAGACCTAGGGGAATCCAAGATGGGGTGACTTGGACCAGGTTCTGTTACCCAGAATCCTTTGCAAACCTCAAAATTTGGCTAAAAAAACACATGTTCCTCACATTTCTGTGGCAGAAAGTTCTGGAATCTGAGAGGAGCCACACATTTCCTTCCACCCAGCGTTCCCCCACGTCTCCCGATAAAAATGATACCTCACTTGTGTGGTTAGGCCTAGCACCCGCGACAGGAAACGCCCCAAAGCGCAACGTGGACACATCCAAATTGGTGAAGGAAAACAGAGGTGTTTTTTGCAAAGTGCCTACCTGTAGATTTTGGCCTGTAGCTCAGCCGCCACCTAGGGAAACCTACCAAACCTGTGCATTTCTGAAAACTAGAGACCTAGGGGAATCCAAGATGGGGTGACTTGTGTGGCTCGGACCAGGTTCTGTTACCCAGAATCCTTTGCAAACCTCAAAATTTGGCTAAAAAAACACATGTTCCTCACATTTCTGTGGCAGAAAGTTCTGGAATCTGAGAGGAGCCACAAATTTCCTTCCACCCAGCGTTCCCCCATGTCTCCCGATAAAAATGATACCTCACTTGTGTGGGTAGGCCTAGCGCCCGCGACAGGAAACGCCCCAAAGCGCAACGTGGACACATCCAAATTGGTGAAGGAAAACAGAGGTGTTTTTTGCAAAGTGCCTACCTGTAGATTTTGGCCTGTAGCTCAGCCGCCATCTAGGGAAACCTACCAAACCTGTGCATTTCTGAAAACTAGAGACCTAGGGGAATCCAAGATGGGGTGACTTGTGTGGCTTGGACCAGGTTCTGTTACCCAGAATCCTTTGCAAACCTCAAAATTTGGCTAAAAAAACACATGTTCCTCACATTTCTGTGACAGAAAGTTCTGGAATCTGAGAGGAGCCACAAATTACCTTCCACCCAGCGTTCCCCCACATCTCCCGATAAAAATGATACCTCACTTGTGTGGGTAGGCCTAGCGCCCGTGACCGGAAATGCCCCAAAGCGCAACGTGGACACAGCCAAATTGGTGAAGGAAAACAGAGGTGTTTTTTGCAAAGTGCCTACCTGTAGATTTTGGCCTGTAGCTCAGCCGCCACCTAGGGAAACCTACCAAACCTGTGCATTTCTGAAAACTAGAGACCTAGGGGAATCCAAGATGGGGTGACTTGTGTGGCTCGGACCAGGTTCTGTTACCCAGAATCCTTTGCAAACCTCAAAATTTGGCTAAAAAAACACATGTTCCTCACATTTCTGTGGCAGAAAGTTCTGTAGTCTGAGAGGAGCCACAAATTTCCTTCCACCCAGCGTTTCCCCACGTCTCCCGATAAAAATGATACCTCACTTGTGTGGGTAGGCCTAGCGCCCGCGACAGTAAACACCCCAAAGCGCAACGTGGACACATCCAAATTGGTGAAGGAAAACAGAGGTGTTTTTTGCAAAGTGCCTACCTGTAGATTTTGGCCTGTAGCTCAGCCGCAACCTAGGGAAACCTACCAAACCTGTGCATTTCTGAAAACTAGAGACCTAGGGGAATCCAAGATGGGGTGTCTTGTGTGGCTCGGATCAGGTTCTGTTACCCAGAATCCTTTGCAAACCTCCAAATTTGGCTAAAAAAACACATGTTCCTCACATTTCTGTGGCAGAAAGTTCTGGAATCTGAGAGGAGCCACAAATTTCCTTCCACCCAGCGTTCCCCCACGTCTCCCGATAAAAATGATACCTCACTTGTGTGGGTAGGCCTAGCGCCCGCGACAGGAAACGCCCCAAAGCGCAACGTGGACACATCCAAATTGGTGAAGGAAAACAAGGGGGTTTTTTGCAAAGTGCCTACCTGTAGATTTTGGCCTGTAGCTCAGCCGCCACCTAGGGAAACCTACCAAACCTGTGCATTTCTGAAAACTAGAGACCTAGGGGAATCCAAGATGGGGTGACTTGTGTGGCTCGGACCAGGTTCTGTTACCCAGAATCCTTTGCAAACCTCAAAATTTGGCTAAAATAACACATGTTCCTCACATTTCTGTGGCAGAAAGTTCTGGAATCTGAGAGGAGCCACAAATTTACTTCCACCCAGCGTTCCCCCACGTCTCCCGATAAAAATGATACCTCACTTGTGTGGGTAGCCTTAGCGCCCGTGACAGGAAATGCCCCAAAGCGCAACGTGGACACAGCCAAATTGGTGAAGGAAAACAGAGGTGTTTTTTGCAAAGTGCCTACCTGTAGATTTTGGCCTGTAGCTCAGCCGCCATCTAGGGAAACCTACCAAACCTGTGCATCTCTGAAAACTAGAGACCTAGGGGAATCCAAGATGGGGTGACTTGTGTGGCTCGGACCAGGTTCTATTATCCAGAATCCTTTGCAAACCTCAAAATTTGGCTAAAAAAAACACATGTTCCTCACATTTCTGTGGCCGAAAGTTCTGGAATGTGAGAGGAGCCACAAATTTCCTTCCACCCAGCGTTCCCCCACGTCTCCCGATAAAAATGATACCTCACTTGTGTGGGTAGGCCTAGCGCCCGCGACAGGAAACGCCCCAAAGCGCAACGTGGACACATCCAAATTGGTGAAGGAAAACAGAGGTGTTTTTTGCAAAGTGCCTACCTGTAGATTTTGGCCTGTAGCTCAGCCGCCACCTAGGGAAACCTACCAAACCTGTGCATTTCTGAAAACTAGAGACCTAGGGGAATCCAAGATGGGGTGACTTGTGTGGCTTGGACCAGGTTCTGTTACCCAGAATCCTTTGCAAACCTCAAAATTTGGCTAAAAAAACACATGTTCCTCACATTTCTGTGGCAGAAAGTTCTGGAATCTGAGAGGAGCCACAAATTTCCTTCCACCCAGCGTTCCCCCACGTCTCCCGATAAAAATGATACCTCACTTGTGTGGGTAGGCCTAGCGCCCGCGACAGGAAACACCCCAAAGCGCAACGTGGACACATCCAAATTGGTGAAGGAAAACAGAGGTGTTTTTTGCAAAGTGCCTACCTGTAGATTTTGGCCTGTAGCTCAGCCGCCACCTAGCGAAACCTACCAAACCTGTGCATTTCTGAAAACTAGAGACCTAGGGGAATCCAAGATGGGGTGACTTGTGTGGCTCGGACCAGGTTCTGTTACCCAGAATCCTTTGCAAACCTCAAAATTTGGCTAAAAAAACACATGTTCCTCACATTTCTGTGGCAGAAAGTTCTGTAGTCTGAGAGGAACCACAAATTTCCTTCCACCCAGCGTTTCCCCACGTCTCCCGATAAAAATCATACCTCACTTGTGTGGGTAGGCCTAGCGCCCGCGACAGTAAACGCCCCAAAGCGCAACGTGGACACATCCAAATTGGTGAAGGAAAACAGAGGTGTTTTTTGCAAAGTGCCTACCTGTAGATTTTGGCCTGTAGCTCAGCCGCCACCTAGGGAAACCTACCAAACCTGTGCATTTCTGAAAACTAGAGACCTAGGGGAATCCAAGATGGGGTGACTTGGACCAGGTTCTGTTACCCAGAATCCTTTGCAAACCTCAAAATTTGGCTAAAAAAACACATGTTCCTCACATTTCTGTGGCAGAAAGTTCTGGAATCTGAGAGGAGCCACAAATTTCCTTCCACCCAGCGTTCCCCCACGTCTCCCGATAAAAATGATACCTCACTTGTGTGGTTAGGCCTAGCACCCGCGACAGGAAACGCCCCAAAGCGCAACGTGGACACATCCAAATTGGTGAAGGAAAACAGAGGTGTTTTTTGCAAAGTGCCTACCTGTAGATTTTGGCCTGTAGCTCAGCCGCCACCTAGGGAAACCTACCAAACCTGTGCATTTCTGAAAACTAGAGACCTAGGGGAATCCAAGATGGGGTGACTTGTGTGGCTCGGACCAGGTTCTGTTACCCAGAATCCTTTGCAAACCTCAAAATTTGGCTAAAAAAACACATGTTCCTCACATTTCTGTGGCAGAAAGTTCTGGAATCTGAGAGGAGCCACAAATTTCCTTCCACCCAGCGTTCCCCCATGTCTCCCGATAAAAATGATACCTCACTTGTGTGGGTAGGCCTAGCGCCCGCGACAGGAAACGCCCCAAAGCGCAACGTGGACACATCCAAATTGGTGAAGGAAAACAGAGGTGTTTTTTGCAAAGTGCCTACCTGTAGATTTTGGCCTGTAGCTCAGCCGCCACCTAGGGAAACCTACCAAACCTGTGCATTTCTGAAAACTAGAGACCTAGGGGAATCCAAGATGGGGTGACTTGTGTGGCTTGGACCAGGTTCTGTTACCCAGAATCCTTTGCAAACCTCAAAATTTGGCTAAAAAAACACATGTTCCTCACATTTCTGTGACAGAAAGTTCTGGAATCTGAGAGGAGCCACAAATTACCTTCCACCCAGCGTTCCCCCACATCTCCCGATAAAAATGATACCTCACTTGTGTGGGTAGGCCTAGCGCCCGTGACCGGAAATGCCCCAAAGCGCAACGTGGACACAGCCAAATTGGTGAAGGAAAACAGAGGTGTTTTTTGCAAAGTGCCTACCTGTAGATTTTGGCCTGTAGCTCAGCCGCCACCTAGGGAAACCCACCAAACCTGTGCATTTCTGAAAACTAGAGACCTAGGGGAATCCAAGATGGGGTGACTTGTGTGGCTCGGACCAGGTTCTGTTACCCAGAATCCTTTGCAAACCTCAAAATTTGGCTAAAAAAACACATGTTCCTCACATTTCTGTGGCAGAAAGTTCTGTAGTCTGAGAGGAGCCACAAATTTCCTTCCACCCAGCGTTTCCCCACGTCTCCCGATAAAAATGATACCTCACTTGTGTGGGTAGGCCTAGCGCCCGTGACAGTAAACACCCCAAAGCGCAACGTGGACACATCCAAATTGGTGAAGGAAAACAGAGGTGTTTTTTGCAAAGTGCCTACCTGTAGATTTTGGCCTGTAGCTCAGCCGCAACCTAGGGAAACCTACCAAACCTGTGCATTTCTGAAAACTAGAGACCTAGGGGAATCCAAGATGGGGTGTCTTGTGTGGCTCGGATCAGGTTCTGTTACCCAGAATCCTTTGCAAACCTCAAAATTTGGCTAAAAAAACACATGTTCCTCACATTTCTGTGGCAGAAAGTTCTGGAATCTGAGAGGAGCCACAAATTTCCTTCCACCCAGCGTTCCCCCACGTCTCCCGATAAAAATGATACCTCACTTGTGTGGGTAGGCCTAGCGCCCGCGACAGGAAACGCCCCAAAGCGCAACGTGGACACATCCAAATTGGTGAAGGAAAACAGAGGTGTTTTTTGCAAAGTGCCTACCTGTAGATTTTGGCCTGTAGCTCAGCCGCCACCTAGGGAAACCTACCAAACCTGTGCATTTCTGAAAACTAGAGACCTAGGGGAATCCAAGATGGGGTGACTTGTGTGGCTCGGACCAGGTTCTGTTACCCAGAATCCTTTGCAAACCTCAAAATTTGGCTAAAATAACACATGTTCCTCACATTTCTGTAGCAGAAAGTTCTGGAATCTGAGAGGAGCCACAAATTTACTTCCACCCAGCGTTCCCCCACGTCTCCCGATAAAAATGATACCTCACTTGTGTGGGTAGCCTTAGCGCCCGTGACAGGAAATGCCCCAAAGCGCAACGTGGACACAGCCAAATTGGTGAAGGAAAACAGAGGTGTTTTTTGCAAAGTGCCTACCTGTAGATTTTGGCCTGTAGCTCAGCCGCCACCTAGGGAAACCTACCAAACCTGTGCATCTCTGAAAACTAGAGACCTAGGGGAATCCAAGATGGGGTGACTTGTGTGGCTCGGACCAGGTTCTGTTATCCAGAATCCTTTGCAAACCTCAAAATTTGGCTAAAAAAACACATGTTCCTCACATTTCTGTGGCCGAAAGTTCTGGAATGTGAGAGGAGCCACAAATTTCCTTCCACCCAGCGTTCCCCCACGTCTCCCGATAAAAATGATACCTCACTTGTGTGGGTAGGCCTAGCGCCCGCGACAGGAAACGCCCCAAAGCGCAACGTGGACACATCCAAATTGGTGAAGGAAAACAGAGGTGTTTTTTGCAAAGTGCCTACCTGTAGATTTTGGCCTGTAGCTCAGCCGCCACCTAGGGAAACCTACCAAACCTGTGCATTTCTGAAAACTAGAGACCTAGGGAATCCAAGATGGGGTGACTTGTGTGGCTTGGACCAGGTTCTGTTACCCAGAATCCTTTGCAAACCTCAAAATTTGGCTAAAAAAACACATGTTCCTCACATTTCTGTGGCAGAAAGTTCTGGAATCTGAGAGGAGCCACAAATTTCCTTCCACCCAGCGTTCCCCCACGTCTCCCGATAAAAATGATACCTCACTTGTGTGGGTAGGCCTAGCGCCCGCGACAGGAAACGCCCCAAAGCGCAACGTGGACACATCCAAATTGGTGAAGGAAAACAGAGGTGTTTTTTGCAAAGTGCCTACCTGTAGATTTTGGCCTGTAGCTCAGCCGCCACCTAGGGAAACCTACCAAACCTGTGCATTTCTGAAAACTAGAGACCTAGGGGAATCCAAGATGGGGTGACTTGTGTGGCTCGGACCAGGTTCTGTTACCCAGAATCCTTTGCAAACCTCAAAATTTGGCTAAAAAAACACATGTTCCTCACATTTCTGTGGCAGAAAGTTCTGTAGTCTGAGAGGAACAACAAATTTCCTTCCACCCAGCGTTTCCCCACGTCTCCCAATAAAAATCATACCTCACTTGTGTGGGTAGGCCTAGCGCCCGCGACAGTAAACGCCCCAAAGCGCAACGTGGACACATCCAAATTGGTGAAGGAAAACAGAGGTGTTTTTTGCAAAGTGCCTACCTGTAGATTTTGGCCTGTAGCTCAGCCGCCACCTAGGGAAACCTACCAAACCTGTGCATTTCTGAAAACTAGAGACCTAGGGGAATACAAGATGGGGTGACTTGTGTGGCTCGGACCAGGTTCTGTTACCCAGAATCCTTTGCAAACCTCAAAATTTGGCTAAAAAAACACATGTTCCTCACATTTCTGTGGCAGAAAGTTCTGGAATCTGAGAGGAGCCACAAATTTCCTTCCACCCAGCGTTCCCCCACGTCTCCCGATAAAAATGATACCTCACTTGTGTGGGTAGGCCTAGCGCCCGCGACAGGAAACGCCCCAAAGCGCAACGTGGACACATCCAAATTGGTGAAGGAAAACAGAGGTGTTTTTTGCAAAGTGCCTACCTGTAGATTTTGGCCTGTAGCTCAGCCGCCACCTAGGGAAACCTACCAAACCTGTGCATTTCTGAAAACTAGAGACCTAGGGGAATCCAAGATGGGGTGACTTGTGTGGCTCGGACCAGGTTCTGTTACCCAGAATCCTTTGCAAACCTCAAAATTTGGCTAAAAAAACACATGTTCCTCACATTTCTGTGGCAGAAAGTTCTGTAGTCTGAGAGGAGCCACAAATTTCCTTCCACCCAGCGTTTCCCCACGTCTCCCGATAAAAATCATACCTCACTTGTGTGGGTAGGCCTAGCGCCCGCGACAGTAAACGCCCCAAAGCGCAACGTGGACACATCCAAATTGGTGAAGGAAAACAGAGGTGTTTTTTGCAAAGTGCCTACCTGTAGATTTTGGCCTGTAGCTCAGCCGCCACCTAGGGAAACCTACCAAACCTGTGCATTTCTGAAAACTAGAGACCTAGGGGAATCCAAGATGGGGTGACTTGTGTGGCTCGGACCAGGTTCTGTTACCCAGAATCCTTTGCAAACCTCAAAATTTGGCTAAAAAAACACATGTTCCTCACATTTCTGTGGCAGAAAGTTCTGGAATCTGAGAGGAGCCACAAATTTCCTTCCACCCAGCGTTCCCCCACGTCTCCCGATAAAAATGATACCTCACTTGTGTGGGTAGGCCTAGCGCCCGCGACAGGAAACGCCCCAAAGCGCAACGTGGACACATCCAAATTGGTGAAGGAAAACAGAGGTGTTTTTTGCAAAGTGCCTACCTGTAGATTTTGGCCTGTAGCTCAGCCGCCACCTGGGGAAACCTACCAAACCTGTGCATTTCTGAAAACTAGAGACCTAGGGGAATCCAAGATGGGGTGACTTGTGTGGCTCGGACCAGGTTCTGTTACCCAGAATCCTTTGCAAACCTCAAAATTTGGCTAAAATAACACATGTTCCTCACATTTCTGTGGCAGAAAGTTCTGGAATCTGAGAGGAGCCACAAATTTACTTCCACCCAGCGTTCCCCCACGTCTCCCGATAAAAATGATACCTCACTTGTGTGGGTAGCCTTAGCGCCCGTGACAGGAAATGCCCCAAAGCGCAACGTGGACACAGCCAAATTGGTGAAGGAAAACAGAGGTGTTTTTTGCAAAGTGCCTACCTGTAGATTTTGGCCTGTAGCTCAGCCGCCACCTAGGGAAACCTACCCAACCTGTGCATTTCTGAAAACTAGAGACCTAGGGGAATCCAAGATTGGGTGACTTGTGTGGCTCGGACCAGGTTCTGTTATCCAGAATCCTTTGCAAACCTCAAAATTTGGCTAAAAAAACACATGTTCCTCACATTTCTGTGGCAGAAAGTTCTGGAATCTGAGAGGAGCCACAAATTTCCTTCCACCCAGCATTCCCCCACGTCTCCCGATAAAAATGATACCTCACTTGTGTGGGTAGGCCTAGCGCCCGTGACTGGAAATGCCCCAAAGCGCAACGTGGACACAGCCAAATTGGTGAAGGAAAACAGAGGTGTTTTTTGCAAAGTGCCTACCTGTAGATTTTGGCCTGTAGCTCAGCCGCCACCTAGGGAAACATACCAAACCTGTGCATTTCTGAAAACTAGAGACCTAGGGGAATCCAAGATGGGGTGACTTGTGTGGCTCGGACCAGGTTCTGTTATCCAGAATCCTTTGCAAACCTCAAAATTTGGCTAAAAAAACACATGTTCCTCACATTTCTGTGGCAGAAAGTTCTGGAATCTGAGAGGAGCCACAAATTTCCTTCCACCCAGCGTTCCCCCACGTCTCCCGATAAAAATGATACCTCACTTGTGTGGGTAGGCCTAGCGCCCGCGACAGGAAACGCCCCAAAGCGCAACGTGGACACATCCAAATTGGTGAAGGAAAACAGAGGTGTTTTTTGCAAAGTGCCTACCTGTAGATTTTGGCCTGTAGCTCAGCCGCCACCTAGGGAAACCTACCAAACCTGTGCATTTCTGAAAACTAGAGACCTAGGGGAATCCAAGATGGGGTGACTTGTGTGGCTTGGACCAGGTTCTGTTACCCAGAATCCTTTGCAAACCTCAAAATTTGGCTAAAAAAACACATGTTCCTCACATTTCTGTAGCAGAAAGTTCTGGAATCTGAGAGGAGCCACAAATTTCCTTCCACCCAGCGTTCCCCCCACATCTCCCGATAAAAATTATACCTCACTTGTGTGGGTAGGCCTAGCGCCCGTGACCGGAAATGCCCCAAAGCGCAACGTGGACACAGCCAAATTGGTGAAGGAAAACAGAGGTGTTTTTTGCAAAGTGCCTACCTGTAGATTTTGGCCTGTAGCTCAGCCGCCACCTAGGGAAACCTACCAAACCTGTGCATTTCTGAAAACTAGAGACCTAGGGGAATCCAAGATGGGGTGACTTGTGTGGCTCGGACCAGGTTCTGTTACCCAGAATCCTTTGCAAACCTCAAAATTTGGCTAAAAAAACACATGTTCCTCACATTTCTGTGGCAGAAAGTTCTGTAGTCTGAGAGGAGCCACAAATTTCCTTCCACCCAGCGTTCCCCCACGTCTCCCGATAAAAATGATACCTCACTTGTGTGGGTAGGCCTAGCGCCCGCGACAGTAAACGCCCCAAAGCGCAACGTGGACACATCCAAATTGGTGAAGGAAAACAGAGGTGTTTTTTGCAAAGTGCCTACCTGTAGATTTTGGCCTGTAGCTCAGCCGCCACCTAGGGAAACCTACCAAACCTGTGCATTTCTGAAAACTAGAGACCTAGGGGAATCCAAGATGGGGTGACTTGTGTGGCTCGGACCAGGTTCTGTTACCCAGAATCCTTTGCAAACCTCAACATTTGGCTAAAAAAACACATGTTCCTCACATTTCTGTGGCAGAAAGTTCTGGAATCTGAGAGGAGCCACAAATTTACTTCCACCCAGCGTTCCCCCACGTCTCCCGATAAAAATGATACCTCACTTGTGTGGGTAGGCCTAGCGCCCGCGACAGGAAACGCCCCAAAGCGCAACGTGGACACATCCAAATTGGTGAAGGAAAACAGAGGTGTTTTTTGCAAAGTGCCTACCTGTAGATTTTGGCCTGTAGCTCAGCCGCCACCTAGGGAAACCTACCAAACCTGTGCATTTCTGAAAACTAGAGACCTAGGGGAATCCAAGATGGGGTGACTTGTGTGGCTTGGACCAGGTTCTGTTACCCAGAATCCTTTGCAAACCTCAAAATTTGGCTAAAAAAACACATGTTCCTCACATTTCTGTGGCAGAAAGTTCTGGAATCTGAGAGGAGCCATAAATTACCTTCCACCCAGCGTTCCCCCACATCTCCCGATAAAAATGATACCTCACTTGTGTGGGTAGGCCTAGCGCCCGTGACCGGAAATGCCCCAAAGCGCAACGTGGACACAGCCAAATTGGTGAAGGAAAACAGAGGTGTTTTTTGCAAAGTGCCTACCTGTAGATTTTGGCCTGTAGCTCAGCCGCCACCTAGGGAAACCTACCAAACCTGTGCATTTCTGAAAACTAGAGACCTAGGGGAATCCAAGATGGGGTGACTTGTGTGGCTCGGACCAGGTTCTGTTACCCAGAATCCTTTGCAAACCTCAACATTTGGCTAAAAAAACACATGTTCCTCACATTTCTGTGGCAGAAAGTTCTGGAATCTGAGAGGAGCCACAAATTTCCTTCCACCCAGCGTTCCCCCACGTCTCCCGATAAAAATGATATCTCACTTGTGTGGGTAGGCATAGCGCCCGCGACAGGAAACGCCCCAAAGCGCAACGTGGACACATCCAAATTGGTGAAGGAAAACAGAGGTGTTTTTTGCAAAGTGCCTACCTGTAGATTTTGGCCTGTAGCTCAGCCGCCACCTAGGGAAACCTACCAAACCTGTGCATTTCTGAAAACTAGAGACCTAGGGGAATCCAAGATGGGTTGACTTGTGTGGCTCGGACCAGGTTCTGTTACCCAGAATCCTTTGCAAACCTCAAAATTTGGCTAAAAAAACACATGTTCCTCACATTTCTGTGGCAGAAAGTTCTGGAATCTGAGAGGAGCCACAAATTTCCTTCCACCCAGCGTTCCCCCACGTCTCCCGATAAAAATGATACCTCACTTGTGTGGGTAGGCCTAGCGCCCGCGACAGGAAACGCCCCAAAGCACAACGTGGACACATCCAAATTGGTGAAGGAAAACAGAGGTGTTTTTTGCAAAGTGCCTACCTGTAGATTTTGGCCTGTAGCTCAGCCGCCACCTAGGGAAACCTACCAAACCTGTGCATTTCTGAAAACTAGAGACCTAGGGGAATCCAAGATGGGGTGACTTGTGTGGCTTGGACCAGGTTCTGTTACCCAGAATCCTTTGCAAACCTCAAAATTTGGCTAAAAAAACACATGTTCCTCACATTTTTGTGACAGAAAGTTCTGGAATCTGAGAGGAGCCACAAATTACCTTCCACCCAGCGTTCCCCCACATCTCCCGATAAAAATGATACCTCACTTGTGTGGGTAGGCCTAGCGCCCGTGACAGGAAATGCCCCAAAGCGCAACGTGGACACAGCCAAATTGGTGAAGGAAAACAGAGGTGTTTTTTGCAAAGTGCCTACCTGTAGATTTTGGCCTGTAGCTCAGCCGCCACCTAGGGAAACCTACCAAACCTGTGCATTTCTGAAAACTAGAGACCTAGGGGAATCCAAGATGGGGTGGCTTGTGTGGCTCGGACCAGGTTCTGTTACCCAGAATCCTTTGCAAACCTCAAAATTTGGCTAAAAAAACACATGTTCCTCACATTTCTGTGGCAGAAAGTTCTGTAGTCTGAGAGGAGCCACAAATTTCCTTCCACCCAGCGTTTCCCCACGTCTCCCGATAAAAATGATACCTCACTTGTGTGGGTAGGCCTAGCGCCTGCGACAGTAAACACCCCAAAGCGCAACGTGGACACATCCAAATTGGTGAAGGAAAACAGAGGTGTTTTTTGCAAAGTGCCTACCTGTAGATTTTGGCCTGTAGCTCAGCCGCCACCTAGGGAAACCTACCAAACCTGTGCATTTCTGAAAACTAGAGACCTAGGGGAATCCAAGATGGGGTGACTTGTGTGGCTCGGATCAGGTTCTGTTACCCAGAATCCTTTGCAAACCTCAAAATTTGGCTAAAGAAACACATGTTCCTCACATTTCTGTGGCAGAAAGTTCTGGAATCTGAGAGGAGCCACAAATTTCCTTCCACCCAGCGTTCCCCCACGTCTCCCGATAAAAATGATACCTCACTTGTGTGAGTAGGCCTAGCGCCCGCGACAGGAAACGCCCCAAAGCGCAACGTGGACACATCCAAATTGGTGAAGGAAAACAGAGGTGTTTTTTGCAAAGTGCCTACCTGTAGATTTTGGCCTGTAGCTCAGCCGCCACCTAGGGAAACCTACCAAACCTGTGCATTTCTGAAAACTAGAGACCTAGGGGAATCCAAGATGGGGTGACTTGTGTGGCTCGGACCAGGTTCTGTTACACAGAATCCTTTGCAAACCTCAAAATTTGGCTAAAATAACACGTTCCTCACATTTCTGTGGCAGAAAGTTCTGGAATCTGAGAGGAGCCACAAATTTACTTCCACCCAGCGTTCCCCCACGTCTCCCGATAAAAATGATACCTCACTTGTGTGGGTAGGCCTAGCGCCCGCGACAGGAAACGCCCCAAAGCGCAACGTGGACACATCCAAATTGGTGAAGGAAAACAGAGGTGTTTTTTGCAAAGTGCCTACCTGTAGATTTTGGCCTGTAGCTCAGCCGCCACCTAGGGAAACCTACCAAACCTGTGCATTTCTGAAAACTAGAGACCTAGGGGAATCCAAGATGGGGTGACTTGTGTGGCTCGGACCAGGTTCTGTTACCCAGAATCCTTTGCAAACCTCAAAATTTGGCTAAAATAACACGTTTCTCACATTTCTGTGGCAGAAAGTTCTGGAATCTGAGAGGAGCCACAAATTTACTTCCACCCAGCGTTCCCCCACGTCTCCCGATACAAATGATACCTCACTTGTGTGGGTAGCCTTAGCGCCCGTGACAGGAAATGCCCCAAAGCGCAACATGGACACAGCCAAATTGGTGAAGGAAAACAGAGGTGTTTTTTGCAAAGTGCCTACCTGTAGATTTTGCCCTGTAGCTCAGCCGCCACCTAGGGAAACCTACCAAACCTGTGCATTTCTGAAAACTAGAGACCTAGGGGAATCCAAGATGGGGTGACTTGTGTGGCTCGGACCAGGTTCTGTTATCCAGAATCCTTTGCAAACCTCAAAATTTGGGTAAAAAAACACATGTTCCTCACATTTCTGTGACAGAAAGTTCTGGAATCTGAGAGGAGCCACAAATTTCCTTCCACCCAGCGTTCCCCCACGTCTCCTGATAAAAATGATACCTCACTTGTGTGGGTAGGCCTAGCGCCCGCGACAGGAAACGCCCCAAAGCGCAACGTGGACACATCCAAATTGGTGAAGGAAAACAGAGGTGTTTTTTGCAAAGTGCCTACCTGTAGATTTTGGCCTGTAGCTCAGCCGCCACCTAGGGAAACCTACCAAACCTGTGCATTTCTGAAAACTAGAGACCTAGGGGAATCCAAGATGGGGTGACTTGGACCAGGTTCTGTTACCCAGAATCCTTTGCAAACCTCAAAATTTGGCTAAAAAAACACATGTTCCTCACATTTCTGTGGCAGAAAGTTCTGGAATCTGAGAGGAGCCACAAATTTCCTTCCACCCAGCGTTCCCCCACGTCTCCCGATAAAAATGATACCTCACTTGTGTGGTTAGGCCTAGCACCCGCGACAGGAAACGCCCCAAAGCGCAACGTGGACACATCCAAATTGGTGAAGGAAAACAGAGGTGTTTTTTGCAAAGTGCCTACCTGTAGATTTTGGCCTGTAGCTCAGCCGCCACCTAGGGAAACCTACCAAACCTGTGCATTTCTGAAAACTAGAGACCTAGGGGAATCCAAGATGGGGTGACTTGTGTGGCTCGGACCAGGTTCTGTTACCCAGAATCCTTTGCAAACCTCAAAATTTGGCTAAAAAAACACATGTTCCTCACATTTCTGTGGCAGAAAGTTCTGGAATCTGAGAGGAGCCACAAATTTCCTTCCACCCAGCGTTCCCCCATGTCTCCCGATAAAAATGATACCTCACTTGTGTGGGTAGGCCTAGCGCCCGCGACAGGAAACGCCCCAAAGCGCAACGTGGACACATCCAAATTGGTGAAGGAAAACAGAGGTGTTTTTTGCAAAGTGCCTACCTGTAGATTTTGGCCTGTAGCTCAGCCGCCACCTAGGGAAACCTACCAAACCTGTGCATTTCTGAAAACTAGAGACCTAGGGGAATCCAAGATGGGGTGACTTGTGTGGCTCGGACCAGGTTCTGTTACCCAGAATCCTTTGCAAACCTCAAAATTTGGCTAAAAAAACACATGTTCCTCACATTTCTGTGGCAGAAAGTTCTGTAGTCTGAGAGGAGCCACAAATTTCCTTCCACCCAGCGTTTCCCCACGTCTCCCGATAAAAATGATACCTCACTTGTGTGGGTAGGCCTAGCGCCCGCGACAGTAAACACCCCAAAGCGCAACGTGGACACATCCAAATTGGTGAAGGAAAACAGAGGTGTTTTTTGCAAAGTGCCTACCTGTAGATTTTGGCCTGTAGCTCAGCCGCAACCTAGGGAAACCTACCAAACCTGTGCATTTCTGAAAACTAGAGACCTAGGGGAATCCAAGATGGGGTGTCTTGTGTGGCTCGGATCAGGTTCTGTTACCCAGAATCCTTTGCAAACCTCAAAATTTGGCTAAAAAAACACATGTTCCTCACATTTCTGTGGCAGAAAGTTCTGGAATCTGAGAGGAGCCACAAATTTCCTTCCACCCAGCGTTCCCCCACGTCTCCCGATAAAAATGATACCTCACTTGTGTGGGTAGGCCTAGCGCCCGCAACAGGAAACGCCCCAAAGCGCAACGTGGACACATCCAAATTGGTGAAGGAAAACAGAGGTGTTTTTTGCAAAGTGCCTACCTGTAGATTTTGGCCTGTAGCTCAGCCGCCACCTAGGGAAACCTACCAAACCTGTGCATTTCTGAAAACTAGAGACCTAGGGGAATCCAAGATGGGGTGACTTGTGTGGCTCGGACCAGGTTCTGTTACCCAGAATCCTTTGCAAACCTCAAAATTTGGCTAAAATAACACATGTTCCTCACATTTCTGTGGCAGAAAGTTCTGGAATCTGAGAGGAGCCACAAATTTACTTCCACCCAGCGTTCCCCCACGTCTCCCGATAAAAATGATACCTCACTTGTGTGGGTAGCCTTAGCGCCCGTGACAGGAAATGCCCCAAAGCGCAACGTGGACACAGCCAAATTGGTGAAGGAAAACAGAGGTGTTTTTTGCAAAGTGCCTACCTGTAGATTTTGGCCTGTAGCTCAGCCGCCACCTAGGGAAACCTACCAAACCTGTGCATCTCTGAAAACTAGAGACCTAGGGGAATCCAAGATGGGGTGACTTGTGTGGCTCGGACCAGGTTCTGTTATCCAGAATCCTTTGCAAACCTCAAAATTTGGCTAAAAAAAACACATGTTCCTCACATTTCTGTGGCCGAAAGTTCTGGAATGTGAGAGGAGCCACAAATTTCCTTCCACCCAGCGTTCCCCCACGTCTCCCGATAAAAATGATACCTCACTTGTGTGGGTAGGCCTAGCGCCCGCGACAGGAAACGCCCCAAAGCGCAACGTGGACACATCCAAATTGGTGAAGGAAAACAGAGGTGTTTTTTGCAAAGTGCCTACCTGTAGATTTTGGCCTGTAGCTCAGCCGCCACCTAGGGAAACCTACCAAACCTGTGCATTTCTGAAAACTAGAGACCTAGGGGAATCCAAGATGGGGTGACTTGTGTGGCTTGGACCAGGTTCTGTTACCCAGAATCCTTTGCAAACCTCAAAATTTGGCTAAAAAAACACATGTTCCTCACATTTCTGTGGCAGAAAGTTCTGGAATCTGAGAGGAGCCACAAATTTCCTTCCACCCAGCGTTCCCCCACGTCTCCCGATAAAAATGATACCTCACTTGTGTGGGTAGGCCTAGCGCCCGCGACAGGAAACGCCCCAAAGCGCAACGTGGACACATCCAAATTGGTGAAGGAAAACAGAGGTGTTTTTTGCAAAGTGCCTACCTGTAGATTTTGGCCTGTAGCTCAGCCGCCACCTAGGGAAACCTACCAAACCTGTGCATTTCTGAAAACTAGAGACCTAGGGGAATCCAAGATGGGGTGACTTGTGTGGCTCGGACCAGGTTCTGTTACCCAGAATCCTTTGCAAACCTCAAAATTTGGCTAAAAAAAACACATGTTCCTCACATTTCTGTGGCAGAAAGTTCTGTAGTCTGAGAGGAACCACAAATTTCCTTCCACCCAGCGTTTCCCCACGTCTCCCGATAAAAATCATACCTCACTTGTGTGGGTAGGCCTAGCGCCCGCGACAGTAAACGCCCCAAAGCGCAACGTGGACACATCCAAATTGGTGAAGGAAAACAGAGGTGTTTTTTGCAAAGTGCCTACCTGTAGATTTTGGCCTGTAGCTCAGCCGCCACCTAGGGAAACCTACCAAACCTGTGCATTTCTGAAAACTAGAGACCTAGGGGAATCCAAGATGGGGTGACTTGTGTGGCTTGGACCAGGTTCTGTTACCCAGAATCCTTTGCAAACCTCAAAATTTGGCTAAAAAAACACATGTTCCTCACATTTCTGTGGCAGAAAGTTCTGGAATCTGAGAGGAGCCACAAATTTCCTTCCACCCAGCGTTCCCCCACGTCTCCCGATAAAAATGATACCTCACTTGTGTGGGTAGGCCTAGCGCCCGCGACAGGAAACGCCCCAAAGCGCAACGTGGACACATCCAAATTGGTGAAAGAAAACAGAGGTGTTTTTTGCAAAGTGCCTACCTGTAGATTTTGGCCTGTAGCTCAGCCGCCACCTAGGGAAACCTACCAAACCTGTGCATTTCTGAAAACTAGAGACCTAGGGGAATCCAAGATGGGGTGACTTGTGTGGCTCGGACCAGGTTCTGTTACCCAGAATCCTTTGCAAACCTCAAAATTTGGCTAAAAAAACACATGTTCCTCACATTTCTGTGGCAGAAAGTTCTGTAGTCTGAGAGGAACCACAAATTTCCTTCCACCCAGCGTTTCCCCACGTCTCCCGATAAAAATCATACCTCACTTGTGTGGGTAGGCCTAGCGCCCGCGACAGTAAACGCCCCAAAGCGCAACGTGGACACATCCAAATTGGTGAAGGAAAACAGAGGTGTTTTTTGCAAAGTGCCTACCTGTAGATTTTGGCCTGTAGCTCAGCCGCCACCTAGGGAAACCTACCAAACCTGTGCATTTCTGAAAACTAGAGACCTAGGGGAATCCAAGATGGGGTGACTTGTGTGGCTTGGACCAGGTTCTGTTACCCAGAATCCTTTGCAAACCTCAAAATTTGGCTAAAAAAACACATGTTCCTCACATTTCTGTGGCAGAAAGTTCTGGAATCTGAGAGGAGCCACAAATTTCCTTCCACCCAGCGTTCCCCCACGTCTCCCGATAAAAATGATACCTCACTTGTGTGGGTAGGCCTAGCGCCCGCGACAGGAAACGCCCCAAAGCGCAACGTGGACACATCCAAATTGGTGAAGGAAAACAGAGGTGTTTTTTGCAAAGTGCCTACCTGTAGATTTTGGCCTGTAGCTCAGCCGCCACCTAGGGAAACCTACCAAACCTGTGCATTTCTGAAAACTAGAGACCTAGGGGAATCCAAGATGGGGTGACTTGTGTGGCTCGGACCAGGTTCTGTTACCCAGAATCCTTTGCAAACCTCAAAATTTGGCTAAAAAAACACATGTTCCTCACATTTCTGTGGCAGAAAGTTCTGTAGTCTGAGAGGAGCCACAAATTTCCTTCCACCCAGCGTTTCCCCACGTCTCCCGATAAAAATCATACCTCACTTGTGTGGGTAGGCCTAGCGCCCGCGACAGGAAACGCCCCAAAGCGCAACGTGGACACATCCAAATTGGTGAAGGAAAACAGAGGTGTTTTTTGCAAAGTGCCTACCTGTAGATTTTGGCCTGTAGCTCAGCCGCCACCTGGGGAAACCTACCAAACCTGTGCATTTCTGAAAACTAGAGACCTAGGGGAATCCAAGATGGGGTGACTTGTGTGGCTCGGACCAGGTTCTGTTACCCAGAATCCTTTGCAAACCTCAAAATTTGGCTAAAATAACACATGTTCCTCACATTTCTGTGGCAGAAAGTTCTGGAATCTGAGAGGAGCCACAAATTTACTTCCACCCAGCGTTCCCCCACGTCTCCCGATAAAAATGATACCTCACTTGTGTGGGTAGCCTTAGCGCCCGTGACAGGAAATGCCCCAAAGCGCAACGTGGACACAGCCAAATTGGTGAAGGAAAACAGAGGTGTTTTTTGCAAAGTGCCTACCTGTAGATTTTGGCCTGTAGCTCAGCCGCCACCTAGGGAAACCTACCAAACCTGTGCATTTCTGAAAACTAGAGACCTAGGGGAATCCAAGATTGGGTGACTTGTGTGGCTCGGACCAGGTTCTGTTATCCAGAATCCTTTGCAAACCTCAAAATTTGGCTAAAAAAACACATGTTCCTCACATTTCTGTGGCAGAAAGTTCTGGAATCTGAGAGGAGCCACAAATTTCCTTCCACCCAGCGTTCCCCCACGTCTCCCGATAAAAATGATACCTCACTTGTGTGGGTAGGCCTAGCGCCCGTGACTGGAAATGCCCCAAAGCGCAACGTGGACACAGCCAAATTGGTGAAGGAAAACAGAGGTGTTTTTTGCAAAGTGCCTACCTGTAGATTTTGGCCTGTAGCTCAGCCGCCACCTAGGGAAACATACCAAACCTGTGCATTTCTGAAAACTAGAGACCTAGGGGAATCCAAGATGGGGTGACTTGTGTGGCTCGGACCAGGTTCTGTTATCCAGAATCCTTTGCAAACCTCAAAATTTGGCTAAAAAAACACATGTTCCTCACATTTCTGTGGCAGAAAGTTCTGGAATCTGAGAGGAGCCACAAATTTCCTTCCACCCAGCGTTCCCCCACGTCTCCCGATAAAAATGATACCTCACTTGTGTGGGTAGGCCTAGCGCCCGCGACAGGAAACGTCCCAAAGCGCAACGTGGACACATCCAAATTGGTGAAGGAAAACAGAGGTGTTTTTTGCAAAGTGCCTACCTGTAGATTTTGGCCTGTAGCTCAGCCGCCACCTAGGGAAACCTACCAAACCTGTGCATTTCTGAAAACTAGAGACCTAGGGGAATCCAAGATGGGGTGACTTGTGTGGCTTGGACCAGGTTCTGTTACCCAGAATCCTTTGCAAACCTCAAAATTTGGCTAAAAAAACACATGTTCCTCACATTTCTGTAGCAGAAAGTTCTGGAATCTGAGAGGAGCCACAAATTACCTTCCACCCAGCGTTCCCCCACATCTCCCGATAAAAATGATACCTCACTTGTGTGGGTAGGCCTAGCGCCCGTGACCGGAAATGCCCCAAAGCGC
The DNA here is from genome assembly GCF_031143425.1 of Pleurodeles waltl. Lineage (NCBI taxonomy): Eukaryota > Metazoa > Chordata > Amphibia > Caudata > Salamandridae > Pleurodeles > Pleurodeles waltl. The sequence continues at coordinate 8,105,239 of NW_027150076.1, read as the reverse complement.
AACGTGGACACAGCCAAATTGGTGAAGGAAAACAGAGGTGTTTTTTGCAAAGTGCCTACCTGTAGATTTTGGCCTGTAGCTCAGCCGCCACCTAGGGAAACCTACCAAACCTGTGCATTTCTGAAAACTAGAGACCTAGGGGAATCCAAGATGGGGTGACTTGTGTGGCTCGGACCAGGTTCTGTTACCCAGAATCCTTTGCAAACCTCAAAATTTGGCTAAAAAAACACATGTTCCTCACATTTCTGTGGCAGAAAGTTCTGTAGTCTGAGAGGAGCCACAAATTTCCTTCCACCCAGCGTTCCCCCACGTCTCCCGATAAAAATGATACCTCACTTGTGTGGGTAGGCCTAGCGCCCGCGACAGTAAACGCCCCAAAGCGCAACGTGGACACATCCAAATTGGTGAAGGAAAACAGAGGTGTTTTTTGCAAAGTGCCTACCTGTAGATTTTGGCCTGTAGCTCAGCCGCCACCTAGGGAAACCTACCAAACCTGTGCATTTCTGAAAACTAGAGACCTAGGGGAATCCAAGATGGGGTGACTTGTGTGGCTCGGACCAGGTTCTGTTACCCAGAATCCTTTGCAAACCTCAACATTTGGCTAAAAAAACACATGTTCCTCACATTTCTGTGGCAGAAAGTTCTGGAATCTGAGAGGAGCCACAAATTTACTTCCACCCAGCGTTCCCCCACGTCTCCCGATAAAAATGATACCTCACTTGTGTGGGTAGGCCTAGCGCCCGCGACAGGAAACGCCCCAAAGCGCAACGTGGACACATCCAAATTGGTGAAGGAAAACAGAGGTGTTTTTTGCAAAGTGCCTACCTGTAGATTTTGGCCTGTAGCTCAGCCGCCACCTAGGGAAACCTACCAAACCTGTGCATTTCTGAAAACTAGAGACCTAGGGGAATCCAAGATGGGGTGACTTGTGTGGCTTGGACCAGGTTCTGTTACCCAGAATCCTTTGCAAACCTCAAAATTTGGCTAAAAAAACACATGTTCCTCACATTTCTGTGGCAGAAAGTTCTGGAATCTGAGAGGAGCCATAAATTACCTTCCACCCAGCGTTCCCCCACATCTCCCGATAAAAATGATACCTCACTTGTGTGGGTAGGCCTAGCGCCCGTGACCGGAAATGCCCCAAAGCGCAACGTGGACACAGCCAAATTGGTGAAGGAAAACAGAGGTGTTTTTTGCAAAGTGCCTACCTGTAGATTTTGGCCTGTAGCTCAGCCGCCACCTAGGGAAACCTACCAAACCTGTGCATTTCTGAAAACTAGAGACCTAGGGGAATCCATGATGGGGTGACTTGTGTGGCTCGGACCAGGTTCTGTTACCCAGAATCCTTTGCAAACCTCAAAATTTGGCTAAAAAAACACATGTTCCTCACATTTCTGTGGCAGAAAGTTCTGTAGTCTGAGAGGAGCCACAAATTTCCTTCCACCCAGCGTTCCCCCACGTCTCCCGATAAAAATGATACCTCACTTGTGTGGGTAGGCCTAGCGCCCGCGACAGTAAACGCCCCAAAGCGCAACGTGGACACATCCAAATTGGTGAAGGAAAACAGAGGTGTTTTTTGCAAAGTGCCTACCTGTAGATTTTGGCCTGTAGCTCAGCCGCCACCTAGGGAAACCTACCAAACCTGTGCATTTCTGAAAACTAGAGACCTAGGGGAATCCAAGATGGGGTGACTTGTGTGGCTCGGACCAGGTTCTGTTACCCAGAATCCTTTGCAAACCTCAACATTTGGCTAAAAAAACACATGTTCCTCACATTTCTGTGGCAGAAAGTTCTGGAATCTGAGAGGAGCCACAAATTTCCTTCCACCCAGCGTTCCCCCACGTCTCCCGATAAAAATGATACCTCACTTGTGTGGGTATGCCTAGCGCCCGCGACAGGAAACGCCCCAAAGCGCAACGTGGACACATCCAAATTGGTGAAGGAAAACAGAGGTGTTTTTTGCAAAGTGCCTACCTGTAGATTTTGGCCTGTAGCTCAGCCGCCACCTAGGGAAACCTACCAAACCTGTGCATTTCTGAAAACTGGAGACCTAGGGGAATCCAAGATGGGGTGACTTGTGTGGCTCGGACCAGGTTCTGTTACCCAGAATCCTTTGCAAACCTCAAAATTTGGCTAAAATAACACATGTTCCTCACATTTCTGTGGCAGAAAGTTCTGGAATCTGAGAGGAGCCACAAATTTACTTCCACCCAGCGTTTCCCCACGTCTCCCGATAAAAATGATACCTCACTTGTGTGGGTAGCCTTAGCGCCCGTGACAGGAAATGCCCCAAAGCGCAACGTGGACACAGCCAAATTGGTGAAGGAAAACAGAGGTGTTTTTTGCAAAGTGCCTACCTGTAGATTTTGGCCTGTAGCTCAGCCGCCACCTAGGGAAACCTACCAAACCTGTGCATCTCTGAAAACTAGAGACCTAGGGGAATCCAAGATGGGGTGACTTGTGTGGCTCGGACCAGGTTCTGTTATCCAGAATCCTTTGCAAACCTCAAAATTTGGCTAAAAAAAACACATGTTCCTCACATTTCTGTGGCCGAAAGTTCTGGAATGTGAGAGGAGCCACAAATTTCCTTCCACCCAGCGTTCCCCCACGTCTCCCGATAAAAATGATACCTCACTTGTGTGGGTAGGCCTAGCGCCCGCGACAGGAAACGCCCCAAAGCGCAACGTGGACACATCCAAATTGGTGAAGGAAAACAGAGGTGTTTTTTGCAAAGTGCCTACCTGTAGATTTTGGCCTGTAGCTCAGCCGCCACCTAGGGAAACCTACCAAACCTGTGCATTTCTGAAAACTAGAGACCTAGGGGAATCCAAGATGGGGTGACTTGTGTGGCTTGGACCAGGTTCTGTTACCCAGAATCCTTTGCAAACCTCAAAATTTGGCTAAAAAAACACATGTTCCTCACATTTCTGTAGCAGAAAGTTCTGGAATCTGAGAGGAGCCACAAATTACCTTCCACCCAGCGTTCCCCCACATCTCCCGATAAAAATGATACCTCACTTGTGTGGGTAGGCCTAGCGCCCGTGACCGGAAATGCCCCAAAGCGCAACGTGGACACAGCCAAATTGGTGAAGGAAAACAGAGGTGTTTTTTGCAAAGTGCCTACCTGTAGATTTTGGCCTGTAGCTCAGCCGCCACCTAGGGAAACCTACCAAACCTGTGCATTTCTGAAAACTAGAGACCTAGGGGAATCCAAGATGGGGTGACTTGTGTGGCTCGGACCAGGTTCTGTTACCCAGAATCCTTTGCAAACCTCAAAATTTGGCTAAAAAAACACATGTTCCTCACATTTCTGTGGCAGAAAGTTCTGTAGTCTGAGAGGAGCCACAAATTTCCTTCCACCCAGCGTTCCCCCACGTCTCCCGATAAAAATGATACCTCACTTGTGTGGGTAGGCCTAGCGCCCGCGACAGTAAACGCCCCAAAGCGCAACGTGGACACATCCAAATTGGTGAAGGAAAACAGAGGTGTTTTTTGCAAAGTGCCTACCTGTAGATTTTGGCCTGTAGCTCAGCCGCCACCTAGGGAAACCTACCAAACCTGTGCATTTCTGAAAACTAGAGACCTAGGGGAATCCAAGATGGGGTGACTTGTGTGGCTCGGACCAGGTTCTGTTACCCAGAATCCTTTGCAAACCTCAACATTTGGCTAAAAAAACACATGTTCCTCACATTTCTGTGGCAGAAAGTTCTGGAATCTGAGAGGAGCCACAAATTTACTTCCACCCAGCGTTCCCCCACGTCTCCCGATAAAAATGATACCTCACTTGTGTGGGTAGGCCTAGCGCCCGCGACAGGAAACGCCCCAAAGCGCAACGTGGACACATCCAAATTGGTGAAGGAAAACAGAGGTGTTTTTTGCAAAGTGCCTACCTGTAGATTTTGGCCTGTAGCTCAGCCGCCACCTAGGGAAACCTACCAAACCTGTGCATTTCTGAAAACTAGAGACCTAGGGGAATCCAAGATGGGGTGACTTGTGTGGCTTGGACCAGGTTCTGTTACCCAGAATCCTTTGCAAACCTCAAAATTTGGCTAAAAAAACACATGTTCCTCACATTTCTGTGGCAGAAAGTTCTGGAATCTGAGAGGAGCCATAAATTACCTTCCACCCAGCGTTCCCCCACATCTCCCGATAAAAATGATACCTCACTTGTGTGGGTAGGCCTAGCGCCCGTGACCGGAAATGCCCCAAAGCGCAACGTGGACACAGCCAAATTGGTGAAGGAAAACAGAGGTGTTTTTTGCAAAGTGCCTACCTGTAGATTTTGGCCTGTAGCTCAGCCGCCACCTAGGGAAACCTACCAAACCTGTGCATTTCTGAAAACTAGAGACCTAGGGGAATCCATGATGGGGTGACTTGTGTGGCTCGGACCAGGTTCTGTTACCCAGAATCCTTTGCAAACCTCAAAATTTGGCTAAAAAAACACATGTTCCTCACATTTCTGTGGCAGAAAGTTCTGTAGTCTGAGAGGAGCCACAAATTTCTTTCCACCCAGCGTTCCCCCACGTCTCCCGATAAAAATGATACCTCACTTGTGTGGGTAGGCCTAGCGCCCGCGACAGTAAACGCCCCAAAGCGCAACGTGGACACATCCAAATTGGTGAAGGAAAACAGAGGTGTTTTTTGCAAAGTGCCTACCTGTAGATTTTGGCCTGTAGCTCAGCCGCCACCTAGGGAAACCTACCAAACCTGTGCATTTCTGAAAACTAGAGACCTAGGGGAATCCAAGATGGGGTGACTTGTGTGGCTCGGACCAGGTTCTGTTACCCAGAATCCTTTGCAAACCTCAACATTTGGCTAAAAAAACACATGTTCCTCACATTTCTGTGGCAGAAAGTTCTGGAATCTGAGAGGAGCCACAAATTTCCTTCCACCCAGCGTTCCCCCACGTCTCCCGATAAAAATGATATCTCACTTGTGTGGGTAGGCATAGCGCCCGCGACAGGAAACGCCCCAAAGCGCAACGTGGACACATCCAAATTGGTGAAGGAAAACAGAGGTGTTTTTTGCAAAGTGCCTACCTGTAGATTTTGGCCTGTAGCTCAGCCGCCACCTAGGGAAACCTACCAAACCTGTGCATTTCTGAAAACTAGAGACCTAGGGGAATCCAAGATGGGTTGACTTGTGTGGCTCGGACCAGGTTCTGTTACCCAGAATCCTTTGCAAACCTCAAAATTTGGCTAAAAAAACACATGTTCCTCACATTTCTGTGGCAGAAAGTTCTGGAATCTGAGAGGAGCCACAAATTTCCTTCCACCCAGCGTTCCCCCACGTCTCCCGATAAAAATGATACCTCACTTGTGTGGGTAGGCCTAGCGCCCGCGACAGGAAACGCCCCAAAGCGCAACGTGGACACATCCAAATTGGTGAAGGAAAACAGAGGTGTTTTTTGCAAAGTGCCTACCTGTAGATTTTGGCCTGTAGCTCAGCCGCCACCTAGGGAAACCTACCAAACCTGTGCATTTCTGAAAACTAGAGACCTAGGGGAATCCAAGATGGGTTGACTTGTGTGGCTTGGACCAGGTTCTGTTACCCAGAATCCTTTGCAAACCTCAAAATTTGGCTAAAAAAACACATGTTCCTCACATTTTTGTGACAGAAAGTTCTGGAATCTGAGAGGAGCCACAAATTACCTTCCACCCAGCGTTCCCCCACATCTCCCGATAAAAATGATACCTCACTTGTGTGGGTAGGCCTAGCGCCCGTGACAGGAAATGCCCCAAAGCGCAACGTGGACACAGCCAAATTGGTGAAGGAAAACAGAGGTGTTTTTTGCAAAGTGCCTACCTGTAGATTTTGGCCTGTAGCTCAGCCGCCACCTAGGGAAACCTACCAAACCTGTGCATTTCTGAAAACTAGAGACCTAGGGGAATCCAAGATGGGGTGGCTTGTGTGGCTCGGACCAGGTTCTGTTACCCAGAATCCTTTGCAAACCTCAAAATTTGGCTAAAAAACCACATGTTCCTCACATTTCTGTGGCAGAAAGTTCTGTAGTCTGAGAGGAGCCACAAATTTCCTTCCACCCAGCGTTTCCCCACGTCTCCCGATAAAAATGATACCTCACTTGTGTGGGTAGGCCTAGCACCCGCGACAGTAAACACCCCAAAGCGCAACGTGGACACATCCAAATTGGTGAAGGAAAACAGAGGTGTTTTTTGCAAAGTGCCTACCTGTAGATTTTGGCCTGTAGCTCAGCCGCCACCTAGGGAAACCTACCAAACCTGTGCATTTCTGAAAACTAGAGACCTAGGGGAATCCAAGATGGGGTGACTTGTGTGGCTCGGATCAGGTTCTGTTACCCAGAATCCTTTGCAAACCTCAAAATTTGGCTAAAGAAACACATGTTCCTCACATTTCTGTGGCAGAAAGTTCTGGAATCTGAGAGGAGCCACAAATTTCCTTCCACCCAGCGTTCCCCCACGTCTCCCGATAAAAATGATACCTCACTTGTGTGGGTAGGCCTAGCGCCCGCGACAGGAAACGCCCCAAAGCGCAACGTGGACACATCCAAATTGGTGAAGGAAAACAGAGGTGTTTTTTGCAAAGTGCCTACCTGTAGATTTTGGCCTGTAGCTCAGCCGCCACCTAGGGAAACCTACCAAACCTGTGCATTTCTGAAAACTAGAGACCTAGGGGAATCCAAGATGGGGTGACTTGTGTGGCTCGGACCAGGTTCTGTTACCCAGAATCCTTTGCAAACCTCAAAATTTGGCTAAAATAACACGTTCCTCACATTTCTGTGGCAGAAAGTTCTGGAATCTGAGAGGAGCCACAAATTTACTTCCACCCAGCGTTCCCCCACGTCTCCCGATAAAAATGATACCTCACTTGTGTGGGTAGGCCTAGCGCCCGCGACAGGAAACGCCCCAAAGCGCAACGTGGACACATCCAAATTGGTGAAGGAAAACAGAGGTGTTTTTTGCAAAGTGCCTACCTGTAGATTTTGGCCTGTAGCTCAGCCGCCACCTAGGGAAACCTACCAAACCTGTGCATTTCTGAAAACTAGAGACCTAGGGGAATCCAAGATGGGGTGACTTGTGTGGCTCGGACCAGGTTCTGTTACCCAGAATCCTTTGCAAACCTCAAAATTTGGCTAAAATAACACGTTCCTCACATTTCTGTGGCAGAAAGTTCTGGAATCTGAGAGGAGCCACAAATTTACTTCCACCCAGCGTTCCCCCACGTCTCCCGATAAAAATGATACCTCACTTGTGTGGGTAGCCTTAGCGCCCGTGACAGGAAATGCCCCAAAGCGCAACGTGGACACAGCCAAATTGGTGAAGGAAAACAGAGGTGTTTTTTGCAAAGTGCCTACCTGTAGATTTTGGCTTGTAGCTCAGCCGCCACCTAGGGAAACCTACCAAACCTGTGCATTTCTGAAAACTAGAGACCTAGGGGAATCCAAGATGGGGTGACTTGTGTGGCTCGGACCAGGTTCTGTTATCCAGAATCCTTTGCAAACCTCAAAATTTGGGTAAAAAAACACATGTTCCTCACATTTCTGTGACAGAAAGTTCTGGAATCTGAGAGGAGCCACAAATTTCCTTCCACCCAGCGTTCCCCCACGTCTCCTGATAAAAATGATACCTCACTTGTGTGGGTAGGCCTAGCGCCCGTGACAGGAAACGCCCCAAAGCGCAACGTGGACACATCCAAATTGGTGAAGGAAAACAGAGGTGTTTTTTGCAAAGTGCCTACCTGTAGATTTTGGCCTGTAGCTCAGCCGCCACCTAGGGAAACCTACCAAACCTGTGCATTTCTGAAAACTAGAGACCTAGGGGAATCCAAGATGGGGTGACTTGGACCAGGTTCTGTTACCCAGAATCCTTTGCAAACCTCAAAATTTGGCTAAAAAAACACATGTTCCTCACATTTCTGTGGCAGAAAGTTCTGGAATCTGAGAGGAGCCACAAATTTCCTTCCACCCAGCGTTCCCCCACGTCTCCCGATAAAAATGATACCTCACTTGTGTGGTTAGGCCTAGCACCCGCGACAGGAAACGCCCCAAAGCGCAACGTGGACACATCCAAATTGGTGAAGGAAAACAGAGGTGTTTTTTGCAAAGTGCCTACCTGTAGATTTTGGCCTGTAGCTCAGCCGCCACCTAGGGAAACCTACCAAACCTGTGCATTTCTGAAAACTAGAGACCTAGGGGAATCCAAGATGGGGTGACTTGTGTGGCTCGGACCAGGTTCTGTTACCCAGAATCCTTTGCAAACCTCAAAATTTGGCTAAAAAAACACATGTTCCTCACATTTCTGTGGCAGAAAGTTCTGGAATCTGAGAGGAGCCACAAATTTCCTTCCACCCAGCGTTCCCCCATGTCTCCCGATAAAAATGATACCTCACTTGTGTGGGTAGGCCTAGCGCCCGCGACAGGAAACGCCCCAAAGCGCAACGTGGACACATCCAAATTGGTGAAGGAAAACAGAGGTGTTTTTTGCAAAGTGCCTACCTGTAGATTTTGGCCTGTAGCTCAGCCGCCACCTAGGGAAACCTACCAAACCTGTGCATTTCTGAAAACTAGAGACCTAGGGGAATCCAAGATGGGGTGACTTGTGTGGCTTGGACCAGGTTCTGTTACCCAGAATCCTTTGCAAACCTCAAAATTTGGCTAAAAAAACACATGTTCCTCACATTTCTGTGACAGAAAGTTCTGGAATCTGAGAGGAGCCACAAATTACCTTCCACCCAGCGTTCCCCCACATCTCCCGATAAAAATGATACCTCACTTGTGTGGGTAGGCCTAGCGCCCGCGACAGTAAACACCCCAAAGCGCAACGTGGACACATCCAAATTGGTGAAGGAAAACAGAGGTGTTTTTTGCAAAGTGCCTACCTGTAGATTTTGGCCTGTAGCTCAGCCGCAACCTAGGGAAACCTACCAAACCTGTGCATTTCTGAAAACTAGAGACCTAGGGGAATCCAAGATGGGGTGTCTTGTGTGGCTCGGATCAGGTTCTGTTACCCAGAATCCTTTGCAAACCTCAAAATTTGGCTAAAAAAACACATGTTCCTCACATTTCTGTGGCAGAAAGTTCTGGAATCTGAGAGGAGCCACAAATTTCCTTCCACCCAGCGTTCCCCCACGTCTCCCGATAAAAATGATACCTCACTTGTGTGGGTAGGCCTAGCGGCCGCGACAGGAAACGCCCCAAAGCGCAACGTGGACACATCCAAATTGGTGAAGGAAAACAGAGGTGTTTTTTGCAAAGTGCCTACCTGTAGATTTTGGCCTGTAGCTCAGCCGCCACCTAGGGAAACCTACCAAACCTGTGCATTTCTGAAAACTAGAGACCTAGGGGAATCCAAGATGGGGTGACTTGTGTGGCTCGGACCAGGTTCTGTTACCCAGAATCCTTTGCAAACCTCAAAATTTGGCTAAAATAACACATGTTCCTCACATTTCTGTGGCAGAAAGTTCTGGAATCTGAGAGGAGCCACAAATTTACTTCCACCCAGCGTTCCCCCACGTCTCCCGATAAAAATGATACCTCACTTGTGTGGGTAGCCTTAGCGCCCGTGACAGGAAATGCCCCAAAGCGCAACGTGGACACAGCCAAATTGGTGAAGGAAAACAGAGGTGTTTTTTGCAAAGTGCCTACCTGTAGATTTTGGCCTGTAGCTCAGCCGCCACCTAGGGAAACCTACCAAACCTGTGCATCTCTGAAAACTAGAGACCTAGGGGAATCCAAGATGGGGTGACTTGTGTGGCTCGGACCAGGTTCTGTTATCCAGAATCCTTTGCAAACCTCAAAATTTGGCTAAAAAAAACACATGTTCCTCACATTTCTGTGGCCGAAAGTTCTGGAATGTGAGAGGAGCCACAAATTTCCTTCCACCCAGCGTTCCCCCACGTCTCCCGATAAAAATGATACCTCACTTGTGTGGGTAGGCCTAGCGCCCGCGACAGGAAACGCCCCAAAGCGCAACGTGGACACATCCAAATTGGTGAAGGAAAACAGAGGTGTTTTTTGCAAAGTGCCTACCTGTAGATTTTGGCCTGTAGCTCAGCCGCCACCTAGGGAAACCTACCAAACCTGTGCATTTCTGAAAACTAGAGACCTAGGGGAATCCAAGATGGGGTGACTTGTGTGGCTTGGACCAGGTTCTGTTACCCAGAATCCTTTGCAAACCTCAAAATTTGGCTAAAAAAACACATGTTCCTCACATTTCTGTGGCAGAAAGTTCTGGAATCTGAGAGGAGCCACAAATTTCCTTCCACCCAGCGTTCCCCCACGTCTCCCGATAAAAATGATACCTCACTTGTGTGGGTAGGCCTAGCGCCCGCGACAGGAAACGCCCCAAAGCGCAACGTGGACACATCCAAATTGGTGAAGGAAAACAGAGGTGTTTTTTGCAAAGTGCCTACCTGTAGATTTTGGCCTGTAGCTCAGCCGCCACCTAGGGAAACCTACCAAACCTGTGCATTTCTGAAAACTAGAGACCTAGGGGAATCCAAGATGGGGTGACTTGTGTGGCTCGGACCAGGTTCTGTTACCCAGAATCCTTTGCAAACCTCAAAATTTGGCTAAAAAAACACATGTTCCTCACATTTCTGTGGCAGAAAGTTCTGTAGTCTGAGAGGAACCACAAATTTCCTTCCACCCAGCGTTTCCCCACGTCTCCCGATAAAAATCATACCTCACTTGTGTGGGTAGGCCTAGCGCCCGCGACAGTAAACGCCCCAAAGCGCAACGTGGACACATCCAAATTGGTGAAGGAAAACAGAGGTGTTTTTTGCAAAGTGCCTACCTGTAGATTTTGGCCTGTAGCTCAGCCGCCACCTAGGGAAACCTACCAAACCTGTGCATTTCTGAAAACTAGAGACCTAGGGGAATCCAAGATGGGGTGACTTGTGTGGCTCGGACCAGGTTCTGTTACCCAGAATCCTTTGCAAACCTCAAAATTTGGCTAAAATAACACATGTTCCTCACATTTCTGTGGCAGAAAGTTCTGGAATCTGAGAGGAGCCACAAATTTACTTCCACCCAGCGTTCCCCCACGTCTCCCGATAAAAATGATACCTCACTTGTGTGGGTAGCCTTAGCGCCCGTGACAGGAAATGCCCCAAAGCGCAACGTGGACACAGCCAAATTGGTGAAGGAAAACAGAGGTGTTTTTTGCAAAGTGCCTACCTGTAGATTTTGGCCTGTAGCTCAGCCGCCACCTAGGGAAACCTACCAAACCTGTGCATCTCTGAAAACTAGAGACCTAGGGGAATCCAAGATGGGGTGACTTGTGTGGCTCGGACCAGGTTCTGTTATCCAGAATCCTTTGCAAACCTCAAAATTTGGCTAAAAAAAACACATGTTCCTCACATTTCTGTGGCCGAAAGTTCTGGAATGTGAGAGGAGCCACAAATTTCCTTCCACCCAGCGTTCCCCCACGTCTCCCGATAAAAATGATACCTCACTTGTGTGGGTAGGCCTAGCGCCCGCGACAGGAAACGCCCCAAAGCGCAACGTGGACACATCCAAATTGGTGAAGGAAAACAGAGGTGTTTTTTGCAAAGTGCCTACCTGTAGATTTTGGCCTGTAGCTCAGCCGCCACCTAGGGAAACCTACCAAACCTGTGCATTTCTGAAAACTAGAGACCTAGGGGAATCCAAGATGGGGTGACTTGTGTGGCTTGGACCAGGTTCTGTTACCCAGAATCCTTTGCAAACCTCAAAATTTGGCTAAAAAAACACATGTTCCTCACATTTCTGTGGCAGAAAGTTCTGGAATCTGAGAGGAGCCACAAATTTCCTTCCACCCAGCGTTCCCCCACGTCTCCCGATAAAAATGATACCTCACTTGTGTGGGTAGGCCTAGCGCCCGCGACAGGAAACGCCCCAAAGCGCAACGTGGACACATCCAAATTGGTGAAGGAAAACAGAGGTGTTTTTTGCAAAGTGCCTACCTGTAGATTTTGGCCTGTAGCTCAGCCGCCACCTAGGGAAACCTACCAAACCTGTGCATTTCTGAAAACTAGAGACCTAGGGGAATCCAAGATGGGGTGACTTGTGTGGCTCGGACCAGGTTCTGTTACCCAGAATCCTTTGCAAACCTCAAAATTTGGCTAAAAAAACACATGTTCCTCACATTTCTGTGGCAGAAAGTTCTGTAGTCTGAGAGGAACCACAAATTTCCTTCCACCCAGCGTTTCCCCACGTCTCCCGATAAAAATCATACCTCACTTGTGTGGGTAGGCCTAGCGCCCGCGACAGTAAACGCCCCAAAGCGCAACGTGGACACATCCAAATTGGTGAAGGAAAACAGAGGTGTTTTTTGCAAAGTGCCTACCTGTAGATTTTGGCCTGTAGCTCAGCCGCCACCTAGGGAAACCTACCAAACCTGTGCATTTCTGAAAACTAGAGACCTAGGGGAATCCAAGATGGGGTGACTTGGACCAGGTTCTGTTACCCAGAATCCTTTGCAAACCTCAAAATTTGGCTAAAAAAACACATGTTCCTCACATTTCTGTGGCAGAAAGTTCTGGAATCTGAGAGGAGCCACAAATTTCCTTCCACCCAGCGTTCCCCCACGTCTCCCGATAAAAATGATACCTCACTTGTGTGGTTAGGCCTAGCACCCGCGACAGGAAACGCCCCAAAGCGCAACGTGGACACATCCAAATTGGTGAAGGAAAACAGAGGTGTTTTTTGCAAAGTGCCTACCTGTAGATTTTGGCCTGTAGCTCAGCCGCCACCTAGGGAAACCTACCAAACCTGTGCATTTCTGAAAACTAGAGACCTAGGGGAATCCAAGATGGGGTGACTTGTGTGGCTCGGACCAGGTTCTGTTACCCAGAATCCTTTGCAAACCTCAAAATTTGGCTAAAAAAACACATGTTCCTCACATTTCTGTGGCAGAAAGTTCTGGAATCTGAGAGGAGCCACAAATTTCCTTCCACCCAGCGTTCCCCCATGTCTCCCGATAAAAATGATACCTCACTTGTGTGGGTAGGCCTAGCGCCCGCGACAGGAAACGCCCCAAAGCGCAACGTGGACACATCCAAATTGGTGAAGGAAAACAGAGGTGTTTTTTGCAAAGTGCCTACCTGTAGATTTTGGCCTGTAGCTCAGCCGCCACCTAGGGAAACCTACCAAACCTGTGCATTTCTGAAAACTAGAGACCTAGGGGAATCCAAGATGGGGTGACTTGTGTGGCTTGGACCAGGTTCTGTTACCCAGAATCCTTTGCAAACCTCAAAATTTGGCTAAAAAAACACATGTTCCTCACATTTCTGTGACAGAAAGTTCTGGAATCTGAGAGGAGCCACAAATTACCTTCCACCCAGCGTTCCCCCACATCTCCCGATAAAAATGATACCTCACTTGTGTGGGTAGGCCTAGCGCCCGTGACCGGAAATGCCCCAAAGCGCAACGTGGACACAGCCAAATTGGTGAAGGAAAACAGAGGTGTTTTTTGCAAAGTGCCTACCTGTAGATTTTGGCCTGTAGCTCAGCCGCCACCTAGGGAAACCTACCAAACCTGTGCATTTCTGAAAACTAGAGACCTAGGGGAATCCAAGATGGGGTGACTTGTGTGGCTCGGACCAGGTTCTGTTACCCAGAATCCTTTGCAAACCTCAAAATTTGGCTAAAAAAACACATGTTCCTCACATTTCTGTGGCAGAAAGTTCTGTAGTCTGAGAGGAGCCACAAATTTCCTTCCACCCAGCGTTTCCCCACGTCTCCCGATAAAAATGATACCTCACTTGTGTGGGTAGGCCTAGCGCCCGCGACAGTAAACACCCCAAAGCGCAACGTGGACACATCCAAATTGGTGAAGGAAAACAGAGGTGTTTTTTGCAAAGTGCCTACCTGTAGATTTTGGCCTGTAGCTCAGCCGCAACCTAGGGAAACCTACCAAACCTGTGCATTTCTGAAAACTAGAGACCTAGGGGAATCCAAGATGGGGTGTCTTGTGTGGCTCGGATCAGGTTCTGTTACCCAGAATCCTTTGCAAACCTCAAAATTTGGCTAAAAAAACACATGTTCCTCACATTTCTGTGGCAGAAAGTTCTGGAATCTGAGAGGAGCCACAAATTTCCTTCCACCCAGCGTTCCCCCACGTCTCCCGATAAAAATGATACCTCACTTGTGTGGGTAGGCCTAGCGCCCGCGACAGGAAACGCCCCAAAGCGCAACGTGGACACATCCAAATTGGTGAAGGAAAACAGAGGTGTTTTTTGCAAAGTGCCTACCTGTAGATTTTGGCCTGTAGCTCAGCCGCCACCTAGGGAAACCTACCAAACCTGTGCATTTCTGAAAACTAGAGACCTAGGGGAATCCAAGATGGGGTGACTTGTGTGGCTCGGACCAGGTTCTGTTACCCAGAATCCTTTGCAAACCTCAAAATTTGGCTAAAATAACACATGTTCCTCACATTTCTGTGGCAGAAAGTTCTGGAATCTGAGAGGAGCCACAAATTTACTTCCACCCAGCGTTCCCCCACGTCTCCCGATAAAAATGATACCTCACTTGTGTGGGTAGCCTTAGCGCCCGTGACAGGAAATGCCCCAAAGCGCAACGTGGACACAGCCAAATTGGTGAAGGAAAACAGAGGTGTTTTTTGCAAAGTGCCTACCTGTAGATTTTGGCCTGTAGCTCAGCCGCCACCTAGGGAAACCTACCAAACCTGTGCATCTCTGAAAACTAGAGACCTAGGGGAATCCAAGATGGGGTGACTTGTGTGGCTCGGACCAGGTTCTGTTATCCAGAATCCTTTGCAAACCTCAAAATTTGGCTAAAAAAACACATGTTCCTCACATTTCTGTGGCCGAAAGTTCTGGAATGTGAGAGGAGCCACAAATTTCCTTCCACCCAGCGTTCCCCCACGTCTCCCGATAAAAATGATACCTCACTTGTGTGGGTAGGCCTAGCGCCCGCGACAGGAAACGCCCCAAAGCGCAACGTGGACACATCCAAATGGGTGAAGGAAAACAGAGGTGTTTTTTGCAAAGTGCCTACCTGTAGATTTTGGCCTGTAGCTCAGCCGCCACCTAGGGAAACCTACCAAACCTGTGCATTTCTGAAAACTAGAGACCTAGGGGAATCCAAGATGGGGTGACTTGTGTGGCTTGGACCAGGTTCTGTTACCCAGAATCCTTTGCAAACCTCAAAATTTGGCTAAAAAAACACATGTTCCTCACATTTCTGTGGCAGAAAGTTCTGGAATCTGAGAGGAGCCACAAATTTCCTTCCACCCAGCGTTCCCCCACGTCTCCCGATAAAAATGATACCTCACTTGTGTGGGTAGGCCTAGCGCCCGCGACAGGAAACGCCCCAAAGCGCAACGTGGACACATCCAAATTGGTGAAGGAAAACAGAGGTGTTTTTCGCAAAGTGCCTACCTGTAGATTTTGGCCTGTAGCTCAGCCGCCACCTAGGGAAACCTACCAAACCTGTGCATTTCTGAAAACTAGAGACCTAGGGGAATCCAAGATGGGGTGACTTGTGTGGCTCGGACCAGGTTCTGTTACCCAGAATCCTTTGCAAACCTCAAAATTTGGCTAAAAAAACACATGTTCCTCACATTTCTGTGGCAGAAAGTTCTGTAGTCTGAGAGGAACCACAAATTTCCTTCCACCCAGCGTTTCCCCACGTCTCCCGATAAAAATCATACCTCACTTGTGTGGGTAGGCCTAGCGCCCGCGACAGTAAACGCCCCAAAGCGCAACGTGGACACATCCAAATTGGTGAAGGAAAACAGAGGTGTTTTTTGCAAAGTGCCTACCTGTAGATTTTGGCCTGTAGCTCAGCCGCCACCTAGGGAAACCTACCAAACCTGTGCATTTCTGAAAACTAGAGACCTAGGGGAATCCAAGATGGGGTGACTTGTGTGGCTCGGACCAGGTTCTGTTACCCAGAATCCTTTGCAAACCTCAAAATTTGGCTAAAAAAACACATGTTCCTCACATTTCTGTGGCAGAAAGTTCTGGAATCTGAGAGGAGCCACAAATTTCCTTCCACCCAGCGTTCCCCCACGTCTCCCGATAAAAATGATACCTCACTTGTGTGGGTAGGCCTAGCGCCCGCGACAGGAAACGCCCCAAAGCGCAACGTGGACACATCCAAATTGGTGAAGGAAAACAGAGGTGTTTTTTGCAAAGTGCCTACCTGTAGATTTTGGCCTGTAGCTCAGCCGCCACCTAGGGAAACCTACCAAACCTGTGCATTTCTGAAAACTAGAGACCTAGGGGAATCCAAGATGGGGTGACTTGTGTGGCTCGGATCAGGTTCTGTTACCCAGAATCCTTTGCAAACCTCAAAATTTGGCTAAAGAAACACATGTTCCTCACATTTCTGTGGCAGAAAGTTCTGGAATCTGAGAGGAGCCACAAATTTCCTTCCACCCAGCGTTCCCCCACGTCTCCCGATAAAAATGATACCTCACTTGTGTGGGTAGGCCTAGCGCCCGCGACAGGAAACGCCCCAAAGCGCAACGTGGACACATCCAAATTGGTGAAGGAAAACAGAGGTGTTTTTTGCAAAGTGCCTACCTGTAGATTTTGGCCTGTAGCTCAGCCGCCACCTAGGGAAACCTACCAAACCTGTGCATTTCTGAAAACTAGAGACCTAGGGGAATCCAAGATGGGGTGACTTGTGTGGCTCGGACCAGGTTCTGTTACCCAGAATCCTTTGCAAACCTCAAAATTTGGCTAAAAAAACACATGTTCCTCACATTTCTGTGGCAGAAAGTTCTGGAATCTGAGAGGAGCCACAAATTTCCTTCCACCCAGCGTTCCCCCACGTCTCCCGATAAAAATGATACCTCACTTGTGTGGGTAGGCCTAGCGCCCGCGACAGGAAACGCCCCAAAGCGCAACGTGGACACATCCAAATTGGTGAAGGAAAACAGAGGTGTTTTTTGCAAAGTGCCTACCTGTAGATTTTGGCCTGTAGCTCAGCCGCCACCTAGGGAAACCTACCAAACCTGTGCATTTCTGAAAACTAGAGACCTAGGGGAATCCAAGATGGGGTGACTTGTCTGGCTCGGACCAGGTTCTGTTACCCAGAATCCTTTGCAAACCTCAAAATTTGGCTAAAATAACACGTTCCTCACATTTCTGTGGCAGAAAGTTCTGGAATCTGAGAGGAGCCACAAATTTACTTCCACCCAGCGTTCCCCCACGTCTCCCGATAAAAATGATACCTCACTTGTGTGGGTAGCCTTAGCGCCCGTGACAGGAAATGCCCCAAAGCGCAACGTGGACACAGCCAAATTGGTGAAGGAAAACAGAGGTGTTTTTTGCAAAGTGCCTACCTGTAGATTTTGGCTTGTAGCTCAGCCGCCACCTAGGGAAACCTACCAAACCTGTGCATTTCTGAAAACTAGAGACCTAGGGGAATCCAAGATGGGGTGACTTGTGTGGCTCGGACCAGGTTCTGTTATCCAGAATCCTTTGCAAACCTCAAAATTTGGGTAAAAAAACACATGTTCCTCACATTTCTGTGACAGAAAGTTCTGGAATCTGAGAGGAGCCACAAATTTCCTTCCACCCAGCGTTCCCCCACGTCTCCTGATAAAAATGATACCTCACTTGTGTGGGTAGGCCTAGCGCCCGTGACAGGAAACGCCCCAAAGCGCAACGTGGACACATCCAAATTGGTGAAGGAAAACAGAGGTGTTTTTTGCAAAGTGCCTACCTGTAGATTTTGGCCTGTAGCTCAGCCGCCACCTAGGGAAACCTACCAAACCTGTGCATTTCTGAAAACTAGAGACCTAGGGGAATCCAAGATGGGGTGACTTGGACCAGGTTCTGTTACCCAGAATCCTTTGCAAACCTCAAAATTTGGCTAAAAAAACACATGTTCCTCACATTTCTGTGGCAGAAAGTTCTGGAATCTGAGAGGAGCCACAAATTTCCTTCCACCCAGCGTTCCCCCATGTCTCCCGATAAAAATGATACCTCACTTGTGTGGGTAGGCCTAGCGCCCGCGACAGGAAACGCCCCAAAGCGCAACGTGGACACATCCAAATTGGTGAAGGAAAACAGAGGTGTTTTTTGCAAAGTGCCTACCTGTAGATTTTGGCCTGTAGCTCAGCCGCCACCTAGGGAAACCTACCAAACCTGTGCATTTCTGAAAACTAGAGACCTAGGGGAATCCAAGATGGGGTGACTTGTGTGGCTTGGACCAGGTTCTGTTACCCAGAATCCTTTGCAAACCTCAAAATTTGGCTAAAAAAACACATGTTCCTCACATTTCTGTGGCAGAAAGTTCTGGAATCTGAGAGGAGCCACAAATTTTCTTCCACCCAGCGTTCCCCCACGTCTCCCGATAAAAATGATACCTCACTTGTGTGGGTAGGCCTAGCGCCCGCGACAGGAAACGACCCAAAGCGCAACGTGGACACATCCAAATTGGTGAAGGAAAACAGAGGTGTTTTTTGCAAAGTGCCTACCTGTAGATTTTGGCCTGTAGCTCAGCCGCCACCTAGGGAAACCTACCAAACCTGTGCATTTCTGAAAACTAGAGACCTAGGGGAATCCAAGATGGGGTGACTTGTGTGGCTCGGACCAGGTTCTGTTACCCAGAATCCTTTGCAAACCTCAAAATTTGGCTAAAAAAACACATGTTCCTCACATTTCTGTGGCAGAAAGTTCTGTAGTCTGAGAGGAACCACAAATTTCCTTCCACCCAGCGTTCCCCCACATCTCCCGATAAAAATGATACCTCACTTGTGTGGGTAGGCCTAGCGCCCGTGACCGGAAATGCCCCAAAGCGCAACGTGGACACAGCCAAATTGGTGAAGGAAAACAGAGGTGTTTTTTGCAAAGTGCCTACCTGTAGATTTTGGCCTGTAGCTCAGCCGCCACCTAGGGAAACCTACCAAACCTGTGCATTTCTGAAAACTAGAGACCTAGGGGAATCCAAGATGGGGTGACTTGTGTGGCTCGGACCAGGTTCTGTTACCCAGAATCCTTTGCAAACCTCAAAATTTGGCTAAAAAAACACATGTTCCTCACATTTCTGTGGCAGAAAGTTCTGTAGTCTGAGAGGAGCCACAAATTTCCTTCCACCCAGCGTTTCCCCACGTCTCCCGATAAAAATGATACCTCACTTGTGTGGGTAGGCCTAGCGCCCACGACAGTAAACACCCCAAAGCGCAACGTGGACACATCCAAATTGGTGAAGGAAAACAGAGGTGTTTTTTGCAAAGTGCCTACCTGTAGATTTTGGCCTGTAGCTCAGCCGCAACCTAGGGAAACCTACCAAACCTGTGCATTTCTGAAAACTAGAGACCTAGGGGAATCCAAGATGGGGTGTCTTGTGTGGCTCGGATCAGGTTCTGTTACCCAGAATCCTTTGCAAACCTCAAAATTTGGCTAAAAAAACACATGTTCCTCACATTTCTGTGGCAGAAAGTTCTGGAATCTGAGAGGAGCCACAAATTTCCTTCCACCCAGCGTTCCCCCACGTCTCCCGATAAAAATGATACCTCACTTGTGTGGGTAGGCCTAGCGCCCGCGACAGGAAACGCCCCAAAGCGCAACGTGGACACATCCAAATTGGTGAAGGAAAACAGAGGTGTTTTTTGCAAAGTGCCTACCTGTAGATTTTGGCCTGTAGCTCAGCCGCCACCTAGGGAAACCTACCAAACCTGTGCATTTCTGAAAACTAGAGACCTAGGGGAATCCAAGATGGGGTGACTTGTGTGGCTCGGACCAGGTTCTGTTACCCAGAATCCTTTGCAAACCTCAAAATTTGGCTAAAATAACACATGTTCCTCACATTTCTGTGGCAGAAAGTTCTGGAATCTGAGAGGAGCCACAAATTTACTTCCACCCAGCGTTCCCCCACGTCTCCCGATAAAAATGATACCTCACTTGTGTGGGTAGCCTTAGCGCCCGTGACAGGAAATGCCCCAAAGCGCAACGTGGACACAGCCAAATTGGTGAAGGAAAACAGAGGTGTTTTTTGCAAAGTGCCTACCTGTAGATTTTGGCCTGTAGCTCAGCCGCCACCTAGGGAAACCTACCAAACCTGTGCATCTCTGAAAACTAGAGACCTAGGGGAATCCAAGATGGGGTGACTTGTGTGGCTCGGACCAGGTTCTGTTATCCAGAATCCTTTGCAAACCTCAAAATTTGGCTAAAAAAAACACATGTTCCTCACATTTCTGTGGCCGAAAGTTCTGGAATGTGAGAGGAGCCACAAATTTCCTTCCACCCAGCGTTCCCCCACGTCTCCCGATAAAAATGATACCTCACTTGTGTGGGTAGGCCTAGCGCCTGCGACAGGAAACGCCCCAAAGCGCAACGTGGACACATCCAAATTGGTGAAGGAAAACAGAGGTGTTTTTTGCAAAGTGCCTACCTGTAGATTTTGGCCTGTAGCTCAGCCGCCACCTAGGGAAACCTACCAAACCTGTGCATTTCTGAAAACTAGAGACCTAGGGGAATCCAAGATGGGGTGACTTGTGTGGCTTGGACCAGGTTCTGTTACCCAGAATCCTTTGCAAACCTCAAAATTTGGCTAAAAAAACACATGTTCCTCACATTTCTGTGGCAGAAAGTTCTGGAATCTGAGAGGAGCCACAAATTTCCTTCCACCCAGCGTTCCCCCACGTCTCCCGATAAAAATGATACCTCACTTGTGTGGGTAGGCCTAGCGCCCGCGACAGGAAACGCCCCAAAGCGCAACGTGGACACATCCAAATTGGTGAAGGAAAACAGAGGTGTTTTTTGCAAAGTGCCTACCTGTAGATTTTGGCCTGTAGCTCAGCCGCCACCTAGGGAAACCTACCAAACCTGTGCATTTCTGAAAACTAGAGACCTAGGGGAATCCAAGATGGGGTGACTTGGACCAGGTTCTGTTACCCAGAATCCTTTGCAAACCTCAAAATTTGGCTAAAAAAACACATGTTCCTCACATTTCTGTGGCAGAAAGTTCTGGAATCTGAGAGGAGCCACAAATTTCCTTCCACCCAGCGTTCCCCCACGTCTCCCGATAAAAATGATACCTCACTTGTGTGGTTAGGCCTAGCACCCGCGACAGGAAACGCCCCAAAGCGCAACGTGGACACATCCAAATTGGTGAAGGAAAACAGAGGTGTTTTTTGCAAAGTGCCTACCTGTAGATTTTGGCCTGTAGCTCAGCCGCCACCTAGGGAAACCTACCAAACCTGTGCATTTCTGAAAACTAGAGACCTAGGGGAATCCAAGATGGGGTGACTTGTGTGGCTCGGACCAGGTTCTGTTACCCAGAATCCTTTGCAAACCTCAAAATTTGGCTAAAAAAACACATGTTCCTCACATTTCTGTGGCAGAAAGTTCTGGAATCTGAGAGGAGCCACAAATTTCCTTCCACCCAGCGTTCCCCCATGTCTCCCGATAAAAATGATACCTCACTTGTGTGGGTAGGCCTAGCGCCCGCGACAGGAAACGCCCCAAAGCGCAACGTGGACACATCCAAATTGGTGAAGGAAAACAGAGGTGTTTTTTGCAAAGTGCCTACCTGTAGATTTTGGCCTGTAGCTCAGCCGCCACCTAGGGAAACCTACCAAACCTGTGCATTTCTGAAAACTAGAGACCTAGGGGAATCCAAGATGGGGTGACTTGTGTGGCTTGGACCAGGTTCTGTTACCCAGAATCCTTTGCAAACCTCAAAATTTGGCTAAAAAAACACATGTTCCTCACATTTCTGTGACAGAAAGTTCTGGAATCTGAGAGGAGCCACAAATTACCTTCCACCCAGCGTTCCCCCACATCTCCCGATAAAAATGATACCTCACTTGTGTGGGTAGGCCTAGCGCCCGTGACCGGAAATGCCCCAAAGCGCAACGTGGACACAGCCAAATTGGTGAAGGAAAACAGAGGTGTTTTTTGCAAAGTGCCTACCTGTAGATTTTGGCCTGTAGCTCAGCCGCCACCTAGGGAAACCTACCAAACCTGTGCATTTCTGAAAACTAGAGACCTAGGGGAATCCAAGATGGGGTGACTTGGACCAGGTTCTGTTACCCAGAATCCTTTGCAAACCTCAAAATTTGGCTAAAAAAACACATGTTCCTCACATTTCTGTGGCAGAAAGTTCTGGAATCTGAGAGGAGCCACAAATTTCCTTCCACCCAGCGTTCCCCCACGTCTCCCGATAAAAATGATACCTCACTTGTGTGGTTAGGCCTAGCACCCGCGACAGGAAACGCCCCAAAGCGCAACGTGGACACATCCAAATTGGTGAAGGAAAACAGAGGTGTTTTTTGCAAAGTGCCTACCTGTAGATTTTGGCCTGTAGCTCAGCCGCCACCTAGGGAAACCTACCAAACCTGTGCATTTCTGAAAACTAGAGACCTAGGGGAATCCAAGATAGGGTGACTTGTGTGGCTCGGACCAGGTTCTGTTACCCAGAATCCTTTGCAAACCTCAAAATTTGGCTAAAAAAACACATGTTCCTCACATTTCTGTGGCAGAAAGTTCTGGAATCTGAGAGGAGCCACAAATTTCCTTCCACCCAGCGTTCCCCCATGTCTCCCGATAAAAATGATACCTCACTTGTGTGGGTAGGCCTAGCGCCCGCGACAGGAAACGCCCCAAAGCGCAACGTGGACACATCCAAATTGGTGAAGGAAAACAGAGGTGTTTTTTGCAAAGTGCCTACCTGTAGATTTTGGCCTGTAGCTCAGCCGCCACCTAGGGAAACCTACCAAACCTGTGCATTTCTGAAAACTAGAGACCTAGGGGAATCCAAGATGGGGTGACTTGTGTGGCTTGGACCAGGTTCTGTTACCCAGAATCCTTTGCAAACCTCAAAATTTGGCTAAAAAAACACATGTTCCTCACATTTCTGTGACAGAAAGTTCTGGAATCTGAGAGGAGCCACAAATTACCTTCCACCCAGCGTTCCCCCACATCTCCCGATAAAAATGATACCTCACTTGTGTGGGTAGGCCTAGCGCCCGTGACCGGAAATGCCCCAAAGCGCAACGTGGACACAGCCAAATTGGTGAAGGAAAACAGAGGTGTTTTTTGCAAAGTGCCTACCTGTAGATTTTGGCCTGTAGCTCAGCCGCCACCTAGGGAAACCTACCAAACCTGTGCATTTCTGAAAACTAGAGACCTAGGGGAATCCAAGATGGGGTGACTTGTGTGGCTCGGACCAGGTTCTGTTACCCAGAATCCTTTGCAAACCTCAAAATTTGGCTAAAAAAACACATGTTCCTCACATTTCTGTGGCAGAAAGTTCTGTAGTCTGAGAGGAGCCACAAATTTCCTTCCACCCAGCGTTTCCCCACGTCTCCCGATAAAAATGATACCTCACTTGTGTGGGTAGGCCTAGCGCCCGCGACAGTAAACACCCCAAAGCGCAACGTGGACACATCCAAATTGGTGAAGGAAAACAGAGGTGTTTTTTGCAAAGTGCCTACCTGTAGATTTTGGCCTGTAGCTCAGCCGCAACCTAGGGAAACCTACCAAACCTGTGCATTTCTGAAAACTAGAGACCTAGGGGAATCCAAGATGGGGTGTCTTGTGTGGCTCGGATCAGGTTCTGTTACCCAGAATCCTTTGCAAACCTCAAAATTTGGCTAAAAAAACACATGTTCCTCACATTTCTGTGGCAGAAAGTTCTGGAATCTGAGAGGAGCCACAAATTTCCTTCCACCCAGCGTTCCCCCACGTCTCCCGATAAAAATGATACCTCACTTGTGTGGGTAGGCCTAGCGCCCGCGACAGGAAACGCCCCAAAGCGCAACGTGGACACATCCAAATTGGTGAAGGAAAACAGAGGTGTTTTTTGCAAAGTGCCTACCTGTAGATTTTGGCCTGTAGCTCAGCCGCCACCTAGGGAAACCTACCAAACCTGTGCATTTCTGAAAACTAGAGACCTAGGGGAATCCAAGATGGGGTGACTTGTGTGGCTCGGACCAGGTTCTGTTACCCAGAATCCTTTGCAAACCTCAAAATTTGGCTAAAATAACACATGTTCCTCACATTTCTGTGGCAGAAAGTTCTGGAATCTGAGAGGAGCCACAAATTTACTTCCACCCAGCGTTCCCCCACGTCTCCCGATAAAAATGATACCTCACTTGTGTGGGTAGCCTTAGCGCCCGTGACAGGAAATGCCCCAAAGCGCAACGTGGACACAGCCAAATTGGTGAAGGAAAACAGAGGTGTTTTTTGCAAAGTGCCTACCTGTAGATTTTGGCCTGTAGCTCAGCCGCCACCTAGGGAAACCTACCAAACCTGTGCATCTCTGAAAACTAGAGACCTAGGGGAATCCAAGATGGGGTGACTTGTGTGGCTCGGACCAGGTTCTGTTATCCAGAATCCTTTGCAAACCTCAAAATTTGGCTAAAAAAACACATGTTCCTCACATTTCTGTGGCCGAAAGTTCTGGAATGTGAGAGGAGCCACAAATTTCCTTCCACCCAGCGTTCCCCCACGTCTCCCGATAAAAATGATACCTCACTTGTGTGGGTAGGCCTAGCGCCCGCGACAGGAAACGCCCCAAAGCGCAACGTGGACACATCCAAATGGGTGAAGGAAAACAGAGGTGTTTTTTGCAAAGTGCCTACCTGTAGATTTTGGCCTGTAGCTCAGCCGCCACCTAGGGAAACCTACCAAACCTGTGCATTTCTGAAAACTAGAGACCTAGGGGAATCCAAGATGGGGTGACTTGTGTGGCTTGGACCAGGTTCTGTTACCCAGAATCCTTTGCAAACCTCAAAATTTGGCTAAAAAAACACATGTTCCTCACATTTCTGTGGCAGAAAGTTCTGGAATCTGAGAGGAGCCACAAATTTCCTTCCACCCAGCGTTCCCCCACGTCTCCCGATAAAAATGATACCTCACTTGTGTGGGTAGGCCTAGCGCCCGCGACAGGAAACGCCCCAAAGCGCAACGTGGACACATCCAAATTGGTGAAGGAAAACAGAGGTGTTTTTCGCAAAGTGCCTACCTGTAGATTTTGGCCTGTAGCTCAGCCGCCACCTAGGGAAACCTACCAAACCTGTGCATTTCTGAAAACTAGAGACCTAGGGGAATCCAAGATGGGGTGACTTGTGTGGCTCGGACCAGGTTCTGTTACCCAGAATCCTTTGCAAACCTCAAAATTTGGCTAAAAAAACACATGTTCCTCACATTTCTGTGGCAGAAAGTTCTGTAGTCTGAGAGGAACCACAAATTTCCTTCCACCCAGCGTTTCCCCACGTCTCCCGATAAAAATCATACCTCACTTGTGTGGGTAGGCCTAGCGCCCGCGACAGTAAACGCCCCAAAGCGCAACGTGGACACATCCAAATTGGTGAAGGAAAACAGAGGTGTTTTTTGCAAAGTGCCTACCTGTAGATTTTGGCCTGTAGCTCAGCCGCCACCTAGGGAAACCTACCAAACCTGTGCATTTCTGAAAACTAGAGACCTAGGGGAATCCAAGATGGGGTGACTTGTGTGGCTCGGACCAGGTTCTGTTACCCAGAATCCTTTGCAAACCTCAAAATTTGGCTAAAAAAACACATGTTCCTCACATTTCTGTGGCAGAAAGTTCTGGAATCTGAGAGGAGCCACAAATTTCCTTCCACCCAGCGTTCCCCCACGTCTCCCGATAAAAATGATACCTCACTTGTGTGGGTAGGCCTAGCGCCCGCGACAGGAAACGCCCCAAAGCGCAACGTGGACACATCCAAATTGGTGAAGGAAAACAGAGGTGTTTTTTGCAAAGTGCCTACCTGTAGATTTTGGCCTGTAGCTCAGCCGCCACCTAGGGAAACCTACCAAACCTGTGCATTTCTGAAAACTAGAGACCTAGGGGAATCCAAGATGGGGTGACTTGTGTGGCTCGGACCAGGTTCTGTTACCCAGAATCCTTTGCAAACCTCAAAATTTGGCTAAAAAAACACATGTTCCTCACATTTCTGTGGCAGAAAGTTCTGTAGTCTGAGAGGAGCCACAAATTTCCTTCCACCCAGCGTTTCCCCACGTCTCCCGATAAAAATCATACCTCACTTGTGTGGGTAGGCCTAGCGCCCGCGACAGTAAACGCCCCAAAGCGCAACGTGGACACATCCAAATTGGTGAAGGAAAACAGAGGTGTTTTTTGCAAAGTGCCTACCTGTAGATTTTGGCCTGTAGCTCAGCCGCCACCTAGGGAAACCTACCAAACCTGTGCATTTCTGAAAACTAGAGACCTAGGGGAATCCAAGATGGGGTGACTTGTGTGGCTCGGACCAGGTTCTGTTACCCAGAATCCTTTGCAAACCTCAAAATTTGGCTAAAAAAACACATGTTCCTCACATTTCTGTGGCAGAAAGTTCTGGAATCTGAGAGGAGCCACAAATTTCCTTCCACCCAGCGTTCCCCCACGTCTCCCGATAAAAATGATACCTCACTTGTGTGGGTAGGCCTAGCGCCCGCGACAGGAAACGCCCCAAAGCGCAACGTGGACACATCCAAATTGGTGAAGGAAAACAGAGGTGTTTTTTGCAAAGTGCCTACCTGTAGATTTTGGCCTGTAGCTCAGCCGCCACCTGGGGAAACCTACCAAACCTGTGCATTTCTGAAAACTAGAGACCTAGGGGAATCCAAGATGGGGTGACTTGTGTGGCTCGGACCAGGTTCTGTTACCCAGAATCCTTTGCAAACCTCAAAATTTGGCTAAAATAACACATGTTCCTCACATTTCTGTGGCAGAAAGTTCTGGAATCTGAGAGGAGCCACAAATTTACTTCCACCCAGCGTTCCCCCACGTCTCCCGATAAAAATGATACCTCACTTGTGTGGGTAGCCTTAGCGCCCGTGACAGGAAATGCCCCAAAGCGCAACGTGGACACAGCCAAATTGGTGAAGGAAAACAGAGGTGTTTTTTGCAAAGTGCCTACCTGTAGATTTTGGCCTATAGCTCAGCCGCCACCTAGGGAAACCTACCAAACCTGTGCATTTCTGAAAACTAGAGACCTTGGGGAATCCAAGATTGGGTGACTTGTGTGGCTCGGACCAGGTTCTGTTATCCAGAATCCTTTGCAAACCTCAAAATTTGGCTAAAAAAACACATGTTCCTCACATTTCTGTGGCAGAAAGTTCTGGAATCTGAGAGGAGCCACAAATTTCCTTCCACCCAGCGTTCCCCCACGTCTCCCGATAAAAATGATACCTCACTTGTGTGGGTAGGCCTAGCGCCCGTGACTGGAAATGCCCCAAAGCGCAACGTGGACACAGCCAAATTGGTGAAGGAAAACAGAGGTGTTTTTTGCAAAGTGCCTACCTGTAGATTTTGGCCTGTAGCTCAGCCGCCACCTAGGGAAACATACCAAACCTGTGCATTTCTGAAAACTAGAGACCTAGGGGAATCCAAGATGGGGTGACTTGTGTGGCTCGGACCAGGTTCTGTTATCCAGAATCCTTTGCAAACCTCAAAATTTGGCTAAAAAAACACATGTTCCTCACATTTCTGTGGCAGAAAGTTCTGGAATCTGAGAGGAGCCACAAATTTCCTTCCACCCAGCGTTCCCCCACGTCTCCCGATAAAAATGATACCTCACTTGTGTGGGTAGGCCTAGCGCCCGCGACAGGAAACGCCCCAAAGCGCAACGTGGACACATCCAAATTGGTGAAGGAAAACAGAGGTGTTTTTTGCAAAGTGCCTACCTGTAGATTTTGGCCTGTAGCTCAGCCGCCACCTAGGGAAACCTACCAAACCTGTGCATTTCTGAAAACTAGAGACCTAAGGGAATCCAAGATGGGGTGACTTGTGTGGCTTGGACCAGGTTCTGTTACCCAGAATCCTTTGCAAACCTCAAAATTTGGCTAAAAAAACACATGTTCCTCACATTTCTGTGGCAGAAAGTTCTGTAGTCTGAGAGGAGCCACAAATTTCCTTCCACCCAGCGTTCCCCCACGTCTCCCGATAAAAATGATACCTCACTTGTGTGGGTAGGCCTAGCGCCCGCGACAGTAAACGCCCCAAAGCGCAACGTGGACACATCCAAATTGGTGAAGGAAAACAGAGGTGTTTTTTGCAAAGTGCCTACCTGTAGATTTTGGCCTGTAGCTCAGCCGCCACCTAGGGAAACCTACCAAACCTGTGCATTTCTGAAAACTAGAGACCTAGGGGAATCCAAGATGGGGTGACTTGTGTGGCTCGGACCAGGTTCTGTTACCCAGAATCCTTTGCAAACCTCAACATTTGGCTAAAAAAACACATGTTCCTCACATTTCTGTGGCAGAAAGTTCTGGAATCTGAGAGGAGCCACAAATTTACTTCCACCCAGCGTTCCCCCACGTCTCCCGATAAAAATGATACCTCACTTGTGTGGGTAGGCCTAGCGCCCGCGACAGGAAACGCCCCAAAGCGCAACGTGGACACATCCAAATTGGTGAAGGAAAACAGAGGTGTTTTTTGCAAAGTGCCTACCTGTAGATTTTGGCCTGTAGCTCAGCCGCCACCTAGGGAAACCTACCAAACCTGTGCATTTCTGAAAACTAGAGACCTAGGGGAATCCAAGATGGGGTGACTTGTGTGGCTTGGACCAGGTTCTGTTACCCAGAATCCTTTGCAAACCTCAAAATTTGGCTAAAAAAACACATGTTCCTCACATTTCTGTGGCAGAAAGTTCTGGAATCTGAGAGGAGCCATAAATTACCTTCCACCCAGCGTTCCCCCACATCTCCCGATAAAAATGATACCTCACTTGTGTGGGTAGGCCTAGCGCCCGTGACCGGAAATGCCCCAAAGCGCAACGTGGACACAGCCAAATTGGTGAAGGAAAACAGAGGTGTTTTTTGCAAAGTGCCTACCTGTAGATTTTGGCCTGTAGCTCAGCCGCCACCTAGGGAAACCTACCAAACCTGTGCATTTCTGAAAACTAGAGACCTAGGGGAATCCATGATGGGGTGACTTGTGTGGCTCGGACCAGGTTCTGTTACCCAGAATCCTTTGCAAACCTCAAAATTTGGCTAAAAAAACACATGTTCCTCACATTTCTGTGGCAGAAAGTTCTGTAGTCTGAGAGGAGCCACAAATTTCCTTCCACCCAGCGTTCCCCCACGTCTCCCGATAAAAATGATACCTCACTTGTGTGGGTAGGCCTAGCGCCCGCGACAGTAAACGCCCCAAAGCGCAACGTGGACACATCCAAATTGGTGAAGGAAAACAGAGGTGTTTTTTGCAAAGTGCCTACCTGTAGATTTTGGCCTGTAGCTCAGCCGCCACCTAGGGAAACCTACCAAACCTGTGCATTTCTGAAAACTAGAGACCTAGGGGAATCCAAGATGGGGTGACTTGTGTGGCTCGGACCAGGTTCTGTTACCCAGAATCCTTTGCAAACCTCAACATTTGGCTAAAAAAACACATGTTCCTCACATTTCTGTGGCAGAAAGTTCTGGAATCTGAGAGGAGCCACAAATTTCCTTCCACCCAGCGTTCCCCCACGTCTCCCGATAAAAATGATATCTCACTTGTGTGGGTAGGCATAGCGCCCGCGACAGGAAACGCCCCAAAGCGCAACGTGGACACATCCAAATTGGTGAAGGAAAACAGAGGTGTTTTTTGCAAAGTGCCTACCTGTAGATTTTGGCCTGTAGCTCAGCCGCCACCTAGGGAAACCTACCAAACCTGTGCATTTCTGAAAACTAGAGACCTAGGGGAATCCAAGATGGGTTGACTTGTGTGTCTCGGACCAGGTTCTGTTACCCAGAATCCTTTGCAAACCTCAAAATTTGGCTAAAAAAACACATGTTCCTCACATTTCTGTGGCAGAAAGTTCTGGAATCTGAGAGGAGCCACAAATTTCCTTCCACCCAGCGTTCCCCCACGTCTCCCGATAAAAATGATACCTCACTTGTGTGGGTAGGCCTAGCGCCCGCGACAGGAAACGCCCCAAAGCGCAACGTGGACACATCCAAATTGGTGAAGGAAAACAGAGGTGTTTTTTGCAAAGTGCCTACCTGTAGATTTTGGCCTGTAGCTCAGCCGCCACCTGGGGAAACCTACCAAACCTGTGCATTTCTGAAAACTAGAGACCTAGGGGAATCCAAGATGGGGTGACTTGTGTGGCTCGGACCAGGTTCTGTTACCCAGAATCCTTTGCAAACCTCAAAATTTGGCTAAAATAACACATGTTCCTCACATTTCTGTGGCAGAAAGTTCTGGAATCTGAGAGGAGCCACAAATTTACTTCCACCCAGCGTTCCCCCACGTCTCCCGATAAAAATGATACCTCACTTGTGTGGGTAGCCTTAGCGCCCGTGACAGGAAATGCCCCAAAGCGCAACGTGGACACAGCCAAATTGGTGAAGGAAAACAGAGGTGTTTTTTGCAAAGTGCCTACCTGTAGATTTTGGCCTGTAGCTCAGCCGCCACCTAGGGAAACCTACCAAACCTGTGCATTTCTGAAAACTAGAGACCTAGGGGAATCCAAGATGGGGTGACTTGTGTGGCTCGGACCAGGTTCTGTTATCCAGAATCCTTTGCAAACCTCAAAATTTGGCTTAAAAATCACATGTTCCTCACATTTCTGTGGCAGAAAGTTCTGGAATCTGAGAGGAGCCACAAATTTCCTTCCACCCAGCGTTCCCCCACGTCTCCCGATAAAAATGATACCTCACTTGTGTGGGTAGGCCTAGCGCCCGTGACTGGAAATGCCCCAAAGCGCAACGTGGACACAGCCAAATTGGTGAAGGAAAACAGAGGTGTTTTTTGCAAAGTGCCTACCTGTAGATTTTGGCCTGTAGCTCAGCCGCCACCTAGGGAAACATACCAAACCTGTGCATTTCTGAAAACTAGAGACCTAGGGGAATCCAAGATGGGGTGACTTGTGTGGCTCGGACCAGGTTCTGTTATCCAGAATCCTTTGCAAACCTCAAAATTTGGCTAAAAAAACACATGTTCCTCACATTTCTGTGGCAGAAAGTTCTGGAATCTGAGAGGAGCCACAAATTTCCTTCCACCCAGCGTTCCCCCATGTCTCCCGATAAAAATGATACCTCACTTGTGTGGGTAGGCCTAGCGCCCGCGACAGGAAACGCCCCAAAGCGCAACGTGGACACATCCAAATTGGTGAAGGAAAACAGAGGTGTTTTTTGCAAAGTGCCTACCTGTAGATTTTGGCCTGTAGCTCAGCCGCCACCTAGGGAAACCTACCAAACCTGTGCATTTCTGAAAACTAGAGACCTAGGGGAATCCAAGATGGGGTGACTTGTGTGGCTTGGACCAGGTTCTGTTACCCAGAATCCTTTGCAAACCTCAAAATTTGGCTAAAAAAACACATGTTCCTCACATTTCTGTGGCAGAAAGTTCTGGAATCTGAGAGGAGCCACAAATTACCTTCCACCCAGCGTTCCCCCACATCTTCCGATAAAAATGATACCTCACTTGTGTGGGTAGGCCTAGCGCCCGTGACCGGAAATGCCCCAAAGCGCAACGTGGACACAGCCAAATTGGTGAAGGAAAACAGAGGTGTTTTTTGCAAAGTGCCTACCTGTAGATTTTGGCCTGTAGCTCAGCCGCCACCTAGGGAAACCTACCAAACCTGTGCATTTCTGAAAACTAGAGACCTAGGGGAATCCAAGATGGGGTGACTTGTGTGGCTCGGACCAGGTTCTGTTACCCAGAATCCTTTGCAAACCTCAAAATTTGGCTAAAAAAACACATGTTCCTCACATTTCTGTGGCAGAAAGTTCTGTAGTCTGAGAGGAGCCACAAATTTCCTTCCACCCAGCGTTCCCCCACGTCTCCCGATAAAAATGATACCTCACTTGTGTGGGTAGGCCTAGCGCCCGCGACAGTAAACGCCCCAAAGCGCAACGTGGACACATCCAAATTGGTGAAGGAAAACAGAGGTGTTTTTTGCAAAGTGCCTACCTGTAGATTTTGGCCTGTAGCTCAGCCGCCACCTAGGGAAACCTACCAAACCTGTGCATTTCTGAAAACTAGAGACCTAGGGGAATCCAAGATGGGGTGACTTGTGTGGCTCGGACCAGGTTCTTTTACCCAGAATCCTTTGCAAACCTCAACATTTGGCTAAAAAAACACATGTTCCTCACATTTCTGTGGCAGAAAGTTCTGGAATCTGAGAGGAGCCACAAATTTCCTTCCACCCAGCGTTCCCCCACGTCTCCCGATAAAAATGATACCTCACTTGTGTGGGTAGGCCTAGCGCCCGCGACAGGAAACGCCCCAAAGCGCAACGTGGACACATCCAAATTGGTGAAGGAAAACAGAGGTGTTTTTTGCAAAGTGCCTACCTGTAGATTTTGGCCTGTAGCTCAGCCTCCACCTAGGGAAACCTACCAAACCTGTGCATTTCTGAAAACTAGAGACCTAGGAGAATCCAAGATGGGGTGACTTGTGTGGCTCGGACCAGGTTCTGTTACCCAGAATATTCCCCATAGTCATCCTGCAAAAGAGCATGATTCCAGGAATCTGCACAAGATAGTTCCCCCTTATAAGGAGGGGGATGACATTAACAAGTGGTTTGCTGCACTTGAGAGGGCCTGTGCTGTACAGGATGTCCCTCAAAAGCAGTGGGCTGCTATCCTATGGCTATCATTTAGTGGAAAGGGTAGGGATAGACTCCTTACTGTGAAAGAAAGTGATGCCAATAATTTTACAGTTCTTAAGAATGCACTCCTGGATGGTTATGGCTTAACCACTGAACAGTACAGGATAAAGTTCAGAGAGACCAAAAAGGAGTCTTCACAAGACTGGGTTGATTTCATTGACCATTCAGTGAAGGCCTTGGAGGGGTGGTTACATGGCAGTAAAGTTACTGATTATGAAAGCCTGTATAACACAATCCTGAGAGAGCATATACTTAATAATTGTGTGTCTGATTTGTTGCACCAGTACCTGGTAGACTCTGATCTGACCTCTCCCCAAGAATTGGGAAAGAAGGCAGACAAATGGGTCAGAACAAGGGTGAACAGAAAAGTTCATACAGGGGGTGACAAAGATGGCAATAAGAAGAAAGATGGTGAAAAATCTCAAGATAAGCATGGGGATAAGGGTAAAACCAAAGATCCCACTTCAAATCTTAAACACTCTTCAGAGGGTGGGGATAAAACAAATTCTTCCTCTTCTTCCCAACCTGCACACATTAAAAAGCCTTGGTGCTTTGTGTGTAAAAACAGAGGCCATAGGCCAGGGGATAAGTCCTGTCCAGGTAAACCCCCTGAGCCTACCACCACTAATACATCAAGCTCTAGTGCCCCTAGCAGTATTGGTACTAGTGGTGGGACTGCTGGCAACAGTCAAGCAAAGGGTGTAGTTGGGTTCACTTATGGGTCCATAGTGGAAACTGATGTAATCAGTCCCAAGACAGTTTCTGTCACACCTAGTGGCATTGGCCTTGCCACACTGGCTGCTTGTCCCCTTACAATGGATAAGTACAGGCAGACAGTTTCAATAAATGGTGTTGAGGCCTTGGCCTACAGGGACACAGGTGCCAGTTTCACTTTGGTGACTGAAAACCTAGTGCCTCCTGAACAACACATCATTGGACAACAGTATAAGATTATTGATGTCCATAACTCCACTAAGTTTCTTCCCTTAGCTATAATTCAGTTTAGTTGGGGTGGAGTTACTGGCCCTAAGCAGGTGGTGGTATCACCTAGCTTACCTGTAGACTGTCTCTTAGGTAATGACCTAGAGGCCTCAGGGTGGGCTGATGTAGAGTTTTATGCCCATGCAGCCATGCTGGGCATCCCTGAGGAATTGTTCCCTCTCATTTCAAGTGAAATGAAAAAGCAAAGGAGAGAAGGCCTGAAAACTCAGGATCCCTCTCCATCAACAGGTAAAAAGGGTATCACAGTATCCCCTAACCACCCTACCATTCAGGATACTATTCCTGTGGTGGGAGAAACCTCTCCTGGGGTGGCACCTGTTCCAAGGGAATCATCAGCTGGCAAAGCTGGACTCCCTGAGGTGGAAGTACCTCTCTGTGGGATAACTAACATTGGTGAGAAAAACAGCACCATTTTAGTTAACATGGAGCATCCCTCCAACCCTCCCAGAGAAACTTTAGTGCAGAAACACTGCACTACCTCACAACACTTAGGACAGCATCCCTGCCCTAGTGTGGAGCTCATAGGACAGCATCCCTGCCCTGCTCCAACTCAAGAGAAACAGCATCCCTGTTCTCTCTTCCAGCCAGATGGACAAAGTTTTTGCCCAGCTATGGCTTTATTGAGACAGCATCCCTGTCTGGCATTTCCATCACTACAAATAGGTTCAGTGGACAATTCCCACTGCTCTAAACTAAAACTTACTGATAGAAACTCTGAAAATACATCTTCACATTGTTGCTTAGCTAAAAAACTTCAAACAGGGTGGTTTACATCCCCACAGGGAAGTAACCATATAGTGGATGATAAAGGGAGTAACCAGTCTATTGCAGAGCTACTCTCTACTTATCACCACTTAGACAATAAAGTCTCAACTGGCCAAGGTTAGCCTTATTGTCCTTCGTTTGGGGGGGGGTTGTGTGAGAAGGTAGCCTCTTTCTAGCCTTGTTACCCCCACTTTTGGCCTGTTTGTGAGTGTATGTCAGGGTGTTTGTCACTGTTTTCACTGTCTCACTGGGATCCTGATAGCCAGGCCTCAGTGCTCATAGTGAAGACACCATGTTTTCAGTATGGTTGTTATGTGTCACTGGGATCCTGCTGGTCAGGACCCCAGTGCTCATAGGTTTGTGGCCTATATGTATGTGTCACTGGGACCCTGTCACACAGGGCCCCAGTGCTCATAGGTGTGCATGTGTATGTTCCCTGTGGTGTGCCTAACTGTCTCACTGAGGCTCTGCTAACCAGAACCTCAGTGGTTATGCTCTCTCATTACTTTTAAATTGTCACTAACAGGCTAGTGACCAATTTTTACCAATTTACATTGGCTTACTGGAACACCCTTATAATTCCCTAGTATATGGTACTGAGGTACCCAGGGTATTGGGGTTCCAGGAGATCCCTATGGGCTGCAGCATTTCTTTTGCCACCCATAGGGAGCTCTGACAATTCTTACACAGGCCTGCCACTGCAGCCTGAGTGAAATAACGTCCACGTTATTTCACAGCCATTTTACACTGCACTTAAGTAACTTATAAGTCAC
Organism: Pleurodeles waltl; assembly: GCF_031143425.1. NCBI lineage: Eukaryota > Metazoa > Chordata > Amphibia > Caudata > Salamandridae > Pleurodeles > Pleurodeles waltl. The sequence continues at coordinate 8,070,198 of NW_027150076.1, read as the reverse complement.
CTATATGTCTAACCTTTACCTGGTAAAGGTTAGGTGCAAAGTTACTTAGTGTGTGGGCACCCTGGCACTAGCCAAGGTGCCCCCACATTGTTCAGAGCCAATTCACTGAACTTTGTGAGTGCGGGGACACCATTACACGCGTGCACTACATATAGGTCACTACCTATATGTAGCTTCACAATGGTAACTCCGAATATGGCCATGTAACATGTCTATGATCATGGAATTGCCCCCTCTATGCCATCCTGGCATAGTTGGCACAATCCCATGATCCCAGTGGTCTGTAGCACAGACCCTGGTACTGCCAAACTGCCCTTCCTGGGGTTTCACTGCAGCTGCTGCTGCTGCCAACCCCTCAGACAGGCAGCTGCCCTCCTGGGGTCCAGCCAGGCCTGGCCCAGGATGGCAGAACAAAGAACTTCCTCTGAGAGAGGGTGTGACACCCTCTCCCTTTGGAAAATGGTGTGAAGGCAGGGGAGGAGTAGCCTCCCCCAGCCTCTGGAAATGCTTTGTTGGGCACAGAGGTGCCCAATTCTGCATAAGCCAGTCTACACCGGTTCAGGGACCCCTTAGCCCCTGCTCTGGCGCGAAACTGGACAAAGGAAAGGGGAGTGACCACTCCCCTGACCTGCACCTCCCCTGGGAGGTGTCCAGAGCTCCTCCAGTGTGCTCCAGACCTCTGCCATCTTGGAAACAGAGGTGCTGCTGGCACACTGGACTGCTCTGAGTGGCCAGTGCCACCAGGTGACGTCAGAGACTCCTGCTGATAGGCTCCTTCAGGTGTTAGTAGCCTTTCCTCTCTCCTAGGTAGCCAAACCCTCTTTTCTGGCTATTTAGGGTCTCTGTCTCTGGGGAAACTTTAGATAACGAATGAATGAGCTCAGCCGAGTTCCTCTGCATCTCCCTCTTCACCTTCTGATAAGGAATCGACCGCTGACCGCGCTGGAAGCCTGCAAACCTGCAACATAGTAGCAAAGACGACTACTGCAACTCTGTAACGCTGATCCTGCCGCCTTCTCGACTGTTTTCCTGCTTGTGCATGCTGTGGGGGTAGCCTGCCTCCTCTCTGCACTAGAAGCTCCGAAGAAATCTCCCGTGGGTCGACGGAATCTTCCCCCTGCAACCGCAGGCACCAAAAAGCTGCATTGCTGGGAACCGCGACTTTGCAGCTACTCCGGCCCCTGTGCACTTCCGGCGGAAATCCTTTGTGCACAGCCAAGCCTGGGTCCACGGCACTCTAACCTGCATTGCACGACTTTCTAAGTTGGTCTCCGGCGACGTGGGACTCCTTTGTGCAACTTCGGCGAGCACCGTTTCACGCATCCTCGTAGTGCCTGTTTCTGGCACTTCTCCGGGTGCTACCTGCTTCAGTGAGGGCTCTTTGTCTTGCTCGACGTCCCCTCTCTCTGCAGGTCCAATTTGCGACCTCCTGGTCCCTCCTGGGCCCCAGCAGCGTCCAAAAACGCCAAACGCACGATTTGCGTGTAGCAAGGCTTGTTGGCGTCCTTCCGGCGGGAAAACACTTCTGCACGACTCTCCAAGGCGAGAGGGATCTGTCCACCAAAGGGGAAGTCTCTAGCCCTTTTCGTTCCTGCAGAAACCTCAGCTTCTTCTGTCCAGTCGAAGCTTCTTTGCACCCGCAGCTGGCATTTTCTGGGCATCTGCCCATCTCCGACTTGCTTGTGACTTTTGGACTTGGTCCCCTTGTTCCACAGGTACCCTAGATTGGAAATCCACAGTTGTTGCATTGCTGGTTTGTGTCTTTCCTGCATTATTCCTCTAACACGACTCTTTTGTCCTTAGGGGAACTTTAGTGCACTTTGCACTCACTTTTCAGGGTCTTGGGGAGGGTTATTTTTCTAACTCTCACTATTTTCTAATAGTCCCAGCGACCCTCTACAAGGTCACATAGGTTTGGGGTCCATTCGTGGTTCGCATTCCACTTCTGGAGTATATGGTTTGTGTTGCCCCTATCCCTATGTTTCCCCATTGCATCCTATTGTAACTATACATTGTTTGCACTGTTTTCTAAGACTATACTGCATATTTTTGCTATTGTGTATATATATCTTGTGTATATTTCCTATCCTCTCACTAAGGGTACACTCTAAGATACTTTGGCATATTGTCATAAAAATAAAGTACCTTTATTTTTAGTATAACTGTGTATTGTGTTTTCTTATGATATTGTGCATATGACACTAAGTGGTACTGTAGTAGCTTCACACGTCTCCTAGTTCAGCCTAAGCTGCTCTGCTAAGCTACCATTATCTATCAGCCTAAGCTGCTAGACACCCTATACACTAATAAGGGATAACTGGGCCTGGTGCAAGGTGCAAGTACCCCTTGGTACTCACTACAAGCCAGTCCAGCCTCCTACAATAACCACTGAGGTTCTGATTAGCAGAGCCTCAGTGAGACAGTTAGTCACTACACAGGTAACACATTCAGGCACACTTATGAGCACTGGGGCCCTGGGTTACCAGGGTCCCAGTGACACATACAACTAAAACAACATATATACAGTGAAAAATGGGGGTAACATGCCAGGCAAGATGGTACTTTCCTACACAACCCCCCCCCCAAACGAAGGACAATAAGACTAGCCATGACCTGATGAGTCTTCATTGTCTAAGTGGAAATATCTGGAGAGTCCATCTGCATTGGAGTGGCTACTCCCAGGTCTATGTTCCACTGTATAGTCCATTCCCTGTAGGGATATGGACCACCTCAACAATTTAGGATTTTCACCTTTCATTTGTTTTAGCCAAAGTAGAGGTTTGTGGTCTGTCTGAACAATGAAGTGAGTGCCAAACAGGTATGGCCTCAACTTCTTCAGAGCCCAGACCACAGCAAAGGCCTCCCTCTCAATGGCAGACCAACGCTTTTCTCTAGGGGTCAACCTTCTACTAATAAAAGCAACAGGTTGATCCTGGCCCTCAGAATTAAGTTGTGATAGGACTGCCCCTACTCCTAATTCAGATGCATCAGTTTGGACATAGAGGGGGTTATTCTAACTTTGGAGGAGTGTTAATCCGTCCCAAAAGTGACGGTAAAGTGACGGATATACCACCAGCCGTATTACGAGTTCCATAGGATATATTGGACTCGTAATACGGCTGGTGGTAAATCCGTCACTTTTCCGTCACTTTTGGGACGGATTAACACCTCCTCCAAAGTTAGAATAACCCCCAGAATTTTTTAGAGTAACAAGGGCTTTTCAGGACAGGTGCAGAGCACATGGCCTGCTTCAGCTCCTCAAAAGCTTTCTGACAGCTTGCTGTCCATAATACCTTTTTAGGCATTTTCTTGGATGTGAGGTCATTAAGAGGGGCTGCAATGGAGCCATAGTTCTTAATGAACCTCCTGTAATACCCAGTGAGGCCTAGGAAGGCTCTCACCTGAGTCTGAGTGGTAGGGGGAACCCAATCAATAATAGTTTGGATTTTCCCCTGAAGTGGTGCAATCTGTTCCCCACCAACAAGGTGTCCCAGATAAACCACCTTACCCTGCCCTATCTGGCACTTTGAAGCCTTGATAGTGAGGCCTGCCTTTTGCAGGGCCTCCAAAACTTTCCATAGGTGGACCAGGTGATCATCCCAGCTGGAGCTAAAGACAGCTATATCATCCAAATATGCTGCACTGAAAGCTTCCAGCCCTTGCAGGACTGTGTTCACCAACCTCTGAAAAGTGGCAGGTGCATTTTTCAAACCAAAAGGCATTACAGTAAACTGGTAATGTCCTCCAATGGTAGAAAATGCAGTCTTAGGTTTAGCATCTTCTGACAATTTGATCTGCCAATACCCTGCAGTCAAATCAAAAGTGCTTAGATACTTGGCAGATGCCAGTGTATCTATAAGCTCATCTGCCCTGGGTATAGGGTGAGCATCAGTTTTGGTTACCAAGTTGAGACCTCTATAATCTACACAAAACCGCATTTCCTTCTTTCCATCTGTAGAATTGGGTTTTGGTACCAGTACCACAGGAGAAGCCCATGGACTGTCAGAGTGCTCAACCACTCCTAGTTCCAACATTTTCTGAACTTCTTGCTTTATGCAGTCCCTGACATGGTCAGGCTGCCTATAGATCTTACTTTTGACAGGTAAACTGTCTCCAGTATCTATAGTGTGCTCACACCAAGAAGTGGTGCCTGGCACAGTAGAGAAGAGTTCTGAAAATTGTCCTAGGAGATTTATGCAATTGTCTTTCTGCTCAGCAGTAAGACAATCAGCCAAAACTACACCTTCCACAAGAGCATCTTGATCTGTGGAAGAGAAGAGATCAGGTAGAGGATCACTGTCTTCTTCCTGTCCCTCATCTGTTGCCATGAGCAGGGTGAGATCAGCCCTGTCATAGTAGGGTTTCAGGCGGTTGACATGGAGCACCCTAAGGGGACTCCTGGCAGTGCCTAAGTCAACTAAATAGGTGACTTCTCCCTTCTTTTCAACAATTGTGTGGGGACCACTCCATTTATCTTGGAGTGCTCTTGGGGCCACAGGCTCCAAGACCCACACTTTCTGCCCTGGTTGGTACTGAACCAAAACAGCCTTCTGATCATGCCATTGCTTCTGGAGCTCTTGGCTGGCCTGAAGGTTTTTACTGGCCTTTTTCATGTACTCAGCCATCCTTGATCTGAGGCCAAGTACATAATCCACAATATCCTGCTTAGGAGCTTTTAAAGGTTGTTCCCAACCCTCCTTTACAAGTGTGAGTGGACCCCTAACAGGGTGTCCAAAAAGAAGTTCAAAGGGGCTGAAGCCCACTCCTTTCTGGGGTACCTCCCTGTAGGCAAAAAGGAGGCATGGTAGAAGGATATCCCATCTCCTGCGGAGTTTTTCAGGGAGTCCCATAATCATGCCTTTGAGAGTTTTATTAAATCTCTCCACCAGTCCATTTGTTTGTGGATGATAGGGTGTTGTGAACTTGTACGTTACACCACACTCCTTCCACATGGCCTTTAAGTATGCAGACATGAAATTGCTTCCTCTGTCTGATACTACTTCCTTTGGGAAGCCCACCCTGGAAAATATTCCCAGGAGGGCCTTTGCCACTGCAGGGGCTGTAGTGGTCCTTAAAGGAATTGCTTCAGGGTATCTTGTGGCATGGTCCACTACCACCAAGATAAACCTATTGCCTGAAGCAGTAGGAGGGTCAAGGGGGCCAACTATGTCAACCCCTACCCTTTCAAAGGGAACCCCAACCACAGGCAGTGGGATAAGGGGTGCCTTTGGAGTGCCACCTGTCTTGCCACTGGCTTGACAGGTTTCACAGGACTTACAAAATTCCCTTGTGTCCTCAGACATCCTAGGCCAATGAAACAATGGAACCAATCAGTCCCAAGTTTTCATTTGACCCAGGTGCCCAGCTAGGGGAATGTCATGTGCCAGTGTTAGGAGGAACTTTCTGTACTCCTGAGGAATCACTAATCTCCTGGCAGCTCCAGGTTTAGGATCCCTATGCTCAGTGCACAAGAGGTTGTCCTCCCAGTAAACTCTGTGAGAGTCACTGACATCCCCATTAGCCTGTTTGACAGCTTGCTGTCTGAGACCCTCTAATGTGGGACAGGTTTGCTGTGCCACACTCAGCTCCTCTCTGGCAGGCCCCCCTTCACCCAAAAGCTCAGCAGTGTCTGCTTCCAGCTCCTCTGGTGTAGGTTCTGCACAGGGAGGGAATTCTTCTTCCTCAGAAGTTGAATCCACTGTAGAGGGAGGGATAGTAGGAAGTGGTTTGCTTCTACTAGCCCTAGCTTTAGGGAACACTTGGTCCATTGTTCCAGGATCCAAGCTTCCCTGTCCTTTTTGCTTTTTGGCCTGAGCCCTTGTCAAAGCAAAAATATGCCCTGGGATGCCCAGCATTGCTGCATGGGCCTCCAACTCCACATCTGACCAAGCTGATGTCTCCAAATCATTCCCTAATAGACAGTCTACAGGTAAATCTGAAGCTACCACAACTTTCTTTGGACCAGTTACCCCCCCCCCAGTTGAGATTTACAACAGCCAAGGGGTGACTTTGTGTTATGTTGTGAGCATCGGTTACTTGGTACTGGTGTCCAAGTATGTGTTGTTCAGGGTGCACCAGTTTCTCAATCACCATTGTGACACTGGCACCTGTGTCCCTGTAGGCCTGGACCTCAACACCATTTATTAGGGTTAGTTGCTTGTACTTCTCCAAGTTATGGGGGCAAGCAACCAAAGTGGCTAAATCAATAGCCCCTTCAGAGACTAAAGTAGCCTCTGTGGTCTCCCTAATCAGACTAACCCCAACTAAATTACCAAAAGTGAGCCCAGCTACTCCCTTGGATTGGCTATTAGTAGGTTTGCTCCCACCACCACTGCTATTAGTAGGGACACTAGGTGTAGCAGTAGGGGTTGTAGTGGTAGGAGCTGTGGTGCCTTTCTTTGGACAACTGGGATCTGTTGACCAATGGCCTTTTATTTTACATAAATAGCACCATGGTTTCTTTTCCTTGTTCTGATTAAAGGAGGATTTGGACCCACCACCCCCACCAGAGTGTTTTTGTGGGCCTGATGAAGACTCATTTTTAGATTTGTCCCCACCCTTGTCAGAAGACTTACCATCCTTCTTTTTGTTGCCATCTTTGTCACCCCCTGTATGAACTTTTCCGTTCACTCTTGTTCTGACCTATTTGTCTGCCTTCTTTCCCAATTCTTGGGGAGAGGTCAGATCAGAGTCCACCAAGTACTGGTGCAACAAATCAGACACAATTATTAAGAATATGCTCTCTCAGGATCAAGTTATACAGGCTGTCATAATCAGTAACTTTACTGCCATGTAACCACACCTCCAAGGCCTTCACTGCCTGGTCAATGAAATCAACCCAGTCTTGTGAAGACTCCTTTTTGGTCTCTCTGAACTTTATCCTGTACTGTTCAGTGGTTAAGCCATAACCATCCAGGAGTGCATTCTTAAGAACTTGGAAATTATTAGCATCATTTTCTTTCACGGTAAGGAGCCTATCCCTACCTTTTCCACTAAATGATAGCCATAGGATAGCAGCCCACTGCCTTTGAGGGACATCCTGTACAACACAGGCCCTCTCAAGTGCAGCAAACCACTTGTTAATGTCATCCCCCTCCTTATAAGGGGGAACTATCTTGTGCAGATTCCTGGAATCATGCTCTTTTGCAGGATGACTATGGGGAATACTGCTGCTGCCACCATGGGTATCTAAACCCAACTTCTGTCTTTCCTTCTCTAATTCAAAAGACTGTCTATCCAAATCCAGCTGTTGCTTTTTAAGCTTCAGTCTGGTTTGTTCCACCCTCAACTTATTGAGTTCCCTCTCTAACATTCTGTCATCAGGGTTGGTGGGAGGGACATTTCTAGAAACAGAGCTATGATGGGAATGAACAGAAGGAGACCTGTCCCTTACAGAAGCCAACTTAACAGCTTGGTTTACAGAAACATTACTACCAGTATGGTGAGAATAAATGCTTTTGCTATGATGTGAGACAACACTATTTATTTGGTGTGGCTCATCATCATTACCATCTATGCTAGATTGTCTAGTAATGGGCAGGCTAGGAAGTTTATTTCCTGAATCTTTTCCTGGGGGAGTCCCTGAATCAGATTGGTAACTATTAGGTACTTTTTCAACAGATGGGGCACCTATGGCCTTATCCTGTTCTCTAAGCATGTTAAGTAACAGTTCCAAGGAAGGATTCTTATATAATTTTTATGGAGGCCGCTTAGGGGGCACAATACATGCTGCAGCCCTTAGGGACCCTCTTTAGTACCCATGCCCTAGGTACCGGGGGCACCATTTACTAGGGACTTACGGGAGTACTAAAGTCCTGCCAATTGTTTCATAATTGAGTAGGTTGGTTTTAGGGCAAAGAACGCTGGCACAGGAGCTGGTTTAGCAGGCTTCAGTGCACTGTCAGAGTCGAAAACCAACATCAGCATTTCAAATGGTGCAAAAAGTGGGAAGACATCTGCAAAGAAGTCAGTTTCCAACACACATTTACACGAGAAGGGGCACAATGGTTCGTTGAAGTGGACTTACATCAAGCATTACACCTGCCAAGAGAGATTATACTTTCTTCTCTGCATTACATCCAACCTACACATGACTAGACTGTTACATCAGCACCATAGGCCTTCTCAGAGATAGGCCCAATGTCTCTGGCAGAGCAAGTACCCATAACGTCAACATCCCACCACAAAACTGCATTCAAGAACAGTAGCGACTACGGGATAACAGGGTACAAAGCAAACCTATAAGAGAAGAGATCCAAGAACAGACAGCCTTTATATCAGGGACAGCGACTCCCAGGACATCTTCACTTTCTGGGAAACCCATTAGGTGAGGTTATAAAGGACAACTTGGCTGCAATAGAAACCAGGCAAAATAAGATTATACAAGAACAAAAGAGACGAACTGGAACTAAAAATGGAAGAATTACAGGTAATTCATAAGAGAACCAGCAGCTTAAAAAAATGGCATACAGTTCTAGTCCTCAGAGCCCACATGGAAATGATAGACACAAACAAACCACACTACGAATTACGAAGCACCAAAGAATGGGTGGGAATAAAGCAGGCAAGATTATACCTTGCAAATCTAGGGGGAAGGAGACGAGAGGACTCAAAATAACAGATGGGTCGGGCATCTCAAATGCGTTCAGGAGCTATCATATGCTGTATACAGCTGAGGCCAAGCCCCTGGAACTTATACACAACTGTTGAGCATCAACCAATTTAACATCACTCAGTGTGTCACATGCAGAAGAGCCTGACTGCTCTATACGAACAGAGTAAGTCATAGCAAGTATAGCCAAGATCCAAATAAATAAATAATGCACCAGGCTCGGATAGCTCCTCCATACGGTTATACAGAACACTTTATCGCCCTACAGCCCCAATGTTATGGTTCAGTTTCTTAAAAATTGCACTTGAAAACAATTAACACAATAACAGCATTATTTACCCAAGGATTATCCCTGACGCAGTCTCATGTTCTCCTGTCTGATGCTCTGCCTTTATGTATCATTCCTTAGGTCTTAATTCTTTTAACACTGTGACTATCTGTACGTCTCCACGAGATCTGGGGCATGTAAATGCTCTCAGTTCTTTATTGCAATACCAGGCCCCGGGTTATCGCAAACTATGATCATTGCTGTGTTGTGAATTATTATTATTAACAGGGTTATGTAGAGTGCTTGGCTACCCAAGCCGGGCATCACAGCACTGACAGAATTGGTCAGGAAATACACTGTTTAACTGAAGAGATACGTTTTCAGCTGCTTCCTACAACTTGATAAGTTTTCCATTTGTCCTAAGATGAATGGAAAGGGAAGTTCCAAAGTTTGGACACCAAGGGGCTTATTTACAAGCCCTGTATGCCGCTGGTACATCACTTTTGGTGACGCACCAGCGGCACATAGCGCAGATCCATATCTACAAGGCCACACAAAGCCACTTTGCGTGGCTTCTCATTGCCTTGTAGATATTGTGTAAGGCAGTGCAGCACAAGTTGCTGCGTTGCCTAACACTGTGTAAGGGAGGTGTACCATGGGTGGTGCCGTGGGTGTTCAGTGCCCAGATACCCCTAGGGGTGACAGTGCAGCCCAATACAAAAAGAGAATTGATTGATTGATGACTCATGGGTATTGACGCATTCTGAAAGTTACAAGAATCTAAACCTGGGAATGCGTCAAAACTGTACTTCCCAGTGCGCAGCAGGCGCAACAAGGAGAAATAACTCTTATTTTATTTTAATTATCCACGTTGTTTCCTCTTTTCAAGTGTACTGCACAGGGCTCAAAAAATCTACTGACCACTCGCTCAGGTCGAGCTATATTTAGGATTTACTCGCCCCTTCTGGCAAGTTGACAAAGAACAAGTGTTCTGTTCCTTCGGACAGTAGAGGTGCACCTTCCTGCGCACTGCCTTCCTGCGCGCTGAGCATGAAGACCAGAGAGCTGCTGCCTCACCCTGCAGTGAGTGACACCTTCCTGCGCGCTGAGCATGAAGACCAGAGAGCTGCTGCCTGACCCTGCAGTGAGTGACACCTTCCTGCGCACTGAGCATGAAGACCAGAACTGCTGCCTCGCCCTGCAGTGAGTGACACCTTCCTGCGCACTGAACATGAAAACCATTGAGCTGCTGCCTCACCCTGCAGTGAGTGACCCCTTCCTGCGCACTGAGCATGAAGACCAGAGAGCTGCTGCCTCACCCTGCAGTGAGTGACACCTTCCTGCGCGCTGAGCATGAAGACCAGAGAGCTGCTGCCTCACCCTACAGTGAGTGACACCTTCCTGCACGCTGAGCATGAAGACCAGAGAGCTGCTGCCTGACCCTGCAGTGAGCGAAACATTCCTGCGCACTGAGCATGAAGACCAGAGAGCTGCTGCCTTGCCCTGCAGTGAGTGACAGCTTCCTGCGCACTGAGCATGAAGACCAGAGAGCTGCTGCCTCACCCTGCAGTGAGTGACACCTTCCTGAGCATGAAGACCAGAGAGCTGCTGCCTCGCCCTGCAGTGACACATTCCTGCGCACTGAGCATGAAGACCAGAGAGCTGCTGCCTGACCCTGCAGTGAGTGACACCTTCCTGCGCGCTGACCATGAAGACCAGAGAGCTGCTGCCTGACCCTGCAGTGAGTGACACCTTCCTGCGCGCTGAGCATGAAGACCAGAGAGCTGCTGCCTCACCCTGCAGTGAGTGACACCTTCCTGTGCCCTGAGCATGAAGACCAGAGAGCTGCTGCCTTACTCTGCAGTGAGTGACACCTTCCTGCACACTGAGCATGAAGACCAGAGAGCTGCTGCCTGACCCTGAAGTGAGTGACACCTTCCTGCGCACTGAGCATGAAGACCAGAGCTGCTGCCTCACACTCCAGTGAGTGACACCTTCCTGCGCACTGAGCATGAAGACCAGAGAGGAGCATGAAGACCAGAGCTTCTGCCTCACCCTGCAGTGAGGGACACCTTCCTGCGCACTGAGCATGAAGACCAGAGAGCTGCTGCCTCATCCTGCAGTGAGTGACACCTTCCTGCGCGCTGATCATGGAGACCAGAGAGCTGCTGCCTCACCCTGCAGTGAGTGACACCTTCCTGCGCACTGAGCATGAAGACCAGAGCTGCTGTCTCGCCCTGCAGTGAGTGACACCTTCCTGCGCACTGAGCATGATGACCAGAGCTGCTGTCTCGCCCTGCAGTGAGTGACACCTTCCTGCGCGCTGAGCATGAAGACCAGAGCGGCTGCCTCGCCCTGCAATGAGTGACACCTTCCTGCGCGCTGAGCATGAAGACCAGAGAGCTGCTGCCTCGCCTGCGCGCTGAGCATGAAGACCAGAGAGCTGCTGCCTCGCCCTGCAGTGAGTGACACCTTCCTGCGCACTAAGCATGAAGACCAGAGAGCTGCTGCCTCGCCCTGCAATGAGTGACACCTTCCTGCGCACTGAGCATGAAGACCAGAGCTGCTGCCTCACCCTGCAGTGAGTGACACCTTCCTGCGCACTAAGCATGGAGACTAGAGAGCTGCTGCCTCACCCTGCAGTGAGTGACATCTTCCTGCGCACTAAGCATGAAGACCAGAGAGCTGCTGCCTCACCCTGCAGTGAGTGACAGCTTCCTGCACACTGAGCATGAAGGGAGCTGCTGCCTCACCCTGCAGTGAGTGACACCTTCCTGCGCACTGAGCATGGAGACTAGAGAGCTGCTGCCTCACCCTGCAGTGAGTGACACCTTCCTGCGCACTGAGCATGAAGACCAGAGAGCTGCTGCCTGACCCTTCAGTGAGTGACACCTTCCTGCACACTGAGCATGAAGACCAGAGCTTCTGCCTTACCCTGCAGTGAGGGACACCTTCCTGCGCACTGAGCATGAAAACCAGAGAGCTGCTGTCTCACCCTGCAGTGAGTGACACCTTCCTGCGCACTGAGCATGAAGGGAGCTGCTGCCTCGCCCTGCAGTGAGTGCACCTTCCTGCGCGCTGAGCATGAAGACCAGAGAGCTGCTGCCTCGCCCTGCAGTGAGTGACACCTTCCTGCGCACTGAGCATGAAGACCAGAGCTTCTGCCTCACCCTGCAGTGAGGGACACCTTCCTGCGCACTGAGCATGTAGACCAGAGAGCTGCTGTCTCACCCTGCAGTGAGTGACACCTACCTGCGCACTGAGCATGAAGGGAGCTGCTGCCTCGCCCTGCAGTGAGTGACACCTTCCTGCGCGCTGAGCATGAAGACCAGAGAGCTGCTGCCTCACCCTGCAGTGAGTGCACAAACCAGGTGCGAGCTGCCTTCTCACCACTGCACACTGCTGCCTCTGGTAACAAGTCACACACATGTGACAATGCTCCGAGCAGATGAAGCCTCAGGACCGTCCTGCCGGAAGGGACCTCCGGGGCTCCCGTCCTGTCCACTGTGGTCTACTTAGGATTTCTGTCTGAACGTGTTCGTGTGACGTGAAAGCAGCGAGAAATGCACACGTCAGGAAGATTACGTTTTCCAGACTCCGTACTACGTTGGTGAGTATGTCTGTTCAATGAGGCCCATCACCTGCATACCGCCGGCTTCAGCTACTTGGAGAATATAACATACCAGCACCGATGGCTGCGCAGGCTCAGCACCCGGAGAACAGGACGCAGCCGCCCAGGAGGGAGCCGGACCCGCGCACATTGTTACAGCCTCTCATCTACTATCTGCCCATCCTCTGACTAATCACCCTCCTGGACGAGACCCTCATAACAAGCAACCTGCCAGACTCAGAGAAGACCACTGCTCATCTCTGCCCCCTTCCTCTCCAGACCCCTCTTCCATCCGCCTCTGCCAAGGTGCTCATCTGCCTCAGGAATGGGGCATCGACGTCTGGAGCCGGCATCACCTACTGGGATTCTCTTTCATAACCTCAGTGTTTGCTGAGATGGACAAAAATGCCACATTGATGGAATATCATGAGTGATGTAATATGTGAGGATATAAGTAGTGCCCTAGCAGGTGTAATGTAGAGTTCATTAACCATGACTCGCACATTTCAGTGGCTTTTGGGGTTTTTAAACACTAGTTCTTGTCACAGTTCAGCACCTAGGACATTACTTTACCCGTTGCTCCTTTTTAGTGAATGTCTCAGTTTTATTTTTACGTAAGTTAGGCTCTTCCTACCATATCCAACTATAGGCCCACTCAAAAATGATAAAGTTCACAAAAAAGGTTTGATAATATTCTGTATGTAGCATGTGTGACGCTCTTCCGGCGGGTTGGCTTATGTAAAGTATGGCCTGTGGCCAGACCTTGCGCTCACTCCTCTCCAAGCCTCCAACCCGCGGTCCCCAAGTTAAAAATAAAGGTGTGCGTGCCCCCGCTCAACACAAAGGCACCCAGGGAAAAGAAAAATGTCTGTCTCCTATCGGTACCCAGGATGGGGAATCAGCAGGGCCACAGGAGTCATGGGGCACTCCCTAGGGTCCCCAACACCTACTAATGGTGAGGGGGCACCGGATGGGCACCTGCGGTACAATGATGGGGGGATGCCTGTATAAGTGCTGGCTGGAGAGTCAGTAGAGAGTGTGGGGCTTTGGGGCGCGCTCCACGGCCTCAAAGTTAAAATAAAGTATTTGTGTCTTGGGTGGGACCGTGGCACCTCCCCCTCGAAAAAAATATAATTTAGGAGCAGGAGGCACCATTTTATTATTCACTAACCCAGGCAAGAGGCACACCATGATGCCCGGCAACAGCTATTTAGGTACATTGCTGGACCCTGGCAGTGCCCCATGAAGCATTGTTTGTAATTTCCTGGAGGGCTGCAGGACGCAAGCAGTCCACCCCCCATCCCCCCCCCCCCCCAAACTCCAGTAACATTAAGAAAAACCCACAGCAGGTCTCTTGGGTCATTGAATCCACGACCCCCAGGACAGCATGCCATAGTTTTAAAGGACTCTGACTTGAAGCTGCGTGGTCCTCAGCTGGAGTGTGGGGCCCCTTTCTGGTTAGTTCTACGCCTAAACTTTGTGGCCTGAAAAATGTTTAAAAAAGGCTTAAAGACACATTCATGTTTTTTTAAATGCTTTATTGAAAATACTTTGACAATCACTAAACACTGCAATGGTTGGATTTATAAAATATCCATTTCATTATAGTGACTGGTATCTTATTGAGAAAGCCAATAGGCCTGCCGCTTTATATTTTTAGGGTGTGCTGACCCTTTGACAAAGCCTGTATGTCTGCCCGACTTAAAATGACACTTTTTGTTAGTTCTGTGGCACAGTCAGCTGTGCTTGGCAGAGGATTCGGCGCCCTCGGTGCACCCCGGGGGTGAGGCCAGGGTCTGGCTAACGGCGATCAACATCTTACTCTGTAAAAATACAAAGTTGATATTTACTGCAAAACAAATAGACGTTATAGTTAGGAATTGTAATAATATCTTACTGTACTCTGCTTTACATTAAAAAACCTATTAGAAATAATTCACTGTAAAAACCCAAGGGTTAAAGGGACATTATAGTTTAGGAAAAATTGTCAGTTAAGACATACTGCTTTATACTAAGAAAGCCACTGAAATCCACGACTTCCGTTAGCACAATTAACAATAACTTGTGCCCTAAAGGAACTGTAATCCGCCCCTTTGCCATGTTCTATGACATCATTGATAACATCACTGCAACATATGAAACGGCATCATTGACAACAATTCTGTGCCTGGCAGGGGCGCGAATCCTATAACATCCTTTTAAAAAAAATATGTTATTGCATTTTTTAGTTGTAACAGACAGTGCACCAACAGGTGTTCATAATAAAATTTAGGAAACAGCGGTAGAACATTTGTACCATCAGAGGTCTTACACACTGTTGACAATAAATAATCACTTGAAATCGTCGTGAGGGTTGAACGTGTTTGGGTCCAACCCAGTCGATCAAGTGTCCCAATCAGACCCTCTTCTTGAGTTGCATCTTGCGTGTCTAGGCCATAATATTCCGTCCAAGTGCCCCATATTTTTTTCATTTGCGTGTGCAGCTTCTAATCTAATATATGACCCTCTCCGCTGTCATATAAAGGTCCATAACCCTTTCCCATTCCAGCAGTGTCGGTGTCTCCGGGGCAATCCAATGCTTCGCTAAGAGGCATATTTATACTCTGTTTGCACCGAATTAGCGTGTTTTTTTTTTAACTCTAATTCGGTGCAAAACTAACTCCATATTTATACTTTGGCGCTAGACCCATCTAGCGCCAAATTTATGGAGTTAAAGTAATTTTCTGGAAGTGGAGACCTACCTTGCCTTAATGAGATGCAAGGTAGGTGTTCCCGTGCAAAAAATGACCCTATGGCCTTAACGCCATATTTAGGGGCATATTTATACTCTGCGGCATATTTATACTCTGTTTGCACCGAATTAGTGTCATTTGTTTTACTCTAATTCGGTGCAAAACTAACTCCATATTTATACTTTGGTGCTAGACCCGTCTAGCACCAAGACCCTGATTTATACTTTTTTTGCGCCACATTAACGTCATTTTTTGACGCAAAAGTGGTGCAAACTTACAAAATATTGCCCCTTATTGATACTTTTTGCTGCAAAATTGCACTAACTCAGTTTTGCACCAAAAAGTGTAGCACCGACTTGCACCATTTCTGTGCACCAGCCGGGCACCATATTTATGGAATGGTGCAAGCCGGTGCAAAGGGTAGGCTAGAGTAAAAAATAAATGACTTTAGTCGGGTGGGGCTGGCAGTATAGAAGAAGAGGGTTTAGCACCAAAAAATGACTTTAGGCAGGTTTGAGTAAAACAAGTGACTATAACCAGATTAGCATCATTTTATGGTGCTAAACCTACCATGCCACATGACTCCTGCCTTAGAAAAGGCAGGACTCACGCCCACCACCCCAATGGACGGCACAGAGGACAAGGGTCCCCTGGGCATGGCCATTGCACCCTGTGCCATTTATGGGGGCCCATTTCATGGCCCCATATGGCACTTTCAAAAATAAAATGCAATCTTACCTGTACTTACCTGGGATGGGGTCCCCCATCCTCCGCAGTCCCTCTGGTGTGGGTTGGGGTGCCCCTGGGGACTGGGGAGGGCACCTGTGGGCTTATTCTATGGTGTTCCACCATGGAAATAGGACCACAGGTCCCCTAACGCCTGCCCTGACCCAGGCTTTAAAAAAGAGGGCAAAGCTTTCTTTTTGACCCCTCCTCCCTCCCTTGCACCATTTTTACATGGGAGTATAAATATGGAGTTAAGGCCATACAGTCATTTTTTTTGCACTGGAACGCCTACCTTGCATCTCATTAATGCAAGGTTGGTTTCCACTTCCAAAAAATGACTTTAACTCCATAAATTTGGCCTAAACGGGTCTAGCACCAAAGTATGAATATGGAGTTAGTTTTGCACCGAATTAGAGTAAAAAAAAAAAAGTTATGCTAATTCAGTGCAAACAGAGTATAAATATACCCCTTAGCATAAAAAAATGACGCTAATCTGGTTAGAGTCATTTATTTTCAACTC
This sequence comes from Pleurodeles waltl, assembly GCF_031143425.1. NCBI lineage: Eukaryota > Metazoa > Chordata > Amphibia > Caudata > Salamandridae > Pleurodeles > Pleurodeles waltl. The sequence goes on along the minus strand of NW_027150076.1, from coordinate 8,053,731 downwards.
TAACCTGCCTAACGTCCTTTTTTTTACGCTAGCCTACCCTTTGCACCGGCTTGCACCATTCCATAAATATGGTGCCCAGCTGGTGCTAAAAAATGGTGCAAGCCGGTGCAAAACTTTTTGGTGCAAACCTGCGTTAGTGCAGTTTTGCACCAAAAAGTATAAATAAGGCCCTAAGGGGGTTATTACAACTTTGGAGGAGGTGTTAATCCGTCCCAAAAGTGACGGTAAAGTGACGGATATACCACCAGCCGTATTACGAGTTCCATAGGATATAATGGACTCGTAATATGGCTGGTGGTACATCCGTCACTTTACCGTCACTTTTGGGACGGATTAACACCTCCTCCAAAGTTGTAATAACCCCCTAAGTCTCTTGTGGCCAATATTAGTCCTAGATTGCAGAATATCAGCCCGTGGCAGGATAGGTCTATATCACTGGAGATTCCAAGCAGGATATACTTGGGGTCCTCTGGTATTCGAGTCCCCAATATCGCAGCTAACTCCTATAACATCCTTTTAACCTTTGGTTCCAAGATCTTGAGAAACACGCATTCTGTGATATTAGTCATAGCCTAAAGAAGTTCAAAAGAATGAAACACATTGGATGGGTGTGTCAATTTTATAAGATGTTTTTGGAACCGAATAAAGAGAAATTAAGAAAAAACTATGACTATATGTATAATTAACTTTCTAACTGATTAACACACATTTTGGGTGTGCCCTGTTGTTTGCTTTTAAGTTTTCTCTGCCTCAGTAGCTGGTTTTGTACAGAAAGTGCATCAAATTGACAATACGGTACAGATTTGGATGTGCTATTTTTTCCCCAGGCGTCAGACTGTAACTGGACATATTTTTTAGCACTACCCCTGCGCGCCAGTAGTTGGCCTCATTCAGCTCCCCATAGGCGTAGTTTGTGCCGGAAGTGATTTGCACTGTACCTATATAGGTGCCACACCGGCGTGCTGACATCGGTTTCTTGTTGCAGCATTCCATGTCATAATTGTGGAGTGTGAGAAGGTAGCCTCTTTCTAGCCTTGTTACCCCCACTTTTGGCCTGTTTGTGAGTGTATGTCAGGGTGTTTGTCACTGTTTTCACTGTCTCACTGGGATCCTGATGGCCAGGCCTCAGTGCTCATAGTGAAAACACCATGTTTTCAGTATGGTTGTTATGTGTCACTGGGATCCTGCTAGTCAGGACCCCAGTGCTCATAGGTTTGTGGCCTATATGTATGTGTCACTAGGACCCTGTCACACAGGGCCCCAGTGCTCATAGGTGTGCATGTATATGTTCCCTGTGTGGTGCCTAACTGTCTCACTGAGGCTCTGCTAACCAGAACCTCAGTGGTTATGCTCTCTCATTACTTTCAAATTGTCACTAACAGGCTAGTGACCAATTTTACCAATTTACATTGGCTTACTGGAACACCCTTATAATTCCCTAGTATATGGTACTGAGGTACCCAGGGTATTGGGGTTCCAGGAGATCCCTATGGGCTGCAGCATTTCTTTTGCCACCCATAGGGAGCTCTGACAATTCTTACACAGGCCTGCCACTGCAGCCTGAGTGAAATAACGTCCACGTTATTTCACAGCCATTTTACACTGCACTTAAGTAACTTATAAGTCACCTATATGTCTAACCTTTACCTGGTAAAGGTTAGGTGCAAAGTTACTTAGTGTGAGGGCACCCTGGCACTAGCCAAGGTGCCCACACATTGTTCAGAGCCAATTCCCTGAACTTTGTGAGTGCGGGGACACCATTACACGCGTGCACTACATATAGGTCACTACCTATATGTAGCTTCACTATGGTAACTCCGAATATGGCCATGTAACATGTCTATGATCATGGAATTGCCCCCTCTATACCATCCTGGCATAGTTGGCACAATCCCATGATCCCAGTGGTCTGTAGCACAGACCCTGGTACTGCCAAACTGCCCTTCCTGGGGTTTCACTGCAGCTGCTGCTGCTGCCAACCCCTCAGACAGGCAGCTGCCCTCCTGGGGTCCAGCCAGGCCTGGCCCAGGATGGCAGAACAAAGAACTTCCTCTGAGAGAGGGTGTGACACCCTCTCCCTTTGGAAAATGGTGTGAAGGCAGGGGAGGAGTAGCCTCCCCCAGCCTCTGGAAATGCTTTGTTGGGCACAGATGTGCCCAATTCTGCATAAGCCAGTCTACACCGGTTCAGGGACCCCTTAGCCCCTGCTCTGGTGCGAAACTGGACAAAGGAAAGGGGAGTGACCACTCCCCTGACCTGCACCTCCCCTGGGAGGTGTCCAGAGCTCCTCCAGTGTGCTCCAGACCTCTGCCATCTTGGAAACAGAGGTGCTGCTGGCACACTGGACTGCTCTGAGTGGCCAGTGCCACCAGGTGACGTCAGAGACTCCTGCTGATAGGCTCCTTCAGGTGTTAGTAGCCTTTCCTCTCTCCTAGGTAGCCAAACCCTCTTTTCTGGCTATTTAGGGTCTCTGTCTCTGGGGAAACTTTAGATAACGAATGCATGAGCTCAGCCGAGTTCCTCTGCATCTCCCTCTCCACCTTCTGATAAGGAATCGACCGCTGACCGCGCTGGAAGCCTGCAAACCTGCAACATAGTAGCAAAGACGACTACTGCAACTCTGTAACGCTGATCCTGCCGCCTTCTCGACTGTTTTCCTGCTTGTGCATGCTGTGGGGGTAGTCTGCCTCCTCTCTGCACCAGAAGCTCCGAAGAAATCTCCCGTGGGTCGACGGAATCTTCCCCCTGCAACCGCAGGCACCAAAAAGCTGCATTACCGGTCCCTTGGGTCTCCTCTCAGCACGACGAGCGAGGTCCCTCGAATCCAGCGACACCGTCCAAGTGACCCCCACAGTCCAGTGACTCTTCAGCCCAAGTTTGGTGGAGGTAAGTCCTTGCCTCACCTCGCTGGGCTGCATTGCTGGGAACCGTGACTTTGCAAGCTACTCCGGCCCCTGTGCACTTCCGGCGGAAATCCTTCGTGCACAGCCAAGCCTGGGTCCACGGCACTCTAACCTGCATTGCACGACTTTCTAAGTTGGTCTCCGGCGACGTGGGACTCCTTTGTGCAACTTCAGCGAGCACCGTTTCACGCATCCTCGTAGTGCCTGTTTCTGGCACTTCTCCGGGTGCTACCTGCTTCAGTGAGGGCTCTTTGTCTTGCTCGACGTCCCCTCTCTCTGCAGGTCCAATTTGCGACCTCCTGGTCCCTCCTGGGCCCCAGCTGCGTCCAAAAACGCCAAACGCACGATTTGCGTGTAGCAAGGCTTGTTGGCGTCCATCCGGCGGGAAAACACTTCTGCACGACTCTCCAAGGCGTGGGGGATCCATCCTCCAAAGGGGAAGTCTCTAGCCCTTGTCGTTCCTGCAGTATTCACAGTTCTTCAGCCTAGTAAGAGCTTCTTTGCACCAACCGCTGGCATTTCTTGGGCATCTGCCCATCTCCGAGTTGCTTGTGACTTTTGGACTTGGTCCCCTTGTTCCACAGGTACCCTCAGTCAGGAATCCATCGTGGTTGCATTGCTGATTTGTGTTTTCCTTGCATTTTCCCTCTAACACAACTATTTTGTCCTTAGGGGAACTTTAGTGCACTTTGCACTCACTTTTCAGGGTCTTGGGGAGGGTTATTTTTCTAACTCTCACTATTTTCTAATAGTCCCAGCGACCCTCTACAAGGTCACATAGGTTTGGGGTCCATTCGTGGTTCGCATTCCACTTCTGGAGTATATGGTTTGTGTTGCCCCATCCCTATGTTTCCCCATTGCATCCTATTGTAACTATACATTGTTTGCACTGTTTTCTAAGACTATACTGCATATTTTTGCTATTGCGTATATATATCTTGTGTATATTTCCTATCCTCTCACTGAGGGTACACTCTAAGATACTTTGGCATATTGTCATAAAAATAAAGTACCTTTATTTTTAGTATAACTGTGTATTGTGTTTTCTTATGATATTGTGCATATGACACTAAGTGGTACTGTAGTAGCTTCACACGTCTCCTAGTTCAGCCTAAGCTGCTCTGCTAAGCTACCATTATCTGTCAGCCTAAGCTGCTAGACACCCTATACACTAATAAGGGATAACTGGGCCTGGTGCAAGGTGCAAGTACCCCTTGGTACTCACTACAAGCCAGTCCAGCCTCCTACATTGGTTGTGCAGCGGTGGGATCAGTGCTTTGAGACTACTTACCACTCTTGTCATTGTACTTTTCATAAGAGAAAAATATACAAAACAAGGTCAGTGTATATACACATAGCCAAAAAGTTTTGCATTTCCTCTTTTCACTCTTTTCTAAGTGCTGAAAAGTACTTCTAAACTTTCAAAAAGTTCTTAAAAGTTTAAAAAGTTTTTTTCTGTCTTTCCAAAAAGTTCTGAAAACTTTTTTCTCTTTTGCTATCACTTTAACTCTCTCTAAAAAATGTCTGGCACAGGAAAAAATGTTGAACTGTCCAAACTTGCATATGATCACCTTAGCTGGAAAGGAGCAAGGAGTCTCTGCATAGAGAGAGGTTTGAGTGTAGGGAAGAATCCTTCCTTAGAACTGTTAATTAATATGCTTAGAGTACAGGATAAGGCCATAAGTGCCCAATCTGTAGAAAAAGTAGCTAATGGTTCTCAATCTGATCCAGGGACTCCCCCAGGAAAAGGTTCAGGAAAGAAACTTCTCAGCCTGCCCATTACTAGACAGTCTAGCATAGTTGGTACAGAGGTTGAATCACATCATACTGATGATGTGCTCTCACATTATGCTGGTAGCCAAGCTGTTAGGGTGCCCTTTGTAAGGGACAGGTCTCCTTCTGTTCATTCCCATCATACCTCTGTATCTAGAAATGTCCCTCCCACCCACCCTGATGACAGATTGTTGGAAAGGGAGCTCAATAGATTGAGAGTGGAACAAACCAGACTGAAGCTCAAGAAGCAACAGCTGGATTTGGATAGACAGTCTTTAGAAATAGAGAGGGAAAGACAGAAGTTGGGTTTAGATACCCATGGTGCAGCAGCAGTATTCCCCATAGTCATCCTGCAAAAGAGCATGATTCCAGGAATCTGCACAAGATAGTTCCCCCTTATAAGGAGGGGGATGACATTAACAAGTGGTTTGCTGCACTTGAGAGGGCCTGTGCTGTACAGGATGTCCCTCAAAAGCAGTGGGCTGCTATCCTATGGCTATCATTTAGTGGAAAAGGTAGGGATAGGCTCCTTACTGTGAAAGAAAATGATGCCAATAATTTTACAGTTCTTAAGAATGCACTCCTGGATGGTTATGGCTTAACCACTGAACAGTACAGGATAAAGTTCAGAGAGACCAAAAAGGAGTCTTCACAAGACTGGGTTGATTTCATTGACCAGGCAGTGAAGGCCTTGGAGGGGTGGTTACATGGCAGTAAAGTTACTGATTATGAAAGCCTGTATAACACAATCCTGAGAGAGCATATACTTAATAATTGTGTGTCTGATTTGTTGCACCAGTACCTGGTAGACTCTGATCTGACCTCTCCCCAAGAATTGGGAAAGAAGGCAGACAAATGGGTCAGAACAAGGGTGAACAGAAAAGTTCATACAGGGGGTGACAAAGATGGCAATAAGAAGAAAGATGGTGAAAAATCTCAAGATAAGCATGGGGATAAGGGTAAAACCAAAGATCCCACTTCAAATCTTAAACACTCTTCAGAGGGTGGGGATAAAACAAATTCTTCCTCTTCTTCACAACCTGCACACATTAAAAAGCCTTGGTGCTTTGTGTGTAAAAACAGAGGCCATAGGCCAGGGGATAAGTCCTGTCCAGGTAAACCCCCTGAGCCTACCACCACTAATACATCAAGCTCTAGTGCCCCTAGCAGTAGTGGTACTAGTGGTGGGACTGCTGGCAACAGTCAAGCAAAGGGTGTAGTTGGGTTCACTTATGGGTCCATAGTGGAAACTGATGTAATCAGTCCCAAGACAGTTTCTGTCACACCTAGTGGCATTGGCCTTGCCACACTGGCTGCTTGTCCCCTTACAATGGATAAGTACAGGCAGACAGTTTCAATAAATGGTGTTGAGGCCTTGGCCTACAGGGACACAGGTGCCAGTTTCACTTTGGTGACTGAAAACCTAGTGCCTCCTGAACAACACATCATTGGACAACAGTATAAGATTATTGATGTCCATAACTCCACTAAGTTTCTTCCCTTAGCTATAATTCAGTTTAGTTGGGGTGGAGTTACTGGCCCTAAGCAGGTGGTGGTATCACCTAGCTTACCTGTAGACTGTCTCTTAGGTAATGACCTAGAGGCCTCAGGTTGGGCTGATGTAGAGTTCTATGCCCATGCAGCCATGCTGGGCATCCCTGAGGAATTGTTCCCTCTCATTTCAAGTGAAATGAAAAAGCAAAGGAGAGAAGGCCTGAAAACTCAGGATCCCTCTCCATCAACAGGTAAAAAGGGTATCACAGTATCCCCTAACCACCCTACCATTCAGGATACTATTCCTGTGGTGGGAGAAACCTCTCCTGGGGTGGCACCTGTTCCAAGGGAATCATCAGCTGGCAAAGCTGGACTCCCTGAGGTGGAAGTACCTCTCTGTGGGATAACTAACATTGGTGAGAAAAACAGCACCATTTTAGTTAACATGGAGCATCCCTCCAACCCTCCCAGAGAAACTTTAGTGCAGAAACCCTGGACTACCTCACAACACTTAGGACAGCATCCCTGCCCTAGTGTGGAGCTCATAGGACAGCATCCCTGCCCTGCTCCAACTCAAGAGAAACAGCATCCCTGTTCTCTCTTCCAGCCAGATGGACAAAGTTTTTGCCCAGCTATGGCTTTTCTGAGACAGCATCCCTGTCTGGCATTTCCATCACTACAAATAGGTTCAGTGGACAATTCCCACTGCTCTAAACTAAAACTTACTGATAGAAACTCTGAAAATACATCTTCACATTGTTGCTTAGCTAAAAAACTTCAAACAGGGTGGTTTACATCCCCACAGGGAAGTAACCATATAGTGGATGATAAAGGGAGTAACCAGTCTATTGCAGAGCTACTCTCTACTTATCACCACTTAGACAATAAAGTCTCAACTGGCCAAGGTTAGCCTTATTGTCCTTCGTTTGGGGGGGGGTTGTGTGAGAAGGTAGCCTCTTTCTAGCCTTGTTACCCCCACTTTTGGCCTGTTTGTGAGTGTATGTCAGGGTGTTTGTCACTGTTTTCACTGTCTCACTGGGATCCTGATGGCCAGGCCTCAGTGCTCATAGTGAAAACACCATGTTTTCAGTATGGTTGTTATGTGTCACTGGGATCCTGCTAGTCAGGACCCCAGTGCTCATAGGTTTGTGGCCTATATGTATGTGTCACTAGGACCCTGTCACACAGGGCCCCAGTGCTCATAGGTGTGCATGTATATGTTCCCTGTGTGGTGCCTAACTGTCTCACTGAGGCTCTGCTAACCAGAACCTCAGTGATTATGCTCTCTCATTACTTTCAAATTGTCACTAACAGGCTAGTGACCAATTTTACCAATTTACATTGGCTTACTGGAACACCCTTATAATTCCCTAGTATATGGTACTGAGGTACCCAGGGTATTGGGGTTCCAGGAGATCCCTATGGGCTGCAGCATTTCTTTTGCCACCCATAGGGAGCTCTGACAATTCTTACACAGGCCTGCCACTGCAGCCTGAGTGAAATAACGTCCACGTTATTTCACAGCCATTTTACACTGCACTTAAGTAACTTATAAGTCACCTATATGTCTAACCTTTACCTGGTAAAGGTTAGGTGCAAAGTTACTTAGTGTGAGGGCACCCTGGCACTAGCCAAGGTGCCCACACATTGTTCAGAGCCAATTCCCTGAACTTTGTGAGTGCGGGGACACCATTACACGCGTGCACTACATATAGGTCACTACCTATATGTAGCTTCACTATGGTAACTCCGAATATGGCCATGTAACATGTCTATGATCATGGAATTGCCCCCTCTATACCATCCTGGCATAGTTGGCACAATCCCATGATCCCAGTGGTCTGTAGCACAGACCCTGGTACTGCCAAACTGCCCTTCCTGGGGTTTCACTGCAGCTGCTGCTGCTGCCAACCCCTCAGACAGGCAGCTGCCCTCCTGGGGTCCAGCCAGGCCTGGCCCAGGATGGCAGAACAAAGAACTTCCTCTGAGAGAGGGTGTGACACCCTCTCCCTTTGGAAAATGGTGTGAAGGCAGGGGAGGAGTAGCCTCCCCCAGCCTCTGGAAATGCTTTGTTGGGCACAGAGGTGCCCAATTCTGCATAAGCCAGTCTACACCGGTTCAGGGACCCCTTAGCCCCTGCTCTGGCGCGAAACTGGACAAAGGAAAGGGGAGTGACCACTCCCCTGACCTGCACCTCCCCTGGGAGGTGTCCAGAGCTCCTCCAGTGTGCTCCAGACCTCTGCCATCTTGGAAACAGAGGTGCTGCTGGCACACTGGACTGCTCTGAGTGGCCAGTGCCACCAGGTGACGTCAGAGACTCCTGCTGATAGGCTCCTTCAGGTGTTAGTAGCCTTTCCTCTCTCCTAGGTAGCCAAACCCTCTTTTCTGGCTATTTAGGGTCTCTGTCTCTGGGGAAACTTTAGATAACGAATGCATGAGCTCAGCCGAGTTCCTCTGCATCTCCCTCTTCACCTTCTGATAAGGAATCGACCGCTGACCGCGCTGGAAGCCTGCAAACCTGCAACATAGTAGCAAAGACGACTACTGCAACTCTGTAACGCTGATCCTGCCGCCTTCTCGACTGTTTTCCTGCTTGTGCATGCTGTGGGGGTAGTCTGCCTCCTCTCTGCACCAGAAGCTCCGAAGAAATCTCCCGTGGGTCGACGGAATCTTCCCCCTGCAACCGCAGGCACCAAAAAGCTGCATTACCGGTCCCTTGGGTCTCCTCTCAGCACGACGAGCGAGGTCCCTCGAATCCAGCGACACCGTCCAAGTGACCCCCACAGTCCAGTGACTCTTCAGCCCAAGTTTGGTGGAGGTAAGTCCTTGCCTCACCTCGCTGGGCTGCATTGCTGGGAACCGCGACTTTGCAAGCTACTCCGGCCCCTGTGCACTTCCGGCGGAAATCCTTCGTGCACAGCCAAGCCTGGGTCCACGGCACTCTAACCTGCATTGCACGACTTTCTAAGTTGGTCTCCGGCGACGTGGGACTCCTTTGTGCAACTTCGGCGAGCACCGTTTCACGCATCCTCGTAGTGCCTGTTTCTGGCACTTCTCCGGGTGCTACCTGCTTCAGTGAGGGCTCTTTGTCTTGCTCGACGTCCCCTCTCTCTGCAGGTCCAATTTGCGACCTCCTGGTCCCTCCTGGGCCCCAGCAGCGTCCAAAAACGCCAAACGCACGATCTGCGTGTAGCAAGGCTTGTTGGCGTCCATCCGGCGGGAAAACACTTCTGCACGACTCTCCAAGGCGTGGGGGATCCATCCTCCAAAGGGGAAGTCTCTAGCCCTTGTCGTTCCTGCAGTATTCACAGTTCTTCAGCCTAGTAAGAGCTTCTTTGCACCAACCGCTGGCATTTCTTGGGCATCTGCCCATCTCCGAGTTGCTTGTGACTTTTGGACTTGGTCCCCTTGTTCCACAGGTACCCTCAGTCAGGAATCCATCGTGGTTGCATTGCTGATTTGTGTTTTCCTTGCATTTTCCCTCTAACACGACTATTTTGTCCTTAGGGGAACTTTAGTGCACTTTGCACTCACTTTTCAGGGTCTTGGGGAGGGTTATTTTTCTAACTCTCACTATTTTCTAATAGTCCCAGCGACCCTCTACAAGGTCACATAGGTTTGGGGTCCATTCGTGGTTCGCATTCCACTTCTGGAGTATATGGTTTGTGTTGCCCCTATCCCTATGTTTCCCCATTGCATCCTATTGTAACTATACATTGTTTGCACTGTTTTCTAAGACTATACTGCATATTTTTGCTATTGTGTATATATATCTTGTGTATATTTCCTATCCTCTCACTGAGGGTACACTCTAAGATACTTTGGCATATTGTCATAAAAATAAAGTACCTTTATTTTTAGTATAACTGTGTATTGTGTTTTCTTATGATATTGTGCATATGACACTAAGTGGTACTGTAGTAGCTTCACACGTCTCCTAGTTCAGCCTAAGCTGCTCTGCTAAGCTACCATTATCTATCAGCCTAAGCTGCTAGACACCCTATACACTAATAAGGGATAACTGGGCCTGGTGCAAGGTGCAAGTACCCCTTGGTACTCACTACAAGCCAGTCCAGCCTCCTACATGGAGCCACGATGAACACAGACTAGTTTACATGTCTAAGGCCCAGGGAAGGTTGGCCCATACACTTAAATCAGTTTGCAGAGCAGGGAAGATGGGATGGTCTATACAAAATATGCAGCTTGATAGAGTCTTTACCAGAAAAGGTGTTACCGAATGTAAGTAACTTGTTCATGTGATAGAGACTTCTAGTCGTGGACTCCTTACCTTAGAAAAGATCCTTCCTGGAGAATGGCCCACGGAATAGAATGCTTAGACCAAAAAGTCCTGCATGACCGAACAGGTGAAATGCCCATTGCGACAGTCCGGACTATCCAGGCAGAAGTGCTTCATACACATGTGCAAAAGATGTCCATGTTGCTGCTTCATAGCTGTACAGGGGTGTAGGAAAGTACCATCTTGCCTGGCATGTTACCCCCATTTTTCATTGTATATATGTTGTTTTAGTTGTATGTGTCACTGGGACCCTGGTAACCCAGGGCCCCAGTGCTCATAAGTGTGCCTGAATGTGTTACCTGTGTAGTGACTAACTGTCTCACTGAGGCTCTGCTAATCAGAACCTCAGTGGTTATGCTCTCTCATTTCTTTCCAAATTGTCACTGACAGGCTAGTGACCATTTTTACCAATTTACATTGGCTTACTGGAACACCCTTATAATTCCCTAGTATATGGTACTAAGGTACCCAGGGTATTGGGGTTCCAGGAGATCCCTATGGGCTGCAGCATTTCTTTTGCCACCCATAGGGAGCTCTGACAATTCTTACACAGGCCTGCCACTGCAGCCTGAGTGAAATAACGTCCACGTTATTTCACAGCCATTTTACACTGCACTTAAGTAACTTATAAGTCACCTATATGTCTAACCTTTACCTGGTAAAGGTTGGGTGCAAAGTTACTTAGTGTGAGGGCACCCTGGCACTAGCCAAGGTGCCCCCACATTGTTCAGAGCCAATTCACTGAACTTTGTGAGTGCGGGGACACCATTACACGCGTGCACTACATATAGGTCACTACCTATATGTAGCTTCACCATGGTAACTCCGAATATGGCCATGTAACATGTCTATGATCATGGAATTGCCCCCTCTATGCCATCCTGGCATTGTTGGTACAATTCCATGATCCCAGTGGTCTGTAGCACAGACCCTGGTACTGCCAGACTGCCCTTCCTGGGGTTTCACTGCAGCTGCTGCTGCTGCCAACCCCTCAGACAGGCAGCTGCCCTCCTGGGGTCCAGCCAGGCCTGGCCCAGGATGGCAGAACAAAGAACTTCCTCTGAGAGAGGGTGTGACACCCTCTCCCTTTGGAAAATGGTGTGAAGGCAGGGGAGGAGTAGCCTCCCCCAGCCTCTGGAAATGCTTTGTTGGGCACAGATGTGCCCAATTCTGCATAAGCCAGTCTACACCGGTTCAGGGACCCCTTAGCCCCTGCTCTGGCGCGAAACTGGACAAAGGAAAGGGGAGTGACCACTCCCCTGACCTGCACCTCCCCTGGGAGGTGTCCAGAGCTCCTCCAGTGTGCTCCAGACCTCTGCCATCTTGGAAACAGAGGTGCTGCTGGCACACTGGACTGCTCTGAGTGGCCAGTGCCACCAGGTGACATCAGAGACTCCTGCTGATAGGCTCCTTCAGGTGTTAGTAGCCTTTCCTCTCTCCTAGGTAGCCAAACTCTCTTTTCTGGCTATTTAGGGTCTCTGTCTCTGGGGAAACTTTAGATAACGAATGCATGAGCTCAGCCGAGTTCCTCTGCATCTCTCTCTTCACCTTCTGATAAGGAATCGACCGCTGACCGCGCCGGAAGCCTGCAAACCTGCAACATAGTAGCAAAGACGACTACTGCAACTCTGTAACGCTGATCCTGCCGCCTTCTCGACTGTTTTCCTGCTTGTGCATGCTGTGGGGGTAGTCTGCCTCCTCTCTGCACCAGAAGCTCCGAAGAAATCTCCCGTGGGTCGACGGAATCTTCCCCCTGCAACCGCAGGCACCAAAAAGCTGCATTACCGGTCCCTTGGGTCTCCTCTCAGCACGACGAGCGAGGTCCCTCGAATCCAGCGACGCTGTCCAAGTGACCCCCACAGTCCAGTGACTCTTCAGCCCAAGTTTGGTGGAGGTAAGTCCTTGCCTCACCTCGCTGGGCTGCATTGCTGGGAACCGCGACTTTGCAGCTACCCCGGCCCCTGTGCACTTCCGGTGGAAATCCTTCGTGCACAGCCAAGCCTGGGTCCACGGCACTCTAACCTGCATTGCACGACTTTCTAAGTTGGTCTCCGGCGACGTGGGACTCCTTTGTGCAACTTCGGCGAGCACCGTTTCACGCATCCTCGTAGTGCCTGTTTCTGGCACTTCTCCGGGTGCTACCTGCTTCAGTGAGGGCTCTTTGTCTTGCTCGACGTCCCCTCTCTCTGCAGGTCCAATTTGCGACCTCCTGGTCCCTCCTGGGCCCCAGCAGCGTCCAAAAACGCCAAACGCACGATTTGCGTGTAGCAAGGCTAGTTGGCGTCCTTCCGGCGGGAAAACACTTCTGCACGACTCTCCAAGGCGAGAGGGATCCGTCCACCAAAGGGGAAGTCTCTAGCCCTTTTCGTTCCTGCAGAAACCTCAGCTTCTTCTGTCCAGTCGAAGCTTCTTTGCACCCGCAGCTGGCATTTCCTGGGCATCTGCCCATCTCCGACTTGCTTGTGACTTTTGGACTTGGTCCCCTTGTTCCACAGGTACCCTAGATTGGAAATCCACAGTTGTTGCCTTGCTGGTTTGTGTCTTTCCTGCATTATTCCTCTAACACGACTATTTTGTCCTTAGGGGAACTTTAGTGCACTTTGCACTCACTTTTCAGGGTCTTGGGGAGGGTTATTTTTCTAACTCTCACTATTTTCTAATAGTCCCAGCGACCCTCTACAAGGTCACATAGGTTTGGGGTCCATTCGTGGTTCGCATTCCACTTTTGGAGTATATGGTTTGTGTTGCCCCTATCCCTATGTTTCCCCATTGCATCCTATTGTAACTATACATTGTTTGCACTGTTTTCTAAGACTATACTGCATATTTGTGCTATTGTGTATATATATCTTGTGTATATTTCCTATCCTCTCACTGAGGGTACACTCTGAGATACTTTGGCATATTGTCATAAAAATAAAGTACCTTTATTTTTAGTATAACTGTGTATTGTGTTTTCTTATGATATTGTGCATATGACACTAAGTGGTACAGTAGTAGCTTCACACGTCTCCTAGTTCAGCCTAAGCTGCTCTGCTAAGCTACCATTATCTATCAGCCTAAGCTGCTAGACACCCTATACACTAATAAGGGATAACTGGGCCTGGTGCAAGGTGCAAGTACCCCTTGGTACTCACTACAAGCCAGTCCAGCCTCCTACATTGGTTGTGCAGTGGTGGGATAAGTGCTTGAGACTACTTACCACTCTTGTCATTGTACTTTTCATAAGAGAAAAATATACAAAACAAGGTCAGTGTATATACACATAGCCAAAAAGTTTTGCATTTCCTCTTTTCACTCTTTTCTAAGTGCTGAAAAGTACTTCTAAACTTTCAAAAAGTTCTTAAAAGTTTAAAAAGTTTTTTCTGTCTTTCCAAAAAGTTCTGAAAACTTTTTTCTCTTTTTCTATCACTTTAACTCTCTCTAAAAAATGTCTGGCACAGGAAAAAATGTTGAACTGTCCAAACTTGCATATGATCACCTTAGCTGGAAAGGAGCAAGGAGTCTCTGCATAGAGAGAGGTTTGAGTGTAGGGAAGAATCCTTCCTTAGAACTGTTAATTAATATGCTTAGAGTACAGGATAAGGCCATAAGTGCCCAATCTGGTGAAAAAGTAGCTAATGGTTCTCAATCTGATCCAGGGACTCCCCCAGGAAAAGGTTCAGGAAAGAAACTTCTCAGCCTGCCCATTACTAGACAGTCTAGCATAGTTGGTACAGAGGTTGAATCACACCATACTAATGGTGTGCTCTCACATTATACTGGTAGCCAAGCTGTTAGGGTGCCCTCTGTAAGGGACAGGTCTCCTTCTGTTCATTCCCATCATACCTCTGTATCTAGAAATGTCCCTCCCACCCACCCTGATGACAGATTGTTAGAAAGGGAGCTCAATAGATTGAGAGTGGAACAAACCAGACTGAAGCTCAAGAAGCAACAGCTGGATTTGGATAGACAGTCTTTAGAATTAGAGAAGGAAAGACAGAAGTTGGGTTTAGATACCCATGGTGGCAGCAGCAGTATTCCCCATAGTCATCCTGCAAAAGAGCATGATTCCAGGAATCTGCACAAGATAGTTCCCCCTTATAAGGAGGGGGATGACATTAACAAGTGGTTTGCTGCACTTGAGAGGGCCTGTGCTGTACAGGATGTCCCTCAAAAGCAGTGGGCTGCTATCCTATGGCTATCATTTAGTGGAAAAGGTAGGGATAGGCTCCTTACTGTAAAAGAAAATGATGCCAATAATTTCCAAGTTCTTAAGAATGCACTCCTGGATGGTTATGGCTTAACCACTGAACAGTACAGGATAAAGTTCAGAGAGACCAAAAAGGAGTCTTCACAAGACTGGGTTGATTTCATTGACCAGGCAGTGAAGGCCTTGGAGGGGTGGTTACATGGCAGTAAAGTTACTGATTATGACAGCCTGTATAACTTGATCCTGAGAGAGCATATTCTTAATAATTGTGTGTCTGATTTGTTGCACCAGTACTTGGTGGACTCTGATCTGACCTCTCCCCAAGAATTGGGAAAGAAGGCAGACAAATGGGTCAGAACAAGAGTGAACAGAAAAGTTCATACAGGGGGTGACAAAGATGGCAACAAAAAGAAGGATGGTAAGTCTTCTGACAAGGGTGGGGACAAATCTAAAAATGAGTCTTCATCAGGCCCACAAAAACACTCTGGTGGGGGTGCTGGGTCCAAATCCTCCTTTAATCAGAACAAGGAAAAGAAACCATGGTGCTATTTATGTAAAATAAAAGGCCATTGGACAACAGATCCCAGTTGTCCAAAGAAAGGCACCACAGCTCCTACCACTACAACCCCTACTGCTACACCTAGTGTCCCTACTAATAGCAGTGGTGGTGGGAGCAAACCTACTAATAGCCAATCCAAGGGAGTAGCTGGGCTCACTTTTGGTAATTTAGTTGGGGTTGGTCTGATTAGGGAGACCACAGAGGCTACTTTAGTCTCTGAAGGGGCTATTGATTTAGCCACTTTGGTTGCTTGCCCCCATAACTTGGAGAAGTACAAGCAACTAACCCTAATAAATGGTGTTGAGGTCCAGGCCTACAGGGACACAGGTGCCAGTGTCACAATGGTGATTGAGAAACTGGTGCACCCTGAACAACACATACTTGGACACCAGTACCAAGTAACCGATGCTCACAACATAACACAAAGCCACCCCATGGCTGTTGTAAATCTCAACTGGGGGGGGGTAACTGGTCCAAAGAAAGTTGTGGTAGCTTCAGATTTACCTGTAGACTGTCTATTAGGGAATGATTTGGAGACATCAGCTTGGTCAGATGTGGAGTTGGAGGCCCATGCAGCAATGCTGGGCATCCCAGGGCATATTTTTGCTTTGACAAGGGCTCAGGCCAAAAAGCAAAAAGGACAGGGAAGCTTGGATCCTGGAACAATGGACCAAGTGCTCCCTAAAGCTAGGGCTAGTAGAAGCAAACCACTTCCTACTATCCCTCCCTCTACAGTGGATTCAACTTCTGAGGAAGAAGAATTCCCTCCCTGTGCAGAACCTACACCAGAGGAGCTGGAAGCAGACACTGCTGAGCTTTTGGGTGAAGGGGGGCCTGCCAGGGAGGAGCTGAGTGTGGCACAGCAAACCTGTCCCACATTAGAGGGTCTCAGACAGCAAGCTGTCAAACAGGCTAATGGGGATGTCAGTGACTCTCACAGAGTTTACTGGGAGGACAACCTCTTGTACACTGAGCATAGGGATCCTAAACCTGGAGCTGCCAGGAGATTAGTGATTCCTCAGGAGTACAGAAAGTTCCTCCTAACACTGGCACATGACATTCCCTTAGCTTAGCACCTGGGTCAAATGAAAACTTGGGACAGATTGGTACCATTGTTTCATTGGCCTAGGATGTCTGAGGACACAAAGGAATTTTGTAAGTCCTGTGAAACCTGTCAAGCCAGTGGCAAGACAGGTGGCACTCCAAAGGCACCCCTTATCCCACTGCCTGTGGTTGGGGTTCCCTTTGAAAGGGTAGGGGTTGACATAGTTGGCCCCCTTGACCCTCCTACTGCTTCAGGCAATAGGTTTATCTTAGTGGTAGTGGACCATGCCACAAGATATCCTGAAGCTATTCCTTTAAGGACCACTACAGCTCCTGCAGTGGCAAAGGCCCTCCTGGGAATATTTTCCAGGGTGGGCTTCCCAAAGGAAGTAGTATCAGACAGAGGAAGCAATTTCATGTCTGCATACTTAAAGGCCATGTGGAAGGAGTGTGGTGTAACTTACAAGTTCACAACACCCTATCATCCACAAACAAATGGACTGGTGGAGAGATTTAATAAAACTCTCAAAGGCATGATTATGGGACTCCCTGAAAAACTCCGCAGGAGATGGGATATCCTTTTACCATGCCTCCTTTTTGCCTACAGGGAGGTACCCCAGAAAGGAGTGGGCTTCAGCCCCTTTGAACTTCTTTTTGGACACCCTGTTAGGGGTCCACTCACACTTGTAAAGGAGGGTTGGGAACAACCTTTAAAAGCTCCTAAGCAGGATATTGTGGACTATGTACTTGGCCTCAGATCAAGGATGGCTGAGTACATGAAAAAGGCCAGTAAAAACCTTCAGGCCAGCCAAGAGCTCCAGAAGCAATGGCATGATCAGAAGGCTGTTTTGGTTCAGTACCAACCAGGGCAGAAAGTGTGGGTCTTGGAGCCTGTGGCCCCAAGAGCACTCCAAGATAAATGGAGTGGACCCCACACAATTGTTGAAAAGAAGGGTGAAGTCACCTACTTGGTTGACTTAGGCACTGCCAGGAGTCCCCTTAGGGTGCTCCATGTCAACCGCCTGAAACCCTACTATGACAGGGCTGATCTCACCCTGCTCATGGCAACAGATGAGGGACAGGAAGAAGACAGTGATCCTCTACCTGATCTCTTCTCTTCCACAGAACAAGATGCTCTTGTGGAAGGTGTAGTTTTGGCTGATTGTCTTACTGCTGAGCAGAAAGATAATTGCATAAATCTCCTAGGACAATTTTCAGAACTCTTCTCTACTGTGCCAGGCACCACTTCTTGGTGTGAGCACACTATAGATACTGGAGACAGTTTACCTGTCAAAAGTAAGATCTATAGGCAGCCTGACCATGTCAGGGACTGCATAAAGCAAGAAGTTCAGAAAATGTTGGAACTAGGAGTGGTTGAGCACTCTGACAGCCCATGGGCTTCTCCTGTGGTACTGGTACCAAAACCCAATTCTCAAGATGGAAAGAAGGAAATGAGGTTTTGTGTAGACTATAGAGGTCTCAACTTGGTAACCAAAACTGATGCTCACCCTATACCCAGGGCAGATGAGCTTATAGATACACTGGCATCTGCCAAGTATCTAAGCACTTTTGATTTGACTGCAGGGTATTGGCAGATCAAATTGTCAGAAGATGCTAAACCTAAGACTGCATTTTCTACCATTGGAGGACATTACCAGTTTACTGTAATGCCTTTTGGTTTGAAAAATGCACCTGCCACTTTTCAGAGGTTGGTGAACACAGTCCTGCAAGGGCTGGAAGCTTTCAGTGCAGCATATTTGGACGATATAGCTGTCTTTAGCTCCAGCTGGGATGATCACCTGGTCCACCTTTGGAAAGTTTTGGAGGCCCTGCAAAAGGCAGGCCTCACTATCAAGGCTTCAAAGTGCCAGATAGGGCAGGGTAAGGTGGTTTATCTGGGACACCTTGTTGGTGGGGAACAGATTGCACCACTTCAGGGGAAAATCCAAACTATTATTGATTGGGTTCCCCCTACCACTCAGACTCAGGTGAGAGCCTTCCTAGGCCTCACTGGGTATTACAGAAGGTTCATTAAGAACTATGGCTCCATTGCAGCCCCTCTTAATGACATCACATCCAAGAAAATGCCTAAAAAGGTATTATGGACAGCAAGCTGTCAGAAAGCTTTTGAGGAGCTGAAGCAGGCCATGTGCTCTGCACCTGTCCTGAAAAGCCCTTGTTACTCTAAAAAATTCTATGTCCAAACTGATGCATCTGAATTAGGAGTAGGGGCAGTCCTATCACAACTTAATTCTGAGGGCCAGGATCAACCTGTTGCTTTTATTAGTAGGAGGTTGACCCCTAGAGAAAAGCGTTGGTCTGCCATTGAGAGGGAGGCCTTTGCTGTGGTCTGGACTCTGAAGAAGTTGAGGCCATATGTGTTTGGCACTCACTTCATTGTTCAGACAGACCACAAACCTCTACTTTGGCTAAAACAAATGAAAGGTGAAAATCCTAAATTGTTGAGGTGGTCCATATCCCTACAGGGAATGGACTATACAGTGGAACATAGACCTGGGAGTAGCCACTCCAATGCAGATGGACTCTCCAGATATTTCCACTTAGACAATGAAGACTCATCAGGTCATGGCTAGTCTTATTGTCCTTCATTTGGGGGGGGGGGGGTTGTGTAGGAAAGTACCATCTTGCCTGGCATGTTACCCCCATTTTTCACTGTATATATGTTGTTTTAGTTGTATGTGTCACTGGGACCCTGGTAACCCAGGGCCCCAGTGCTCATAAGTGTGCCTGAATGTGTTACCTGTGTAGTGACTAACTGTCTCACTGAGGCTCTGCTAATCAGAACCTCAGTGGTTATGCTCTCTCATTTCTTTCCAAATTGTCACTGACAGGCTAGTGACCATTTTTACCAATTTACATTGGCTTACTGGAACACCCTTATAATTCCCTAGTATATGGTACTAAGGTACCCAGGGTATTGGGGTTCCAGGAGATCCCTATGGGCTGCAGCATTTCTTTTGCCACCCATAGGGAGCTCTGACAATTCTTACACAGGCCTGCCACTGCAGCCTGAGTGAAATAACGTCCACGTTATTTCACAGCCATTTTACACTGCACTTAAGTAAATTATAAGTCACCTATATGTCTAACCTTTACCTGGTAAAGGTTGGGTGCAAAGTTACTTAGTGTGAGGGCACCCTGGCACTAGCCAAGGTGCCCCCACATTGTTCAGAGCCAATTCACTGAACTTTGTGAGTGCGGGGACACCATTACACGCGTGCACTACATATAGGTCACTACCTATATGTAGCTTCACCATGGTAACTCCGAATATGGCCATGTAACATGTCTATGATCATGGAATTGCCCCCTCTATGCCATCCTGGCATTGTTGGTACAATTCCATGATCCCAGTGGTCTGTAGCACAGACCCTGGTACTGCCAGACTGCCCTTCCTGGGGTTTCACTGCAGCTGCTGCTGCTGCCAACCCCTCAGACAGGCAGCTGCCCTCCTGGGGTCCAGCCAGGCCTGGCCCAGGATGGCAGAACAAAGAACTTCCTCTGAGAGAGGGTGTGACACCCTCTCCCTTTGGAAAATGGTGTGAAGGCAGGGGAGGAGTAGCCTCCCCCAGCCTCTGGAAATGCTTTGTTGGGCACAGATGTGCCCAATTCTGCATAAGCCAGTCTACACCGGTTCAGGGACCCCTTAGCCCCTGCTCTGGCGCGAAACTGGACAAAGGAAAGGGGAGTGACCACTCCCCTGACCTGCACCTCCCCTGGGAGGTGTCCAGAGCTCCTCCAGTGTGCTCCAGACCTCTGCCATCTTGGAAACAGAGGTGCTGCTGGCACACTGGACTGCTCTGAGTGGCCAGTGCCACCAGGTGACGTCAGAGACTCCTGCTGATAGGCTCCTTCAGGTGTTAGTAGCCTTTCCTCTCTCCTAGGTAGCCAAACCCTCTTTTCTGGCTATTTAGGGTCTCTGTCTCTGGGGAAACTTTAGATAACGAATGCATGAGCTCAGCCGAGTTCCTCTGCATCTCTCTCTTCACCTTCTGATAAGGAATCGACCGCTGACCGCGCCGGAAGCCTGCAAACCTGCAACATAGTAGCAAAGACGACTACTGCAACTCTGTAACGCTGATCCTGCCGCCTTCTCGACTGTTTTCCTGCTTGTGCATGCTGTGGGGGTAGTCTGCCTCCTCTCTGCACCAGAAGCTCCGAAGAAATCTCCCGTGGGTCGACGGAATCTTCCCCCTGCAACCGCAGGCACCAAAAAGCTGCATTACCGTTCCCTTGGGTCTCCTCTCAGCACGACGAGCGAGGTCCCTCGAATCCAGCGACGCTGTCCAAGTGACCCCCACAGTCCAGTGACTCTTCAGCCCAAGTTTGGTGGAGGTAAGTCCTTGCCTCACCTCGCTGGGCTGCATTGCTGGGAACCGCGACTTTGCAGCTACCCCGGCCCCTGTGCACTTCCGGCGGAAATCCTTCGTGCACAGCCGAGCCTGGGTCCACGGCACTCTAACCTGCATTGCACGACTTTCTAAGTTGGTCTCCGGCGACGTGGGACTCCTTTGTGCAACTTCGGCGAGCACCGTTTCACGCATCCTCGTAGTGCCTGTTTCTGGCACTTCTCCGGGTGCTACCTGCTTCAGTGAGGGCTCTTTGTCTTGCTCGACGTCCCCTCTCTCTGCAGGTCCAACTTGCGACCTCCTGGTCCCTCCTGGGCCCCAGCAGCGTCCAAAAACGCCAAACGCACGATTTGCGTGTAGCAAGGCTTGTTGGCGTCCTTCCGGCGGGAAAACACTTCTGCACGACTCTCCAAGGCGAGAGGGATCCGTCCACCAAAGGGGAAGTCTCTAGCCCTTTTCGTTCCTGCAGAAACCTCAGCTTCTTCTGTCCAGTCGAAGCTTCTTTGCACCCGCAGCTGGCATTTCCTGGGCATCTGCCCATCTCCGACTTGCTTGTGACTTTTGGACTTGGTCCCCTTGTTCCACAGGTACCCTAGATTGGAAATCCACAGTTGTTGCCTTGCTGGTTTGTGTCTTTCCTGCATTATTCCTCTAACACGACTATTTTGTCCTTAGGGGAACTTTAGTGCACTTTGCACTCACTTTTCAGGGTCTTGGGGAGGGTTATTTTTCTAACTCTCACTATTTTCTAATAGTCCCAGCGACCCTCTACAAGGTCACATAGGTTTGGGGTCCATTCGTGGTTCGCATTCCACTTTTGGAGTATATGGTTTGTGTTGCCCCTATCCCTATGTTTCCCCATTGCATCCTATTGTAACTATACATTGTTTGCACTGTTTTCTAAGACTATACTGCATATTTTTGCTATTGTGTATATATATCTTGTGTATATTTCCTATCCTCTCACTGAGGGTACACTCTGAGATACTTTGGCATATTGTCATAAAAATAAAGTACCTTTATTTTTAGTATAACTGTGTATTGTGTTTTCTTATGATATTGTGCATATGACACTAAGTGGTACAGTAGTAGCTTCACACGTCTCCTAGTTCAGCCTAAGCTGCTCTGCTAAGCTACCATTATCTATCAGCCTAAGCTGCTAGACACCCTATACACTAATAAGGGATAACTGGGCCTGGTGCAAGGTGCAAGTACCCCTTGGTACTCACTACAAGCCAGTCCAGCCTCCTACAAGGGGGGGACTTCGCGTGCTGATGAGGTGGTCACAGCCTTGGCTCTGGTGGAATGAGCACATAGACCCTCAAGTCGTTGCTATCAGCTGATGCACAGCAGATCTTAATACAGAGCACTATCCATCTTGAGATGGTCTGTTTATGCACAACCTTCCCTTTCTTGGCCCCCAACATACCCTACAAAGAGTTGATTGTCCACCCATTTGTGCGAACATGGTAGAACAACAACACTCTTTTTAGGCTGAGGGGGTGGATTCTTCCTTCTTCTTTGGAAGGCAGAAGGTAGACAGGGTGATGCTCTGGCCTGCATGGAAGGTTGTCACAACCTTCAGAAGGAAGGAGGCACGTGTTTGAAGAAAGGGCTTGTCTGGATAAAAGGTGGTATTAGAAAGGTGCGGAGAGAGATTACAGTTCGCAATCCCTTCTGCCGGATGTTCTGGGGAAGGGAGCAGATGCAGCACGCATGTGGCTAGGAGAAGCAGACCAACTAGGTGGTGCTGGATGAAAGTGTGTCGCAGCTCACTGTGTTTGGCGGGGTGGCGGCCAGGCTTTCCCTGCCACTCAGGCTGCCACTCATTCCCCAGAACCCCTGTGCCCGACAATCATCCGCCTGAGCCAGGGAGTGAGTGCTAAGTGGCCTGGCAGTGTCTGGTGGTGAGGGTCAGGTGCCCCTGAGTGGGACAATCATCACGGAGGACTTGCCTGTGCGCTGCTCCCACCGCACCGGACACCATCCCTGTTACATCAATTGTGGGGTCAGGGCTAGGCACAGAGCCCAGAGTGGAGCAGTGTGGTGCTGAAACACATTGCGGGACAAAGCAACACCAGGATCAGGACCTCAGTACGGACCACATGAGGGAAGAAGGCCCATGGAGCGGTAGCAGAAAGTTTAGATGCTGGAGCACGGGTACAGCCCCGGCTCATGGAGGTGGCCCAACTAGGTTTGGGTGCAGCTTGAGGCCCGGGTCTGCTCCCCTGCCTTGGCCGACCTGTCAGCCAGCACAGACTACCCACCCCAGAAGCACCTAAGGGACGCTATATTTGCTCCCCTGTAACCTCATACAGAGTACTCGCTTTGCCACACTACAGCCATTGCATCCCTGCAACTACCACCTCTACCCCAGAGAGACGAACGTCAGGTTATTTGCCATGGGGGAGCACATCATAAGCAACACTCAGTACACTGCAGGGAGCGGCCTGAGTAAAAGGGAACTGTGTAGATTTTCCTCAACCCGCCTCTTCACCTCAGTTCCGGGGCAAAGCTAAGGCCCAAGTGAGGAAAAGAGTGGAGGAAGTGAGGCACCGTAGTCTCCCCTCCCACAGTCAATGGTACCTAACTCAACGCTAACTACCACCGGTGCAACACCCAACACTTTCAGAGGGCCCAGAGAAGAGCCAAATACTCAATTTAAGGCATGCAGGCACCTTCAAGTCAGATGGAAGCTACACTACAAGCTACCATACTTGGTGTACAACCTGTACAGTCTGAGACAGGCAACGCAAGGATCAAAAAGAGAGTTGGGCCTAATAGAAGTCCCTCTAAGAGCTCAGCCGTAAGAAGACCTGCCAACTCTATTCAAAAGTTAAATGACCCTGGGACTGCCTTAGCCCCAGCCCCATCTCCATAAGCATATTTTATGAAAGCACCTACATCAGACAGGGAACGCACCATGAAAACCCAGAAGAATCAACAAATACCAATTATATCGGATGAAGAGGCCAACCTAGTAGTACTAACCCGGGAACTACTCCTGGAACAAAATGTCCACGTCATGGCACAGCCTGAACCGCTGGGGGCCTCTTTCAGCTAATGCAGCAAGCAAATTCCACGCTGCAGCACGGCAGCTGTTTCCGTGGTGACCTGTTCAACGCACACAGGCCCTACTCATCACTGCGCCTCATCCCTCCTTTCAAACCACTGCAATGGAAGGCAGTAGGCACAGTAGGGGCGCAGGTCTACCCTGAAGCAACAGATGAAGTGTCACTGGGTGTGTGTACCCACTTGTTCAAACAACACATCCAGGGATCACAGGTTAGTGGCGGTGTACCTTCGTGGCACTGAGTGTGGTCCAGGTGTGGAAGGGCACCAATGGGCTTGCATTTGACGTACTAGCTGAGCGCATACAATGCACGGCCACGCTGCAGCCTCCATTCGGTAGGTCCTGGGAGAAGGGAGAGGCTCAGGGAGGCAGTGGGCGGCGTGAAAATGGGCGACAATGGGGGAAAAAAGGAATGAACGGAGAAAGAAAGGAGGGAAAAGGGGGAGAAAGTAGTCAGAAAAACAGTGGAAAGGAGGGGGAAGTGAAAACAAGGCAGAAACAATGAGAAAGCACTCAGAAAAACAGTGATAACAAGTCAGATAGCAGGAGAAAGGACTCAGAAAAACGGGGGGCGAAAGCAGTGAAAATGAGACAGAAAGCAGGAGAAAACACTCAGAGCAAACAGGTGGAAAAGGAGCGAGAAAGAAGTGAAAACAAGGCAGAAAGCAGGAGGAAGCACAAAGAAAAAACTGTGGGAGAGGAGGAGAAGGCAGTGAGAACGAGGCAGCAAACAGGAGGGAGCAGTGCGGCAGCAGGACAGAGCTGGCCTCTGAACTGCTCATTTTCCACAAATAACTGTGATATCTCTGCAGTCACTCAGCCCCAGTATCCTTCCTACCGCAAAAGAAATGTGCACACTCTCATGAAGAGTGTAATGGAACAAAATAGACACCTTGCACTTGGCAGAATGGAAAAGCAACTGGCAGTCAGAAAACACCAATCGTTCTGGTGCGGACATATTCTCACACTGGTCATCAATAGCAGCAGCTTTGTATCAACCGCTTCAAAGATCAACCAGCTCGCATCCGGCTCTCAAGGAAAAGGAGTGCTGCATGCGACAACCCTAAAGGTGAAAGAGAGCAAAAGAACTGTGAGGTAGGCCACTCGCCTCTACAAAGGAATTGGGACTGAGGAGCTTCGCCATAAAAGCGTAATATCCAGAAAATTACACAACGGTGTGCATGGCAGTATAAAAAAACAGGAAGACTTGCAATGAGCACGTTTACAGCCTCCTAAAACAATGACAGAAATCCATCAGCAGTCGTGCTGGCGGTTTCACCGCTGGCACCGCCTGCCAAAAGGACGCCGCCCGCCGTATTCCAACCAATAATACGCGCGGCAGTGTCCTGCCGGCAGTGGAAGTGCCAGGACCAATCTCCTCCCACATGACCCCCTCAACGGACGAGGTAAGTGATCGGCTGACAGGGGAGGAGGGTGAGGGGTGTTGTGTGTGTGCATGTGTAAGTGCATGTATGTTTGTGCGTGTGTGAGTGGGTGTGCGTGAATGTAGGTATGAGTGCGTGTGTAAGTGGGTGTGCGTGCATGTAGGTGTGGAGGGGGACGTGTATGCGAGGTGAAGGGGGAGTGTATGTGATGTGAAGAGGGAGTGTATGCGATGTGAAGGTGGTGCATGTGTATGCAGGATGGCGGGGTGAGGAAAGTGAGTACAGGAAGGTGGGGTGCAGGGAGTGACTACTGGAAGCAGGGGGTGGTGCCCTGGAACGGGATGGGATTCTGGGAGGGGGCGTGTGCTGGCAACAGGAAAGTATTTTCCTGTCTCTGGCAGCGTTTCCGCCAGGGTTTTTGGTGGCGGTGTGACCGCTGTGAAAACACTGGCGGACCACCACCTCGTAATACCGCTAGCAGTGTTACCGTGACCCCCAGCTGCTAACCTCTGGCCCCGGTGGTTGGACCGCCCTGGCAGTACCGAAGGCATTGTGGCAGTTTGGCAGGAGCCAAACCGCCACACTCGTAATATGGCGGTCTCCACCACCAGGCCCGCGGTGGTAAGACCACCACCACGAGTGTGGCAGTCCGAAGACCGCCATATTCATAGTGAGGGCCTATGTCTACAATTAGCACTAAGCACTGCAGTGTCTGTGCACCCTTGCTGCTTGTTTGTAAGGTCCAAATACACAGTTAATGGCTCCACTACTGGCAACTTTGTCATCCCTTTCAGATGCTCAAAACTGTTATGAGCACATGCTCCGTCTGGCAGGCTCCTTTGACATTTTCGTCCTTGCCTGCCACTCTTGACACACTAGCACCTCTGAGTGCCCTGCCAGCACATTGCACTTCAGTGTTGTTCTGCTTATTGCTGACAGCTGGAAGGGCTTCTCAGCACAAGTTCGGTTTAACGGTCTGGGATCAGGCTGAATAGACACATTTTGTCTTTTATTCCTCATTGTTCTTTTAGAGCCCCTCCAAACTGACAAATAACACTGCATATCATTCTACTGTTCTAATGGCCAACGAATGTTGTGTTATCTGTACTCTCACATATCATGACTTTTGTAACAATTTTAACTAATTATAACAAATAAGGTATTACTTACGCCTGCCCAGTCTTGATGATTATCAGCCTGAGAGGGCAGTTGTGCAGCATCTCAATGGGCATGCACATCAGAAATGTGAGTACAGTGTTCAAAGCCCATTGAGGCATGACTAGTGGCCTCACATCTGGAACAGAACCTCCTACATGACTGCTCCCAATCTGGGTTCCGCAGCAACCACAGCACTGAGGCAGCCCTTGCGGCTATAGATAAAATCCGAGACCTACTCGCCGGAGGAGAGACTGCGGCTCTGATTGTCCTAGACCTCTCGGCTGCCTTTGATTTGGTCTCTCACCACACACTCATCACAAGGCTACACAACATAGGCATCCAATGAGTCACTCTCATATGGATCACTCTCCCAAGCCACCACCAACACCAAGACCAAGTTCCACAACTGTATGACAGATGTCACCAGCTGGATGAAGGACAACTGCCTGAAGTTCAATATGGAAAAGACAAAGGCACTGATTTTTGGAAACAAATGCTCCCTATAGGACACATCTTTGTGGACCTCAAAACTCGAACCTACTCCTACCCCACACTAAGAAACTAGCTCCATCATGGACAAGCTAACCATGACAACTCAGGTCAACTCAGTCTCCTCCTTCTGCTTCTTCTCCTCCTCATGCTTTGTACACTATTCAAATGGCTACCACAAAGGTCAAGACACACCATCACCCAGGCTCTCATCTCCAGCCAATTGGATTACGGCAACGCTCTTAGTGCAAGGATCTCAGCTCACCTCCTGTGACAACAGACCTTACAGAACACTGCAGCCAGAATATTCCTGGATCTGCATAAAATAACCCACATCACTCATTACCAACGGCTCCCTGTACACAAAAGATACCAGTTCAAGCTCCTGACCGACGCAGATATTGCCCCATAGAACTCGGACAAGCCTATTTGAGCCACCAGCTGAACGTCCATGAGCCTACCTGACACTTCCACTCTGCTTACCCTTCTCTGGCCCTCACCACCAGCATCCAATGTAGCAGATGCAGAGGTCCCTCCTTCTCCTACCTAGCAGTAAAGACATGGAACGAGCTACCCTTTTATCTCCAGATCTCCCCATCTCTTCAAGAAAGTCCCTGAAGACCTGACTTTCTGGCTAATCAACTGGAACCTGCCAGTGCCCACATACCCTCATGGGTGATAAGAAGCACTCTGCAAGTCTGCTGATTGATTGAGGAGGAAACGTGTTGCATACCTTTTATGAACCAAGCCGCAATGGGTGACTTAAACACAAAAGGTTGGTCTGCCAGCTGAATGAATGCAGAAGTGGCTGAGAGGTAACCGTAACTGTGCTGGGAGTGGAGCCCTGGTGGGCCAAAGAAAGAACAAAAAGTAGAACCTGGGAGAGAGGTGCAGAAAGAGTGTCAATATGTCTGGATGATCACCACGCTATGAACTTATCCCACTGAAAGGTGTATACAGTTTTAGTGGAGGGACAACTGGCTGCCAGAATAACATCACAAGCTTCAGGAGGAAGATCGAAAGCTGTCAACTGTTGCCATTCAATCTTTACACATGAAGGTGGAGGGTTCACAGGTTTGGGTGCGGGATCCTTCTCTGGTGCTGCAACAGAAGATCCTCCCAAAAAGTCAGCCTGTCTGGAGGAGAGATGTTCATGCTCAAAAGTTCGGGATACCAGACTCTCCGTGCCCAGGTCTTTTAGTAATCTTGGATGACACACACAAAATATTTTACCAATGATTGATTGGTTTCCTCCCTCAGTTCAGCTAGAAGCTCCTTCACTGATTTGGGTTTGCCAGGCACTTGAATAGTAAAAGTTATTCCCTAGTTCATTGTCAGGTTCAATTTGATCTGTAACAGCTCAACATATCACTTTAGCAGTAAACTTTAGAGCACCAGTAACACAAACCTTATGGCGAGGGGTGTCCTTAACATAGGAGGAGACTATGGGCCTGATTCTAACTTTGGAGGACGGTGTTAAACCGTCCCAAAAGTGGCGGATATACCACCTACCGTATTACGAGTCCATTATATCCTATGGAACTCGTAATACGGTAGGTGGTATATCCGCCACTTTTGTGACGGTTTAACACCGTCCTCCAAAGTTAGAATCAGGCCCTATATGTGTCACTCATGTCTACACTTCAGTCCTGTAGACCCAAACACAGAAAATGTTTGTACATACAGAGCGCTGCTTTACCTACTAATTATGAATCTTATTGCAACTTAGAACTCCTGTTGGGCTATGAAGGGCACCAAGCATGGTTTTGTGGAGAACTACTTCATGTATTTCAGAAAATCAGAATGGCACCCTAAAGGTAATAAAGGGTCTTTGTGGTTTACTGTTCACCTAGTTCTCTATTTTTATTTTAGCATGTTGCCTCGATCTGTGCTGCCAGAAGGTCTTTAGAACCTATAGCTCGGACCATATTGTAACCAGTCTGTAGCTTGGTATCTTAGCCCTTGGCTGGAGGTTGGTATCTGAGCTTCTTCCCTTACTCTGTAACTGTTTCCACCTAGGTTTCTGCGTGATAATTGCAACCTAAGCAGATACATACCAAGATCAGCCCTATGTCTATGGTATTCTGTGTGGGCACCCAGTTCAAGTTTGCCATCTTAAAACTACATTGTTTCTATAGAGTGGACTGAGTGACGCCAGTGACTAGCTAGACAAGGAAACTGGTGACATGTCCTAGGCTCCGGCCTCTGTCCTACACACAAGAAGCGTGTGCTCTTCCCCCGTTATTTGTTTCTTTTGTTTCACTCAGGGGGCTGCTTCCTTATGACTCATTCCAGTGGCCACATTTTACGTGTTTTTTCCTGTTACTCTTACATCCTTTTTCTTTGACTTCGCTGTGTCGTAGTTTTACTCTTGCTCTAGGCAAGACTGTTGATTTAAGGTCGACAGCACTTTTTTGTTTGTAGGCGACTATGCCTATCCTACAACAAGTCACAACTGTCGTCCCAACCCTCCCAGCTCACAAGCATTACCTCACCAAACACAACAGTAAAAGGTGATTTGTACCAACCTTTACGCTTGGACTCAATAAGACGACATCTCAGGGAGGTTGAGGTTATTGGACTCAATAAGACGACATCTCAGGGAGGTTGTGGTTAAACGGAGATTACCGTTTTCTGGCATGAGCAATAAGTCTCATTCATACACAGGCAATGAAGGAGATGCAGTGAAGTTTACAATAGGTTTTATTTCAACAATACTGCGAACTGCTATAGAGTGCATGAGCTGCAATAATTAGGATAATGAACAACGCAAGGAACAGAATGGTAAAAACGAGAGTCATAAACACAAAATCCCCACCATCTTGCAATTACATGAAGTATGAATAGTTGTGAAATAGGCCTAGTACCCTAGCATGGAAAACCTAACCCCTAACCTAGAAGAGAGCTAGGTATGATAAACCTAAACTGCCACTGCCATGTCCATGGAAAGCGCCCCCAACCCTCATTACCTTGGAATGAGGTTTCTAGATCAGACTCCGTGAGGACACGAAGGCTGGGTCTGCATCAAAGCAACGTGTAGCATAGATAGCGTTGATGGCATCGGTAGGAATCCCTCTGATGGCCTTGTCTGTGTGAGATGTATGTATACAGATCTGGTGGGACTCCTGACGCAGGTGTGTTCTCAAACAACAGATAAGAAGGAATACTTGGATGGCAATTCTATAAACAATTCCTTGAAAAGTTCATTCTGGTGACTGTCACACATAAGTAGGAAAGTACCTAATGTGAATACCTACGTAACTTCTTCTGACACTGATAAGGATGTCTTTACGAAGTAGCACTGATAATGTATAATATAAACATCGTCCTAACTATAAACATGGCAGCCATGTTTGAAGAAATAATTAAATAAAGGTGCTAAAACAGAGCAGCCCACGTAGGTTAAAAGTCACTAGGTGACGGGACACAGACCTGCAAGCCTAAAGGCTAAACTGAACTCCTGATTCCCGATAAAAACTAATAGGATCCACTACAGCTTCAGATCCAGGTCTTGCTACAAGCAACAGCCCCCTCCCCACCCACGCCCAGCTGTGGGTGGTGAGCTGGACACTGGTGTCTGCGTGACTCCAGAGCAGCCTCACACACGCCCAGCTGTGGGTGGTGAGCTGGACACTGGTGTATGCGTGACTCCAGAGCAGCCTCACACACGCCCAGCTGTGGGTGGTGAGCTGGACACCGGTGTCTGCGTGACTCCAGAGCAGCCTCACACACGCCCAGCTGTGGGTGGTGAGCTGGACACCGGTGTCTGCGTGACTCCAGAGCAGCCTCACACACGCCCAGCTGTGGGTGGTGAGCTGGACACCGGTGTCTGCGTGACTCCAGAGCAGCCTCACACACGCCCAGCTGTGGGTGGTGAGCTGGACACCGGTGTCTGCGTGACTCCAGAGCAGCCTCACACACGCCCAGCTGTGGGTGGTGAGCTGGACACCGGTGTCTGCGTGACTCCAGAGCAGCCTCACACACGCCCAGCTGTGGGTGGTGAGCTGGACACCGGTGTCTGCGTGACTCCAGAGCAGCCTCACACACGCCCAGCTGTGGGTGGTGAGCTGGACACCGGTGTCTGCGTGACTCCAGAGCAGCCTCACACACGCCCAGCTGTGGGTGGTGAGCTGGACACCGGTGTCTGCGTGACTCCAGAGCAGCCTCACACACGCCCAGCTGTGGGTGTTGAGTTGGACACCGGTGTCTGCGTGACTCCAGAGCAGCCTCACACACGCCCAGCTGTGGGTGGTGAGCTGGACACCGGTGTCTGCGTGACTCCAGAGCAGCCTCACACACGCCCAGCTGTGGGTGGTGAGCTGGACACCGGTGTCTGCGTGACTCCAGAGCAGCCTCACACACGCCCAGCTGTGGGTGGTGAGCTGGACACCGGTGTCTGCGTGACTCCAGAGCAGCCTCACACACGCCCAGCTGTGGGTGGTGAGCTGGACACCGGTGTCTGCGTGACTCCAGAGCAGCCTCACACACGCCCAGCTGTGGGTGGTGAGCTGGACACCGGTGTCTGCGTGACTCCAGAGCAGCCTCACACAAGGCCTAATACCGGGTATCTGTAGGTTCGATGCTTCAAGGCCACAGATGAATGTGGCTGGATCTTTTTTGTGGGGTGGCAGAGGGGGAATGGGAGAGGAGACAACCTTCACCAGTATGCTTCATGACTCCATACACTAGAACAATTGCTTCAATGTAAAGGTTTGAAGGAAAGCCTTGTGCACTCACTGATGGCATAGGGCCCAGAGTAATCAGTCTATATTAATCCAAACAATAAGCTCAGTGAATACAAAAGACCAAGCGACAAATGTGCTTCCAAAACAATTACTCTATTAAACTCCATAAGTTGTCTTCGGAAACATCAATGGTGCAAACTGTACTTGTAACACTTGGGTTACTCTAAAAACACAGTGAAGGTACTATCTACACACTTGATTGCCTCACATCGGAGGGACTGCACAGTCTTTACTCTGAGAAAGTGAGAACCCCAGCCCTGATGGATCCTTAGATGCTGTAGATGGCCTAATTTCATCTATACATTCTTAGATAACGTAAAAGATCAGCTTTCTTTTTGTAAATGATGCTGTTTTGGCAGTGCTTTGGAAAGGCTTCTGTCTTTTATGTGTTACTTGATGTTGCTGAGGAGCCGCCTTTTTTTTAAACCTGTTTTCATACCCTGTGCAGCAACATAGCGTTTTCCTGTGTGTATTCTCTGATGTCCTAAAAGTCGGTCTTTACAATCAAAGCTCTTGGGACACTCACTGCAGTGAAAAGGCCTTCTGTGTGTGATTTGATGGTGTGCAAGGGTTTTCTTATGATTAAACCTCTTTGCACACACACTGCATTGATAAGGCTTCTCTCCTGGGTGTGTACTTTGATGCCCTGCAAGGCGTTCCTTGCGGTCAAAGCCTTTGCCACACACAGGGCAGTGATAAGGCTTCACCCTTGTGTGTATAGTGTGATGGAATACAAGGCTTTCCTTAGAAGCAAACCTCATAAAACACAGACTGCACTGATAAGGTTTCTCTCCTGTATGTGTTCTGTGATGTCTTTGAAGATTTCCCTTCTGAGTAAAGCTTTTCTCACAGATATTGCAGTGAAAGGGCCTCACTCCTTTGTGAGTTATTTCATGGAGTATAAGAGTTGCCTCGTCAGCAGACCTGGTTTCCTGCTCAGGGTAGGGACACTGTCTTAGTCCGGTGTGTGTTTTTTCGTGCTGTAAAAGATGCGTCTTTCCAGTAAATGTCTTCGTACACTCAGCACACGGATACGCTCCTGGGCCGCTCTGTTTTCTTTTGGGCCCTAGAAGTGCATCATTGTTAGAACTCTCACTCTTGTGTGACCTTTGGTGTTTCTTTTCATTCATTCTGTGAGCAAAATTCTTCCTTCCAGCAGAAGCGTGCTGTATCTCTTTACCATTCAGACTTTCTCTCCGAGACTGTGGTGCTGTGGAGTGAAAACAACACTGAAAGTTAACACGGGAAATATTTCTTGAAACAAATACACTGCTATAATACGTGAAAGGTGGACTAATATCTAGGAAAGAAGGGGAAACCTACTACCTGTAACCAATCGTTTGCTGCTTGTCGTACTGCAGATCACATGTGGTGCACTATCCTGCCATCACATTCCGGGCTCTGAAAAAACATGTTTAGTTCAAACATTGAGTTTCGATTTGGAGGATGACCCGTGATCCTGTAGCTGAAATGCAGAATGCTTCAGCACACAGACTCAAACTTAAATTATTGTATGTTTTCTCCATAAACAGACATCTGTTTACATGTGGAATATAGAAAATAAACTGCTTAGTGAAAATGAGTAACCTATATACTTTCCACCCACACAGCAAGTAGTTGGCGCATGTGACCATACAACATTACAAGTAATATTTTCCATTTGCACCATGGTGTGCAACAACTTAGAAAAATCTTTACATTTGGGGAGGAGGGAAAAAGAGGTATTTGTGTGACTAATGGTTTCAGAACAATTAGGCACATTTGGGTTTCTTTCCTTGCATAGATGCCCACCCAGAATTACTTTATGAGTGAATGCACAGAACCTCATGTTGCTGCTTTACAACTATCTACTATAGGTATGTTGCTTAGTAAATCCATTTGGCACCTTTTCTGCCTGTGGAACGAGCCTGTGGTTTATTTTGGGGGTCTCTGCGCGAGTGTCAAACCTAGTGCCAAGGTGAGCAAAAAGTGATGGATTAATTGCTTGAGTTAATCTCAGCCCTTGGTAATTACTTGGGGGGACATCCCAGTCCTTCGTTACTTTCGCACACCATACCACCTCAGTTTAAACCAAGCTATATGCAAATCGGTCCTGACCTTGCTCCAATGGGAACAGTCCAGCCAGAACTGTCAAGCCAGGTCTTCCCTGAACCGAACACAGACAATCCAAGGCTGTTTTCACCCTTGTTAAGGGCTCATCGGCTGAGTATAGCTTGGTTCCAGTGACACAGTGTACACCTTACCCACATCTGAGCACACCCTTCCCACTTAGTGTGACATATTAAAGTTTACATAAAGTGATGGATGGAATGCTTGAATTAATCTCATTGGTAATTAGTCGTTATTTTACACACCACGCCACCACCATCACATTCTGAATGCATTAAAATCTCAACTGGGAGCCAGAGTCCTCTAGGTGGCAATAAGCCTCCTCAACCCTTCCACGAACGTTTTAACTAGAGTTTTGTCAAATGTACTCAAACGTAAGTGTAGGCGAGGCCAGCTTCTTTATGTATATTTGTATATGATTTCTATGGTGCAAGCCTATCCTAAAGGCTGCAGAGCACTGTACAGGGACAAAGACAAGCACAGAGTTTGTTTAAAGAGGTGAGTCCTCAACTCTGTCCTAAAATGGACCAGCCCTGGGACGGTCCTGATGGATATGAGGATTTTGTTCCTGATCATTTGTCCATAGATGGAAAAGGCCTGCTAACATGTTGTTTTCTTTGTTACACTTGTAAGTCTGCAGTCTATTGGAGTTCTCCAATGCATTTGTTGTGTTTGAAAATAAGAGCTGGTCTTAAGGGAATAAGAATGACAAACCAGTGATTAACTTCATAAAAGGGATGACAGCTAGACTGACAAAATAGGAGGAAAGGGGGAAGGCTAAAAAAAGAAGCCATTTGTAACCGGAAAAGCAAGAGTACAGACCGGGAAGAGTCTTAACCTTTGCAACACAATACGATGAAGTAAGGAGAGAGGTAAAAAATGACACTGACACAAAGACAACAGGAGCTTCTGGCAGTGGAGTCCAGCTCAGAAGGTCACTCGGACTCAGGAGATTCTGCTGGTACTCCCCTAGAAGAAGAAACCCTAACTGCAACTTTCATTAGCCGAGTACAGGTACTCAGACTGGGGTGGACAGTGGAAAGTCATAAAAGAGGGAAGACACAACAAAAGTGGCACCAACAGAGGAAGAGAAGAAGGAGCAGCTGGAAGACAAAAAGACAACTCGCCTCACAGGAAGATAAAGGTGATGAGCAAGTCGAGGCATGACCATAGGTGGGAATAAACTCTCTATTATCAATCTGACAATGGATGAACAAGATCTCCTGAACCTTGGCTTATATTCCTGCCCCCGTAGGCACTTTGATTACAGTCCATGTAGAATTGACCTATTTCTGTTTCTAAGAGACCTAAAGCTGGTTGAGGCACATAAAATCAGGCCTAAGCCAATGAACAGGAGACTAGAGGAGCCCAAAACAGAAATGTGTTCAAGTGACACTAATACTTTAAAACATCATTGGGGCAGGATAATGGAAATACATGTGCAACAGAAGAGTGGGAAGCCAAGCTAGAACGGGGGTACAGGTAGATCCTATGTGGGTTCAAAAGGAAACCCACATATAACTCCTCACTGCCTCATGACAATCTGGATATCTTTAACACATTACGCAATGACAACAGCATTATCATAAAGTCCTCCGATAAGGTGGGATGTGGGATAAAATCTCTTGCCAAGCACTGTATAAGGATGGAGTAGAAAATACGGACTTGTTGTGTTTTGCACTGTTGCGACTCAACAGTAACAACAAACAATAATTTGATAATTATCTAGGATGTGATTTCACTAAATATATGTAAATAGCACACGTAAGGTTTAAGCGCATGCAAACACTTGTTTTGGAATAAAACAATATCTCAAAATGAATATACATTGATGTTTAGACTTTTGCCTACACAACAGTATTTTCATATTTAAAAGTATGTATTACAGGCAAACCTCTGGTACAGCAATGGCACCTGCTTTCCCCACCTGTGCACGTTTATTCAAGGGCTGATGAGAGAAGCAGGTGGTCTGGACATCACAAAAGTAATGTGGGAAGAACGTAGGAAATAGCTGAAAGCGTCATCCAGAGACTGACTAAACATGATCTGAACCTAACATTCACTCATGAGATCACACAGATCAACGCCAGCATCAGGGACTACCTATCCCAGGATCCTAAGCGCTGCCCCAGATGACTAAGACAAGAAGAGCCTGAGCTATAAACAGCGCTTTCCACTGTCCTGCAGCGTTGGAGGCACGCAGCCGAAGCCTGGGACAAGGACAGGCCATCCACTCCTGTCCGAGTCCAGTGGAGGCTGGGCTGAGCCACCCCTCTAACATTCACTGTCTTTTTATTACTGACTCCCCCCTGTTTGCCTTCATTGCTCACCATGAACTCCAGACGCAACTGGGCAGTTCCGTAGTCTCTATGTGTTTTCAGCACTAGCTGGTGTCAAGGGAAACCCTAAACAACCTCCTGCACCCTAAAACAACAGTGCAGGGGTTCCAGTATTCTAACAGTTTCGGACTTCTGCTGTTGACGCAATAACTAACGAAATCATCTCAGTAGAAGAAGGTCTAGGCGCATCTGCTGCCATACATAACAATCGTATCACTGGCTGTAGGCCTTCACCTGCAGGGGGTGTTCCTTCCACAGGTGAGGTCTCCAGTTCACCCACAGCGGGCAATGTACATTTGGTTGAGGCCACCAGCCACCTGCAGAGGGTTCTGTTCTACCATCACCACCCCTCAGCCTCTTCGGAAAAGAAAGAAAGTTGCAAAAGTCGGGGCACCATAGCAATGTTGTGGTGTCACCGGAATTTGTGGGTGACATGCATGTAAATCACTTTAATGAACTGCAAAAGGCACTACAATCCAATTTTCCAGCTTGTAATGATTGGTTGGCTAAGGGAAAGTTTGCTTTGTCGATCGAGTGGAGACATTACCACCTACTCAGTCGCCTGCGTTAGGGGTTCTGTTGTCTGGTATTATTTCAACAGTACGGTCCCGGGACTTAACATCATCAGAAACAGGTGATCAGCATACCATCCCAGCTCATCTAGTTGATTAGCTCCAGTCAAAGGTTTCCCACAGTTAAAATAAAACGAAGTTATTCATTGGTTAGAGGGGCAGTTAAGAAAAAAAAATCTACATTTGTATAATTCTATTATTATGGCACGAAAGGTAAGCTGGTTAGGCAGGCTCCCTAAAATATGGAGGGGGCTGTATTGTTGTGAACTTTAATAATCCTAGTATTGCTGGCCATTTGTTGATGGAGCTCTCACATCCGTGTATGACCCATGCCACTAAGCCGTCACGCCCTTTGTGTTATTTTTATAGACCTACAATTAAATCCTCTGCTCCTAAAATGCGCCATCAAATACCCTTAATTACTCATGCTGGAGCTGCAGTTAGAGACCCTACTCAAGGCGTTTCTACCCAAAATAGGTTTGGCCCTTTGAGTTGGCTCAATGACAATGAATGACTTTCCCGTGGCACGCCCTCTGACGACAGCGTCACCACAGTGACAGGATTCTGGAAAAGTTTGCTTAAGGTCAACCGGTTATTCTAAGTTGGAATAAGGCTGGGGTATCCCAAAATGCTAATAATGCTGGGTGGGTCTCTTTGCTGAGGAAGCACAAAGTGTTTTTCTTACATGAAACTTGGGGGGCATCGAACTGTTTGTTACTGGAGGGTTACAAGGGTTTTGTAGTCCAGGTGACAGGTTTTGGCTCGGGTAGAGCTAAAAAGGGTCTCTTAGTTTTTATTTCTCTAAGCCCGACCTCCGATGCTAAGCAAATGGATACTAGTTCCCTGAATTTGCATGCTGTTTGCTTCTCATTTCGGTATTATGGAAATAATTTGCTTGTTAGTTTTATAAACGCAAACCCGTCCCTATCCCAGATGACAATGCACTCAAGCTAAGAGATTTGTTGGATAAGCATTACTTTCCACAGTGCTTCTGGGTGATTTTAACACTCACCAGTGTGAGCCCGGTCCCATTCAGGATGATTGCAAGTGGTCTCCTCTCCCCCAGTTGCGCACCATTTTAGTCTCTCTGCCGATGGTGAACTTTTAAAATCAATTTTTAGCAACTTCAACCTGGTCTTGCTTGAAGATCCTAGCTCATTCATGTGTCTTTCTCCGAGTGGGCCCACCTTCTTCAGGAGAAGCTATTTGTCTGTAATTTATTTTATTTTTGTTTCCTTGGGATTGGCTCTTTCTTTATTGAACTTTGAGGTGTTTTGGGACTCTTGAAGCGACCATAATCCCTTAATGCTACTTTCAGCTGGGCAAATAATTCTGTACCCTTCAATCACGATTTGTGCGAGCCAGTTTCTATTAAAGATCAGGGATGGGGAATTAGCTGGGACAAAGTTATTCCCAGTCAACTCTATCAAGGATTTTTCTACTTGCTTTTACGAAGACCAGTAGATTTCAACCTCTATTACTACCATCTGCACTGAGGTGAAATCCATCATTATGACCAGTAGGACTAGTCTTCTAACTCCTAGATGATTTGACCATTCTTGTTCACTAACTCACAAAAAGCCCATGGAAGCCTTAAAGGAGAAGCCCAGAAACAAAAAACTAAAGTCAAATCTTGTTGCGATTATCATTCTGCCATTAGGAGTAGGAAGTTGATATTAAGGCAAGAAGTCTGAGAAGATTTGGTGAGCTCATGTAATTCCAAAGAATGTTTGAAATGCTGGGAAATAATTAATCGTCCTCCTTTAACTTGTTCTTCGAGGAGTGTTATTTCTCAGGTTATTTCTGTATAGTCATGGCTTAAGCGCTATGCTACCATTTAGGATGTCCCTGCCCCTGATGGCGGCACAGATGTGCAGCTGGATAAGTCTACGTCCCTTTCTTTGGTCTTTGTTAGTGCTCAATTGAGAAGAAGTTAGGGTTTCCATTACTGATCTCCCAAAGAATAAAGCCCCAGCTCTGATGCTGTACCACCCATTGCTTTTAAATCAAATGTTGACCTTTGGGTACCCTGCTCTAGGGTTTACGTATTATGACACGTATTTAGGGTTCCCAAGAAAGTCGTGATTGGAATGCGGCTGCGGGGTGACCACGAGGCAGCTAGAGCTGGTTGCTAATGAGGAAGGAAGTGCTTTCTGTGCTCTTTTCTCAATCGCTATTTTGCTGGATCTAAAAAAACGTTTTCCATGACAACTACATGGTGGAGGACCCCTCTT
This sequence comes from Pleurodeles waltl, assembly GCF_031143425.1. Lineage (NCBI taxonomy): Eukaryota > Metazoa > Chordata > Amphibia > Caudata > Salamandridae > Pleurodeles > Pleurodeles waltl. The sequence goes on along the minus strand of NW_027150076.1, from coordinate 8,014,995 downwards.
TTTCACTAAACACCTTTTGTAACTCTTTAAATCAATCTAGCCATTAGACAACAACTTCCGTCCTCATGGTCAAATTCTGTCATTGTTCCTGAGGGTGAAAAAAATGACCCTTGGTGTTGTGGCCCCATCTCTTTGATTGTTTCCACTGTAAAGGTGATGGGGATAAATCTGTTAGGTAGGTTAACCAAGTGGGCTAACAAGCAGCAGATTCTGTCGGAGGTACAATATGGTTTTCAGGCTGGCAAGGGTATGGTGGACCAAGGCTTAAATCTCTAAGGTGGGTACACTTCATCTAGGCTTCATGGACCTAACCTCTGATTTTGATAGGGTCAGCAGATCCAAACTGTGGAAAATGATGCTGGCCATGGGTGTTGACAGGTCCACTATGGGATTTCTTAGTGAGCTTCACTCTGATCTCACTGCTACTGTTCATTATGGGTCTTCAGGTGAGTGTACTTCAAAATTTGCCTTGAATAGGGAAGTCAAGCAAGGCTGTATATCAAGGCCTATTTTACTGGTTTTGTATATCAATAATTTGAATAAGGTTCTTTGAACGGTAGATCGCGAACTTTTTAAGGTAGGCTGCCAGTCAGTATCAGTTTCACTGTATGCTAATGAAGCTATCTTGATTTCTAGTACTGCAGCACCTTTTGAAGAGCTTTATCAACTTCATGGATAGTTTCAATTACACAAATTACATAAAATCCAATTTTATGATTTTCATACTAAGAGTAGAGCATATTATACCAGAGGTAAGATGTTCAGCTACAAACTGGATACACACTGGTGACAAGGAGCTAAAATAATAGAATACATGTAAAAATCTATCATTAGAAAAAGCAGTCGAAGAAACAGCATATAAGATTAAAAAAAGTATGCCATAGAATTAAACAACGGAATTGAGGAAACATCTGGTAAAGTTGAAGCAAAACCATCACCTCCAAGGAGAACATTTTTCAACATGGATAATTTTTGTTTCAGATGTGAATCTAAATTTCATGTAGATGCATCTAACAGTATCTTCCTAGAAGGGAAGAATGTGTTAAATGTAATTTGTTAGGGACTTTGGGTAGAATATGCAGGAATAGTACTAGAAAGAAGGTGGTCAATATGGTGGTGGTGAAGACAGACAAAGGGTTGCCACCCGGCTAAATAACGTGGTGTGCGTGTGAGTGGATGGGAAAGATGTACCACTGGCCAAGGATCCTATTCAGGGCTTCAATACTGTCTTTTTGGGGAATATTGGTAAACAAGGATGCATTATCAAGGGTAACTAGTAGCCCATGATTTGGATGCTGGCCACCTGGAGTGTATGTTGATCAGTACGGACCGTAATCCTTTCTTCAGCAATATACGCTGTTGGAAACGGTACACAGATGACATCTTTTTGATCGGGTAGGCACAGAAGGTACACTGAAACTTTTCACTGACTGTCTCAACAATTGCCAGCCTCACTTGAAATTCACATTTAATGTCAAACCCAAACTCTGCTCGCCGAAGCCAGCTGGAAGTGGCTGCCGGGAGCCCTAAATGCCCCCGCCTCGCATGAGAATCACAACCATCACGGGCACATCCAGACCAGGAGCACCTAGGGCTGCTATCCTGGAACATAGCAGGTGCCCAATCATTGTTGAAAACAGGCTCGCCACCAAAAGCTTGGCAGAACATGGATTTATTTGCACTCCTGGAAACCTGGTCACAACAGGTCTTTCCGCTATTGGGTTTCACGTCCTTTAAAAAAATCCACAGTTAAGCACAAGCAGCTTGGGAAAGAGAGGGGGGGTCTAGCAGTCGGCCTCTCACTAACCCTGAAAATGGACATAGAAGAACTGCCACAAGAAGACAAAGACTGCCAAGTGCTCAAACTCTGCAACTGGAATTCCCAAAGTAGGCCACCGGTGTTATTGGTTAATGATGTACACCCGGCTCTTACAGCAAACGAGCTGCATTAAAAAGCCTAACAGCCATCCTTACGTACCACCTCCAGACCTACCCTGGTTGGGACATCATTTTGAGAGGAGACTTCAACTCAAATCTATTCAAGGCTCAAGAGGAAGAAGAAATACTAAGCGCCGACAATTCCTACTGGAACGTCCCGACACAGGTGTCATCGACGTTTACTCACCGTGATCAACAGGGAGCACAGTTGGTGACGTCACTGGAATACCTCAAACTATAGGTATTAAACGAGAGACTCACTGGTGACCCTCCCCTGAACGACACCTTCCACGTCCCTAATTCACAGTCTATTCTAGACTACACCCTAGTCACGCTATGCCTGATCCCATTGATACAGCAATTTCAAATAAAATATACCACTTTCAGTGACCATTCGTATCAAATCCTGACCCCAAGGTCCTCCTTGCCTGTTCACGAACCTGCCCTACCACAAATGGGGCCAATAGAGTCAACGAGCTTGAAGAGACTACGCTGGTCATCTGCCACAATAGAAGCCTTATCTTTATCCGCAAAATTGCAGATGCTGGAGAACCTTAAAACCCGCGAACGCATAATGGATGCCTGGAAGGACTTCCATGTGAAAATACTGGACCATTATTCACATCACAACCCATCACGGCCAACTCGTCAAGTCACTCCGGCCCACCTCTCAAAACAAGCTCAACTCCTCAAAAAAGTTCAAAGGAAGCTTGCGAGACTTCTGAAGGTCCGCCTAGGCAACCTGCTACTCTGGGAACAACTTAAGAACTCAAAGAAAGCGTACAAAAGACAAATACATAAAGACAAGGCCAAAGTCACGAGCTCCTTTTGACTAAAAATAACACATGCCGCTAAAGGGAAAAATCCCAGGGAATTCTGGAGTATTATCAATAATCTAAATATGAGCGGAAACTCAATTAACAACTCAAACATCCCGGAAAAGACCTGGGTGAGTCACCTTAAGAAAATCTTTACAGCAAAGCACAACCCCAGGGGAAACACCCAGCAACTGCCAGCATGGACGCCCGACACAGGAAACATCTCGCTGGACAACGGGGAGCCGATCAAACTCACCCAGCCGTCTAATAGGACGTACCAAGCACTCCTTAAGGCCAACCGGGAAGGAGCCCCGGGTCCAAATGGCCTTCCACAGGCCATTTTTAGGGAAGAAACAGTTTTCTGTTCAGAAGTGCTAACCTCCTTAATAACTAGAAGCAAGTTTAGGAGAAGGCATCCCTGAGAGCTGGCGAGGCTCTATAATCAATCCAATCTTCAAGGGCGGCAATAGAGCCAATCCGGGGGACTACAGGTTAATCGCCCTTATTACCATTGAGGCAAAGACCTACGCCTCCCTGCTCCTTGCTGCACTAACAACATGGTCTCAAAAATATAAAATCATCCCCATCAACCAAACAGGCTTCAGGAAAGGAGTGGGTACCACGACGAATATCTTAATAACTTCCCTCCTGGTAAAGCAGAGTAAATGGCGGCATAGGAAATTAGATCTTGGCTTCATCGATTTCAAGGCCGCCTTCGATCGAGTAAACAGACAACTGCTCTGGAGCAAGCTTATGCAATGGGGCCTTCGGGCCCCCCTTCTCAACACAATAATTGCTCTATACTCAGACACATGGGTACGGATAAAGATGGGCGATGGCACAAGGCTTTCAAGGAAAATCTCTACAACCCTTGGCCTGAAACAAAGCTGTGTACTCGCTCTCATCTGTCCAATATATTTATGGCAGACCTAACACCTGCTCTGGACGCCGGAAACGTTCACCCCCCTCGCCTGGGAGGGTGCTCATTGACACACCTACTTTACGCGGACAATACTGTTCAGCTGCACTAAGGTCAGGCTACAAAGATCTCTAAACTTTCTTGCAGAGTATGTTCAATCCAACCAGCAGGAAATCAATGCGTCAAAATCGAAAATAATGTGTGCAGGCGGCAAGTACACCCTCAAATCAAGGATGGCCTTAAGCAATGTGTCACTGGAGATGGTGCCGTGCTACAAATATCTTGCAGTAATTTTAGATGCCCAAGGGCTCCTTCCATCAACAGAAGAAATTCATCGTGCAAAGAGTTCCAGCATTAATTTACGCTTTCTCCCTACTGGCCAAAAGGCTACACGGTCCATCACTTCATCCTCTATTAACAGTCTTTTCATCCAAACTGCTTCCCACACTAACCTATGCAAGAGTAGCAATGCACGGTCAAAAAGAGCCCCTGATAGACAAAGCACAGCTCAAAGTATTCAGACGAATCTTCAAATTACCAAACTTGCCTGCCAGGCACAGCTCCGTCTTGAATTCTGACTTGTACGGCAAGACTTGGCCGCAAGAGCAGAGGCGGTTAAAATATGGTACAAAATCAGTTGCTCTGCAGTCAAACTGAATGAGGGTCTTTGGCAGGCCCTAGAATATGACCAGCATTCAGCCCACCATAAGTACCTTTGTTCATCAATTGTCAAATTACGACTTAAAGATCTGTGGGAGGCAACCCGACATACAATTCTTTCTCAAGAGGGGCTTCTAAGGCCATTAAAATCCTTTCGTTCACAGAAGACAAAGACAAATTCAGCACCCGGGCACACGCATGGATGACCACAAAACACTATGCCAAACTTGAACCGGCTGCCTATCTCTCCACAATGTTTGCACCGCACATGAAACATAATCTTATGACAATGAGACTAGGCAGCCTGCCAACCCTGGCCAATGCTCCGTCCTGGAAGAACATCACCTCGCAACAGTGCAGACACTGTGCATGCCAAAAGGAAGATCTAATACACACAATCTGCATCTGTCCGGGCCTGCTAGATCTCCAAAAGAGATTTCTTAAGAGGATATTCACAGACAGACCCATCAGGGCCTGCAGGGGAGCCATAGTAGCCTGCTTCAATCCGCACGACCCCCAGCTAAACTGCAAGCTTGGCAAGTTCTTGAAACACCCAAAATGAAAATGAATGTCCCAAGGACACCTTGGGTACCAAATACGGAATCTCAGGTGCGTCTTAAAGAAGAGATCTCAGGATAACAAACCACAAAAAAGAAAAAAGCTTGAACTGATGAAAATTAAACATACACAATACAAAATTAATTTATATATAATCATAGTTTCATAATCTATATAAGCAATTACTAGGACCTAATAAACACTATAATGAACATCCTAAAAATGGACCCTGGAAAGAATAGAAATACTAAAACCAAAAAATCACAATCATACTACTTCATTCATACCATGTTAAAAAATGTGTAAGGACTCAATTAAATGCATTAAGACCAACACGGATAAAGCCACAAAGGCTGCAAAGTATTAACATGCCTGACGGGCCACTGAGTTTTCATCAGTGATAACATACACAAGTAGTAGTCCAATAATGTCGTAATATCGTGGTATAGGTAGGCCCAACAAAAGGAATCCTCAATGTCTATTATATATTTCTTAACAGTTCTACTTTCAGACTGCAAAAGTCCTTCTTAATTAGTCGAATATAATCTTTGAACTTTCCTCATGTTAAATGAATAAGTTGATTGTGGATTCCAAAGAAATATCCATGTGAGCCACAGCAAGTGTCTTGTTCGTGAAGAATAGTGCCGACGTACGTTTCGGTGACCAGCGGCCTAGAAAAGGTCGCCCACCTTCCTCAGGGCACAGGCCTTTATATGTGTCTAAACAATTCCAGAGAACAATTTGTTACATACCTGATCCTGAAATATAGAACATAAAATAAATGTGGCTGTAATCATGAGATCTCACAAAACAGATAATACAAAGACGAGAAACAAACCATGACACAAAAAGAAGAAAACAAAATAAAAGAGGAGAATAAGGAAGGATGAAGAAAATGGTGCCTAGGTCCAAAAATCCTTACAGAGAAGAAACCTTTGAGATACTTATATATCTCTGTGAGGTAAGCATGAAGCAAATAAATATATCCAACAATGTGCTGCACAACTCAAGTATAGTGCACCCAAATACTCTCTTCCTTATGACCCCAAGTGCTCTATAAAGTAAGTACTATAAAAAAGTTACCGATATCTAGATGTGTACCACATGAAAATGATGCCATAAGGGGAATGGGCTCACTACTAGCCAAATCTTATTTCCTCTGTGAACTGGTATCTGCAATAAATAGAAAATAGTATGTAGAGTATTTATCTCCTAACGGAAATGAATATCTGCAATACCACCATGAGCATGAGAGCTCATGCGCTGAAACGTCTCCTTCAATTGTTGTACTTCGGCATATCAGAAAACATGGACAAACTGTCCCATGTCCTACCTGCTGTATCTCACGATGGACTGGAGGATCAGCAGTCTCCTACATCTGTGGACGGGCCAACTCCGATCTCCCCGACACACTGGGCATGCGGAGAAACGTCCGATAGCGTAACCCACTCCAGAATTATACAATTGTGGGCTCAGCACGCTCTTAAAATGTGCATGGTCGTCAAAGCAACAAAAAATCTCATCAGGAGGAAGGACGCAATCCTGACTGACGAGGAACCCATAGTGCTTATGGACGCGAATACCGCGCCATGGTCTAAATAATATACATTCAATGATAGTATAACAAACACAAACAAGGGACTAGAATACCTAAAAAGGTAACTCAGAAGGAAAACGTGGGTGCCATCTTGGAATGTATATCGGAAATACATGGGTAGCCACCATTTCCTTGTATTGAGTCCTAAACCGGAACCTAACTAGCATCATCTTAGGAAAAACAGTAAAAATTCAAGAATAAAAGCTTCATATGTATACCCAAAACTAAACAGAAATAACAGAAAAATAATATGATTATTCTGAATGGATGCTCAGAGAAAAGCAAAAAATGTAATAATGCATAATCCTGGCTTACTATTGAACTCACAAGGGGACACAGCATATGTAAATATATATGTGAAAATAAACCGAGGTTCTATGAGGGCCTCCTAAAGAAGTTTATTTTAGTGTTATTAAAAGGATAGAGAAAAATAACATGTAAAACTTGTGTTTAAGGATGCTAGCCCCATTTTACAGGAAAGTGTCTCCCATGGAATACGTTCATTAAGACCTTTATGTACCGTATCAAAAAAGTAGATCCAAAAGACTTCCCTTTTCTTCCTATATTTCTCTTGATCCTCATATGTGAAATTAATTTTTTCTAGTATAGTCCACTGTAGTTTGCTTTCCTGATGTTGTTCTTCCATACAGTGATACATTGCTGAATTATGCTCACTGAAACGCACTCTAAACTGGCGCCCCGTTTCCCCTATGTATCCTAGATGGCATGGACATAGGATACAGTAAATGATATTACTGCTTAAACAATTTGTCAGGTTCTTTAGACTTATTGTATTGTTGTTGTATTTAAATACATCAGAGACTATGGCTTGGGCACAAGCATGGCAAGTGCCACAACAGTGGTTGCCCAATGAAGGTTGAGTCCCTGTAATACTCTTTTGAATGAATGTATTTTGACAGTGAACACAAGCTTGTACCAGTTTGTCTCTAAGATTAGAGTTTCTTCTGAATGCAAACATAGGTCTTGGAAGAGGAGAATCCCCATTGTTAGTATTAAAAAAACTCCAACTGGTGTTGATTATTCCTTGTATCTTATTGTTTATGTTAGAGTGTCTGATGACACACACCATCTTGTTTTGTTCTTTCTGTCGTTTGTAAAGGGTTTCTAGCAAGTTTTCACGATTATAATACTTACTACCCTGTAGGGATACCCTCTCTGAAGAAAATGTTCTTTCATTTTGGCTGCATTCTTATCATATTCAATTAAGTTACTGCAATTTCTTCGGATTCTGAGAAATTGACCAAAAGGGATGCTTTGTCTTTGGCTCATGGGATGATAACTATTGAAATGCAGTAGCGTATTCTTGGCCGTCGGTTTAGTGTACAAAGTTACTTGCAGATGTTTGTTTTCTTCAAAGATCAAAATATCCCAAAACTCTATCATATGATTGCTATAGTTGGAAGTAAATTTAAGATTAATGTCACAAAGGTTAAGCCATTTTTTGAACTCCAAAAGTTGCTCTTCTTTTCCTTCCCATATGAAAAAGATTTCATCAATATATCGCCTCCAGTTTGTGATATTCTCAAAGAAAGGGGCAATTTCATTATATATGTGTTGCCTCTCAAAAAGGCCCATGTATATGTCTGCCACACTAGGAACGCAAGCGGCTACCATGCGGACACCCTGGATCTGTTTGAATACTTCACCTTCGAATTCACAAAAGTTGTTTGTTAACACTATATCCAGACAGCGCAGAATAAACTCTACTGGAGCATCATTGGTTTCTTCCATGAGTACCTGCCTGACAGCATTGTAGGCTGCTTGTTGAGGGATGTTAGTATAAAGTGCTTCAATGTCCAATGTAACTAGGAAGGCCCTATTAGGATTCAACTCTATCCCCTCAGTTCTAGTAATCATGTGTCCTGTGTCTTTTATGTAGGAAGGGAACTTGATAACCAAGGGTTTAAGAACAAAGTCAACATATTTAGATATTGGTTCAATCGCGGATCCAATAGTAGAGACAATGGGTCTCAAAGGAGGATCCTGGGTATGTTTATGAGTTTTAGGTACTCCATAGATGGTGGGTAATCTAGGTTTGCTGGCAAGCAGATATCCCTCTTGGGCTTTAGTTATGGCACCACTAAGGATGCCGCTGGTACATATAGCTCTAATCCTAGAGCTAATGTATGTGCTGGGATTGGTTCTTATTTTCTGATAGTGGGCTGACACTGCTAACATAGTTCTCATCTTTTGTATATAGTTTTCAGTCTTCATCATCACAATGCCTCCTCCTTTGTCACAAGGTTTAACAGTGATTTCCTTATTATTCTGAAGTTCTCGTAAGGCTATACATTTTTCTTCTGAGAGGTTGGGAACCGGAGCAGGTATATATTTGAGTACCCTATTGATTTTACTGTGTTCTTGAAACAGGCCATACACGCTGTTTCCCCCAGCTAAACCTTTTAAAGATTTATTTATTTGCTTAACTTTTAACTTTCAACCTACATTTTATTTCTTTGTATTACAATTTTAATTTCTTCCTTTCTTTAGAATGTTTTACCATGTAATCTGGCAAAATTGTTATGGTTTTAATCAACTGAAACAATAAACAACCAATCAATCAATCACATTTAATGTAGACAAATACAAGGATATCCTTCTTCGATTTCCTGATCAAAAATGACAACCAACTTGTCACACCTTTCAGCAAACCAATTGAACGCGATGCATTACTGCATAATGTCAGCTTCTATCATAGGGGTCTTAAAGAGGGCTTGCCCTAGGGCCAAATCCTTCGCCTACAAATAAATTGCACCCGAAGATTCATTATTTTGGAGAAGGAGCTATTCTTAGCCAAAAATTGCAGGACAGAGGATATCGCAAAATACTGATTAGGAATTCCCTCAAAAGAGCATGGTGCAGTTCAAGGGAAGTAATTCTACAGACTAAAGAAAGGGCTCCATTGGATAAGATTGTCTGTGTGACTACATTTTGGCCATACACAAACACGATTATTAAAATTACCAAAAAGCACTGGTCCATCCTCAGAAATGTGGACCCCATTCGAGAGACTCTTCTTTTCTCCTATAAAAGTTGTAGAAACCTAAAAGATCACTTAGTATGTGCAGACCCCAGGATTCAAAAAACGGATATGACCATATTTCCTTTACTTGGTCTGGATCCTGTTAAGGGTCATTATAAATGTGGAAATTGTGTTGCCTGTCAATATATGTCTAATATAAAGCTGTTCATACATGGTGATATTCAGGTGACTTGACGGCATCATACCAACTGTGCTTCGACATTCTTGAACTGACTAGCCTAAAAGCACTTCCCATACTATGGGAACCTATTGGGTTTTATCTTCAACTGCTAAATGTATTCTCTATCATGGTCATTACATGTTTTACGTTTTGAGCTATACAGTCGCCGTGTTGCATTGCAGGACGCATAACATAATGATCCCCGCTGAGATATGGTTCCCTTCTGCCCAGGGTCATTCTATATGTATAAGATGCTATTTAGAGCAAATGGCTGAGCCCTGGCAATGGGTTATAACTTGTGCTCACTGTTTTTATTTTTACATTCCTCTCACAGGTTCCCTTTGGGTTGGTTGCCAGCAACAAGTCCAAGACAATTGCACAGATTTTTTGTATCTGTTTCAGACGCTTCATGTGCATCAGAAATTTGCCATTGTGCTTGTGGACTACATGCCAAGGTGGTTGGAAGTGAGGTTTGTATGTGCCAAAGTAGGTTTTCGGTGAATTGGTACTGGATAAAGTTATACAAATTGTCTTGGGGGAGATGGAGTTTTTTTTTTGGTGGAACTGTTATCAGCCATAAATGTACTAGTCTTTATCACCCAAAGAGTAATGGGCAAGCAGAGAGGATGAACAGAGTAGTCAGTGAGTGTATCAGAGGTTCTTTGGTGGCAGATATCAAAGTGGAGGACTATGCTTTGGGATTATCCTAACACAGGGTACTGCACCATTTAGTGCATTCAACGTAATGTACATTGGATAGTCTACACAGGCGCCAATATACATTAGCCATCTAAAGATGGCGAAAATATGAATCAACTCTAAAAAATGCATGTTAATTTGCAAAGCTATTGTTCGCACAGACATGGTCATAGAGCCAACAATTTCTTCAGCAATCATCCTACTCTAGAATTACTGGGGGAAGCAGATGTCAAATTTCCCCAGTTATTCTACATATCTCAGAACAATCACCATTAACTTCAACCACCCCGCAGCAGAGTTACTGGTATTGCTGATATTGGTGACTTAGTGGTAGGAAAAAGTGACAGAAATGTAAAGGGAGATATACCTGCAGGCACAGCAGAGGCATTATAATGGTGCCCATTTCAGATAAAATAAATGTTAGCAAATATATGACCTAAGCCTGTATACTACAATACAACTAAACAAGCTGGACCTTCAGACCACCTTATACTGTGTGCATAAGCCTACAGACTACAGCATCACAGACCCTAATTAATCTTCAAACCCCCTTGAACTGATATGTTGTTCTACATGATACAGTATACAACCAGCTCTCTCTGACCTGCAGGTCCACCAGTTCTACGCACATGTCCTTACACAATACAGTAAAACAGTCAATGTTTAAGAAAACACTGTAGATGCCATGGCCCTTGCCCTATCCATTCCATCACTACAGACCAAGCCTGACCTACACATCACTTTCTCCTCTACACACGGTCTTCCTCCCCTCCTGTCCTGAGCCACCTTTAATATGTTTAGTATGCACTAGCAAGAAAAAAGGAAGCTGTCTTTTACTCTCAGTGATTAACATCTCGCTCGCATCTGACACTTAAAGAACAAGGAGTACGAAGGTGCTTGGGGTGAAATCCCAGATTCTGCCACTAATTCCTCAGAGCTCCTGAGACCGGAATGTGGACTATTATGCATGGACCAGAATGCTGATCGTTTTTCATATGCAGAGTCCCAATTCTCAGCCTAGTTCTGAAGAGTATGGAACAGCTCCATTGTGGAAATAGAGGAAATACCAGGTACAAAACCACTTCAGGTGTATTCCTAAATTGTGATGGTTCACCCAAATCACGGCCCCCCCAAAGATACCGCTCCACGCAACTCAGATTAAGCCCACTTCAGGTGTTACTAAAAATCTGGAAACATCCACTTGGGAGAATTTTATGTTAAGTTCATTCAGAACTACACAGGTTAGTACCCACTTGTTACAAAACAAATACCTGGAATGGCTTTGAACAGCAATACATCTGATTCCATATTTCCTCTCTCTGATGGATCTGTGGTGATAGCTCCACCCTGAAATGCTGGATGTATGCAGTGGTTTTGCTGTGGACCCTCGCGATCAAACCACAACAGCTCTTGTTCATCTGGTTCCTTCTCATCTGACCTACTGACAGAATATTCTCCATCCCTCACCGGACTGACCACCTCCGAAGACACACTATCATTGTCAAGGTGATACTGACCCCGTGCTATCCAGATTTGTTCCGTAAGTCCAGCGACCCTAGACGGTACATCCTCTAGGGTATTCTGTAAGTTATCCAATTTGGCATCCAACTTCTCTAGCATAGATAAAAGGATCACATTGGACAGGTTCCCAGATAGAGGCTCCAGCTGATGGTTCCTCTCAGCATTATTTTGGGATCTTGAAGCTGACACATTATGGACAGGAGAAGATGGAAGTGTGGCTCTTATAGGTTCAGGTGAACAATGTACTTTTCTTTTTTTTCCTGGAGCTGCTCTTCTCCCCATTCTGATATTCAAGTGCCTGTGAAAGGAAGAAGAGAGAACAGAAAAACACATCATCACATGATAATTAAGTCACAATACTCCATCCTGTCTTGCCAAGCCCCTGTGTTCTCAGTTTCAGCTTTAAGTAAACATATGATTCATTATTTTTAATGCTATATGCTGCCCTTTTCAGATTACTAAAATCTAAATGTAAGGAAATGCATCCTTTTGCATGTTCACCACCACTTTTTGGAACTAATGCTGCTTGTTTTACTTTAAGAGTTCTCTGAGGCCTGCTAACCATACCTCAGTGCCAGTGATTAACTCTATACAAACGTATGTTTCTTTGGCTACCCCCCAATTGGCAAGCACTGCCTTACTTTTAAGTCCCTAATATATGGTACCCAGGGCATAAAAGGCAGTGTGTCCACACAGGACCGCAGCACTGTTTGTGCCAGACTACGTGCACAAATCGTGAAAGACACTCCGGGGTGCCACGGAATACTTGAAAGGGCAGTGTCAGAATCTTTTAAAGCAGGGCTAAAAAGCCATATGGCAGGGAGCAATATATTTGTGAATGAAGCATATGTTTTTATATATCTTTCCAGCAACACTTCCAAATTGTCATTTTGCTGGGGAAAATTAGAAGCCCCATTGGCTAACACAGGGTTAAATGGTTTACCCTTAAACACGTCTAATTCCTGAAGGGGACCACCTAACCAGGTCAAGTAAGGCATCAAATGAATGGTGAAATTAAATCCGATCTGATGGTCAGATCAGATTTAATGTCACTATTAATTTTATGCAACTTTAAGAAAGTTGCTACCTTGCACTTTAGTTAGTATATGGGCTCAAAACGGCCATTTATACGGACAGGGTTTCTGGCCGCCTGGTGAGATGTGTGAATGACTCCCTTACCTGGGAACAAAGGCCCTGGAGCGAGGTGTGACCTCCTCCCCAGGAAGGGTGCAAAGGGTGTTAGCGTAAAAGTTGAGCTTCAGGCGAAGCGCCTTTGAAGGGTTGCTGGGAACAACACTCCTGAGCAGTATGCCTTTTGTTTCTGCAGACATTTAGGAGACAGGGCCAAGAGGGAGAGACCACGGTTAGAACCAGATTTGATATGGGCATGTAGCCCACCGGTAGCCACACCCAGAGGGTGGGTACCCTGCTCCTCAAAACCAAGGAAGGGTCATGCCATTTTGGAAGGGGAAAGAAGGGGCACTTCTGGGATAGCATGGTGCCACACATCACAGGAACTGCATCAACAGAGAGGAGGGGACCCAATAGCTGACTGGACAGTGATCGCGTGGTCCTCTAAAGGCATGTTTCTGAGATAAAATGGGCAACCCTGGCACCCTTAGTTCACCACTGGAAAAGAAGAAAGTACAGGAGAAGGCTTATCCTGCTGGCTTTCGATTGTGCAAAGAGAAGCTGCACCGCTGAAAGGACTGCATCTGCTGCACTTTTGGGCTAGTGAGCTGGGATCCTGCCTGTGGCTCTTGACCTCTGGAAAACTTGATTTCCAAACTTCACCAACTCCAGTGACTCCAAGGATCAGGTGGCTGGTCCTTGAACTGACATAAGGGACACAAGAATTGAAAGGGCCCAAATAGACAAATTGGTAGCCTCTGTGGAAGTTTCCCTACTACCTGTCCCTGGGCGCACCAACAAAGGAATCAGAGATAGAACAAAGACTGCTAGACCCGGGAGAGCTATCAGTGACTAGATTCGTTGGATTACAAGGGGACAAGTCCCAGCCCAAGGTTTTGCCTCCAACAGCGGTGTACTGCCCCAGTAGTACAGCAGCACCTGTGCAACTACTGCAAAAGAAAGGGCTTTGAGGGACGTTGATCAACGTGACCAGGTTTGCCCCACATCACCCATGGACTGAAGAACCACAGAGACACCCCAATTGACCGGACCACAAATGGAGCATCCTTGTGAGCATCTTTGCCTGTATCAAGCATCAGGAATACTCTGTTGTTTCCTATGGCGGTCGTGTTCAATGTTGGAAACTTGCTTTAAAAATTGCCCTGGAGGGCAGCGAACTGTGCAAAGTATCCTTTCTGGCCCTCTGGTGCTCGTCCCCATCGGATTTGGTCACCCAAGCCGGGCCAGAACACTCTAAATTTTCCAGACCTCCCAAAAGTTTTCGTATTTTGTGTTTGCCAATGCTTGTTTGTGGTTGCACTTAAAAGTATTTAAACATTCTAAAATCTCTAACTCTAGAACATTCTGGACGATTTTAATGATCAAAGACTCCAAAAATTAATAAAAATACACTCTATTGTTATAAATTGTTGCTGTGTCTATTGGTGTGTGATTTTCTTATTTCGCTATATAACGTGTGGTTAAATGCTTTACACTTAGTTTGTTTACTGTGCCTTACTGCTCCCTGCCACAGCTGCCCAGGGTTGAGCTAGAGGTGAAGTAAATAAAACTGTTCTTTCCCAAAGCTCCCTGGGAGTGTACTTCACAATACGGCTACCTAGCCCTATTATATAGTACACTCAGATCCTCACACTGAATTAATGCTCTACACTATTTGAGAGCAGAACTCACTGTAACAGTCCCGTTTACCTCCCACCAACCTCCCACCCCAGCACTAGGAGCTCTCTCAGTAATAGTTCAACTACCAGCTTAAAACACTGGTCACTACAACAAAATTACTAGCACATGTCAAGAGCTGGGAAGGATCCACGCTCCTCAAGTTCAGGCTGGAGGATCCACCCTACTTGAGGTCAGGCTGAAGAAATCCACCCTACTCAAGTTCAGGCTGGAGCATCCACCCTACTCAAGGTCAGGCTGGAGGCATCCACCCTACTCGAGGTCAGGCTGGAGGGATCCACCCTGCTCGAGGCACTGCTGGGTAAGAATCAGAGCTGGTATATATGAAAGATGAAGTTTGCAGAAAACACTTGAATGTAAAAGAAAATCAAGAACCAAACACAAAAGTATTAGTTTTGGTTAAATTATCTGTCAAATCATTTAGTTTGTTACACTCTTCCAGTTGATCTTACTCACAAGACCTATCAAACAGTACATTAACCTTCTTATGTCTTTGTCCCTTCACCTACTGAGAGAATGTGCAACTTTTTTGAGAGTGTTGGACAAATCAGAAGAATAGAGGCCGAAAAATGAAGCAAGAATAAATTGCTGCTTTGCACCACAAATAGAGTAAATATGTTTGGTCAGTTGATCGTTCAGCCCTACTCGTACCCGTTGCCAGGTGTCAATATTGTGATCTGTAAGAAGTATTAACAATGAACGAGAAATATCTCAGCTGTGTAGTTTCTGTCAAAGCTTAACTCAAGCACCTTATTGAATACAGCCAAATAGTCTTTAAAGCATGTATACAGTTTCTCATCCTTAATGAGTTTTGTGTATTTACATTGCAGCACTGCAAAAGTCAATATATTGTCAGTGGCGGGGTACGTCATTGCGAAAAGGGGAGAATCCAAGTGGCTTTAACCATTCTTTAGGTTCATACAATTTTACTAAAGATTTGAGCATCACTACCAAGACGGGCTACGAGGCCATAGTTTTTCATCTCTTTTTGATCTTCCTTTTTAAATATCGATCTATCAAAGAGTCACGCCAAGAATCTAGGATAAGTTCTGAAGAGAAAGTATTTTTGAGGAACATAATTAAACTTTTGACTAAAACCTTGGGGCAAGCTTGAAACCTATCTACTGGAAGGCTACTAAGGGCAGGAGCCGTTCTGACTTCATGTGCAAGAGTTTCTACATCCTCTGCATGTACATGTGAAGGGAAATTAACATCTAAACAATGCAAATTGAAAACCTTTGTCAATCAGTTTACCCAAGTATGTGGTTTTACATGAAATGTTTTTATAGTTTAAATATTTCAATCTCTAGTATTTACTGTCTCCTAAAGGCTTTTCTTGTTTTTTTGCTGTATAATGATGAAGAGTTCCAGCCATTTACATTCATTCCAGACGGAGTCTAATGACTTCCAAGATGGGCAGATTATATACTTTCCTTCTTACGTTCTATTTCGTTTTTACATTGATGCTTTGATTGTGGTTTCTTTAAAATGTTAACATGTTTTAAAAGAGTTTTGGTAATTTCATCTAATAAGTGATGATTGTATCAAAGTTTAATGAGACTGTGAAGATCATACAGTACATTCAGAAGCTCAGGAATCAAAAAGCAGGCCTATGGTTCTCTCCAAGGAGTACATCAATTAATTTTTCTTACAAACTGGAAAAATAGGGTAACTGTGATAGTTAAAGCTCAACAAGGTTAACTAATTGTTAGGCCCCTTCAGTTTTTTATTAGACACAATGGCCCTCATTATGACCCTAGCGGTCATACCCCGACCCGACATCTCTGCTCCGCCGACCTTGCCCTCACAACCGTCCCACGCGTCGGCAGAACTACAACCGGTGGTAGATCATTCTCGCACCTCACCGCCAAAACGTGGAACACTCTTCCTACCCACCTGCGTCAGACCAAAGACCTCCTTACCTTCAGGAAACTTCTCAAGACCTGGCTGTTCGAGAAGTAGCAGCACCTACCCCCCACCCCCCTCAGCGCCTTACGGGTGAGTAGTGTACTTTACAAATTCCTGATTGATTGATTGATTGTGGTCCTAGGACTGCCAGGCCCGCGGTGGTGGTCAGACCTCCACGCTCGTGCAAGTCCGGCAGTCACATTAAGACCGTGGCGGAGCCGCCACAGTCGGACCACTGACACCACTAGGTTGCTGCCAGTCGGCAGCCTGGCGGTCCCGCTGGTCGTAATCCACCAGGGTGGCATGCAGCACCGCCCGGGGGATTACGAGTCTCCATTCTGCCAGCCTTTTTATGACGGTCGGCCCGCCATGGAAAGTTTGGCGGAATGGGGGTGTCAGAGGCCCCTGCACTGCCCATGCACTGGGCCTACGGCCTACCTTAGGGGTGTCTTACATGTAGTAAAAGGGAAGGTTTAGGCCTGGCAAGTGGGTACACTTGCCAAGTCGAATTAGCAGTTGAAAACGGCAAACACAGACACTGCAGTGGCAGGTCTGAGCCATGCTTACAGGGCAACCAAAGTGGGTGGCACAACCAGTGCTGCAGGCCCACTAGTAGCATTTGATTTACAGGCCCTGGGCACCTCTAGTGCACTTCACTAGGGACTTATTAGTGCCAAATCCACAGTACAACTTATATGGGGAGCACTTGCACTTTACCACTGATTAGCATTGGTACAGTGCGCAGAGACAATAAACCAGCAAAAACAGAGTCCAGTACACCATAAAACCAGGAGGTCAGAAGGCAAAAAGACTGGGGAGACCGCCAAAAAGCTGCCAGGTCAAACACATGTCCCTCCAGCTGAGAGTAGGGGGAACTACTCAACCCCTGGGGAGTCCTCGTCACTAAGGCAGAAGAACATGGACACACTATCAGTGTTGGCGTGTTCTGTGCCAGGGCGGTGTTCCACCGTAAAGTCCATCCCCTGTAGGGAAATGGACCACCTCAGCAGTTTTGGGTTCTCACCCCTCATCTGCATTATCCATCTGAGGGGCCTGTGGACCTGTGGTCGGTCTGAACGCGGAAGTGAAACCCAAACAAGTAGGGTCTTAGCTTCTTCAGTGCCCAGACCACAGCAAAAGCTTCCCTTTCAATTGCACTCCACTTCTGTTCCCTGGGGAGTAGTCTCCTGCTAAGGAAGACTACAGGCTGGTCTAGAGAGTGAAAGTACTGCTTCCACACCATGCGCAGAAGCATCTGTCTGTACCACAAACTCCTTGGAGAAGTTAGAGGCTGGAGGACGGGCGCTGTTCACATGGCCTCCTTCAGGGTGTCAAACGGGGTCTGGCATGCCTCAGTTCAGATCACCTGTCTAGGCTGCTGCTTAGAAGTCAGCTCTGTCAAGGGGGCAACACTGGTGCCATATTCCTTGACAAACCTTCTGTAGTACCCGGTGAGGCCTAAGAAGGCTCTCACCTCTATCTGGTTCTTGGGGGGGTGCCAAAGCCCGAATGGCATAAATTTTGGGTTGTAGGGGTGCCTCCTGGACACTTTCAACCTGGTGTCCTAAGTACACCACCGACCCCTGCCCTATCTGGCACTTACTGGCCTTGATAGTGAGGCCTGCAGCTTGCAGCGCCTTCAACATTTCCCAGAGGTGGTGCAAGTGGTCCTTCCAACTTGAGCTGAAAACAACAATGTCGTTAAGGTAGGCGGCACTGAAGTTTTCAAGCCCAGCCAGGACCTGATTGACCAGCCTCTGGAAGGGCCTGACCGGGAACTGGAAGTGCCCCTCTGTTGTTGAGAATGCTGACCTCTCCTTGGCCCCCTCGGTTAAAGCAATCTGCCAGTACCCAGACGTTAAATCGAATGTGCTGAGGAACTTGGCTGCCCCCAACCGATCTGTGAGCTCATCAGCTCTGGGAAGGGGTGGGTGTCTGTTTTGGTGACGGCACTGAGCACCCGGTAGTCCACACAGAACCGAAGTCCTGGTGTGGCACTAGATGCAGCAGGTTTGGGTACCAAGACCACTGGGCTGGACCAAGGGCTGCTAGAGCGCTCAATCACCCCTAAAGTCATCATCTTCCTTGATGCTGGCTTTCAATCTATCAGCCAACCTGTAAACTTTGTTTTTCACAGGCAGGCTGTCCCCAGTGTCCACATCATACAAGCATAGATGGTTGACACCTGAAGTGAGTGTGAATAGAGTGGCAAAGTGTTTTAGTAACTGGCGACACTCACTCTGCTGTTCTAGAGTCAGAGAAGGGGAGAGGACTATGCCTTCTACTGACCCATCCTGCTCCTTGGCAGACAGGAGGTCAGGGAGAGGTTCACTATCCTCTTCTGCACCATCATCTGTAGCCAGAAGCATGGTTAACTTGGACTTCTCAAAGTCAGGTTTGAGGCGGTTCACATGTAGAGCCCTCAAGGGGTTCCTAGGAGCCTGCAAGTCCACAAAGTAGGTGACGTCACTCTTGCACTCCTTCACCTCAAATGGCCCTGACCACCTGTCCTGCAGAGCACAAGGCTCTATGGGGGCCATGACCCACACTTTTTGGCCAGGCTGAAACTCAACCAGAGTGGTATTCTGGTCGTACCAGAGTTTCATCCTCCTGGCTTGCCTCATGGTTCTCTTGTGCGAGCTTCCTGAAGCGGGCGGTCTGGTTTCGGAAGGCCAGCATGTAACTAAATACATCCTGGGGTGGCTTCCTAGGAGCTTGCTTCCAGCCCTCTTTCACCAGACTCAGAGGTCCTTTGACCGGGTGCCCATACAACAGTTCAAAGGGGCTAAAGCCAACCCCTTCTGTGGTACATCCTGGTAGGCAAAGAGAAGGCATGGTAAGAGGACGTCCCACTTACACCTCATGGAGTCTTACAGACCCCCAATCATGCCTTTCAGGGTGCGTTTGAATCTTTCAACCAACCTGTTACTTTGGGGGCGTTAAGGAGTGGTGAATTTGTAGTTTACTCCACATTCCTTCCACATGGTCTTTATGTTCATGGACATAATGTTGGTACCCCGGTCAGATACCACCTCCTTGGGGAAACTCACTCAGGTAAAGATCCCATCAGTGCCTTGGCCACAACGGGCACTGTCACTGTTCTCAGAGGGATAGGTTCCGGGTACTGGGTACCATGGTCCACCATGACCAGGATGAACTTGTTGCCTAGGGCTGTCTTGGGGTCCAGAGGCCCCACTATGTCAAAGCAAAAGGGGTGCTCACAACAGGAAATGTTTGGGGGGGGGGGCGTTACATTTCCCTCCACTTTTGCCACTTGCTTGGCAAGTCTGGCAGGATCCACAGAACGCGTCTCAATGTTTTCTCATCTGAGGCCAATGAAAGTGGGTAACAAGCCTGGCAAAGGTCTTGCTGTGCCCCAAATGTACTGCCAAAGGCATATCATGAGCCAAACCTGGTAGGAAGGCTCTGAAGCGCTGGGGTACCACCAGCGCACGGGCTGCCCAAGTTCAACAATCTTAGGATCGCTATACAGAAGATCATTCTCCCTGTATATCAGGTGATCCTTTGGGCTCAGCACCAGCGTCCTGGTCTTTGGCCTGCTGCCTAAGACCCATGAGAGTAGGGCACACCTTCTGCTCTGTGCAGAAATCCTCTCTAATGGGACCCCGCTCTTGCTGCCAATGGGTCAGCTCAGCTAAGTCTCTCAGTTCAGCCACTTGCTCCCCTGTAGGTGCTGGGGCTTCCCCCTCGAGGTCAGCCTCCTCCCAGACCGTGGGACCTTCTGGGGTGGGTTTCCCATGCCCTTTGCCCTTTCTCTTGGTGGTCATCTGGGGCACTGTTTCAGGCTCCAGGTCTGTCTGATCACCCTGACTAGCTGCCATGGACCGAGTGGTCAGGCATGCTCACTCTGGCAACCCCAACATCCCCAAGTTCGACCTGAGCTCCACCTCCTTCCACGTGGAAGCCTCCAAGCCGTTGCCTAGCAGACAGTCAACTGGCATGTTAGGACTCACAGCCACCCTCAAGGAACCTGAGATCCTGCCCCACTCAAAGGGAACCTGTGCCACCTTACAGTGGCGCTCCGACTTGTCCACTGCAACAACTTGGTGGAATACACCAGGAACCATGTGCTCTTCAGACACTAGGTGACACTGGACCATGGTCACACTGGCTCTAGTGTCTCTGAGAGCTTCTACTCTCTGCCCATTGATGGTCACCCGCTGCCTGTATTTCTTAGTGTTATCAGGCATTAGGTTTGTCTGGACCATCTCGCCGTCCCTTGTGGGATCCCCACACCCACCTGGGACCACCTCCTCTCCAAGCGCTACACTGGTCAACCCCTTGGTCTGCCCACCGCTAGGTGGTGGTGTCCACTTGGGACATTTGGGATCTCCCTTCATGTGACCCTCCTGGTCATAAGCAAAGCACTGCCTCTGCAGGCTTTCCTGAAGAGGCCCATGGTTTCTTATCTCCTGGGGGGTGAGATTTCCTACCTGGGTTAGTAGATTGGGGCACGTTGGGAAACTCCTTTTGTTTACCTTGTTCCCCCCACTCTGCTGCTGGGAACCCTGCCCACCTTTTTCAGAATCTCCCCCATATACCTTTTTGTGCACTCTGGTACTCACCCAGCAGTCCGCCTCCATAGCAAGCTTCCTGGGTTCAGTCAGCTTAATATCAGTCAATTGATGGCGCAGCTCTGCAAAACACAGCCTAGACAAATGCTCCCACGCAATTAAGTTGTACAGCCTCTGAAAATCTGTCACATTACTGCCCTTCATCCAACCATCCAGTGCTCTGCAAAACGAATCTACACATTCTAACCAGGTCTGGGATTCAGTTTTCTTACTCTGCCTAAACTGATCCCTGTACTTGTCAGGAGTGAGACCACACCGAGTGAGGAGGGCCTCCTTCATGTCAGCGTAGGTGAGGTTGTACCCCCTTACCAAAAGCTAACAAAGTATCCCTCCCCTCCTCTGTGAAGTGGTTCCACAATCCTGCCCCTCAATTCTTCTCAAGGACCCCATTCATGTGGATGGATGTCACAGAGCCCTGAAACCACCTCTGAATGTCATCTGCCTTCTTGTACTCTCTCACTACGTTTTTAGGAATGTGCACAATTCTGTCTGACTGCACTGATGAATTGCTGCCACCATCCTGGCTGGACCTGCTCCTCACACCCAGCTCTTTCACTTTGGTCCAAAAGCATCTTTCTTTCCTCCATGGTTCCCTGCTCCCTCGGAGGCTCCATTTTTAATCTCTCCAACTCAATTTGGTGCCTCCTGGCTTATCTCCTGTCCTCCAACTCCTCTGGAGTCAGGCCTTTTGATCCACCACTGCTGGCACAGGGGGTACCTCCCCCCCTGGCAGCTCCTGCACCCTCAGTACATCTTCCCTAGAATTTGTGTCAGAAAAATCTCCATTTGGATCCTCAGACTGCCCACTGGCAGCTCTGGTGGCTTCCCATGCACTTTTTGGTGAGGTCTCTGACCTGAACTTTGAGGTTTTTACAAACTGCTTTCAGCTCTTCTACAGTATAGGTTTCCAACCTATCCTCCTCAAAAATCAAATCCTGGGATGGAACTGAAGATGCTCTTGATTGAGACATAGGCCCTCATTCCAACCGCGGCGGTCAATGACCGCCGGGTTGGTGGACCGCGGGAGCACCGCCGACAAGCCGGCGGTGCTCCAATGGGCATTCCGACCGCGGCGGTAAAGCCGCGGTCGGACCGGCAACACTGGCGGTCTCCCGCCAGTGTACCGCCGCCCATTGGAATCCTCCAAGGCGGCGCAGCTAGCTGCGCCGCCGAGGGGATTCCGACCCCCCCTACCGCCATCCAGTTCCCGGCGGTCCGCCCGCCGGGAACCGGATGCCGGTAGGGGGGGTCGCGTGGGCACTGCAGGGGCCCCCGTAAGAGGGTCCCTAAATGTATTTCACTGTCTGCTTGGCAGACAGTGAAATACGCGACGGGTGCAACAGCACCCGTCGCACCTTCCCACCCCGCGGCTCGATTACGAGCCAGCATCCTCGTGGGAAGGGAGTTTTTCCCTGGGCTGGCGGGCGGTCTTTTGCCGACCGCCCGCCAGCCCAGGGAAAAACTTAGAATACCCTCCGCGGTCTTTCGACCGCGGAGCGGTATTTCGGAGGGGGGAACTCTGGCGGGCGGCCTCCACCGCCCGTCAGGGTCAGAATGACCCCCATAATGTAGTTGGGGTTCACTTGAACTCAACATCAAAATAGGTCAAAGAAATAAATTCGAAAACCAAAAAATCTGTATGAGGCACATAATGGTCTGTGATATGGTGATAGTGTACACCAATCACTGTAAGCTAAGTGCAAGTCCTATCCTCACCCCTGACAGCCAATGTAGAAATGGGGTCTTAGGTTGGCAGTCAGTTTTCACCCTGTAGGGACCCTTATTCTAGTCAGGATAAGGGAGATACCCGCAAGTCAGAGATATAAGGCTCTGTCCAAGCACTGGCCTTGGGTGCTGTGTATAACAGTTGGACCCACTGTAGGTAAGCTGGTGTACTGCATATCTGGCCAGCTCAACTATCTTGAAGTCCCATCCCAGGGTATCAAAGGTCTGACGGATATCCAGGGACAGACAGCCAGCAAATAGGTAGTGCTCTCGAGCGACATCCATTATATAAAATAACAATATATATTTAGGAAGATGTTACGCCAGGGAATGACGCCACATCGATCGGTTTACAATAACCTCAGGAGCAATGGGAGCAGCCTACGCACTAGGACTTTACATTTAGTGTTTAGCAGTGACAATGGTCTATACAAGGTGAGCTCCATGGGTGGCTGAGATAGGGGCGCTAAGGGCCTCTCGATCATATGCAGGCACCCCAGGCAATGCCACCTGGGGGAAGAAAGAGGCAATATCTGCTGGGTCAGGAGGCATCGAAGTGGTGTAAAGCATTTTATAAAAGTCTTGAAAGGCTGTGTTGATACCCAGCTGTGTCTCAGCTATTCCTTGGGTCAGTGTGTTTATTGATAGAATAGATGTGGTAGGGGTGTGGAATTTAATGAAATATTTACTTGTCCATGGGACAGGTTGCTTCATAAATCTACTTATCCTGTAGACAGAGCCACTTGTCCCTTTAGTGCCATGTAGTCCAGTGACACATTTTGGCAGCAATCTCTTAATATAATTATATTTTCCTCTATGGTTATGCTAGGGTTCCTACTATAGTAGAGCTTGAATTCCAGCAATTCCCTTATTTTGCACACCTTTCTGCAGATCTACAAACTGGGGCTGGAAATAGTGTTAGGCAATGCCCTTTTGGAATTGCCTTTGAGTCTGCAAACCTACTAACTTGCATGTTTTAGGGTTTTTGCCAGCTCTTCTTGTTAAAAACAAATTAAAATGGTTAAAAAAAAATACGTTTAATCGCGACTGCCATAATGTACTCCAGCTCCACAGAACTGCTTGAAAGCCTACAGAACATCAATCTGACCCAGCTTGTATAAGCCCTTGCCACATCACCAGACACCCCCTGGACCCCTACTTCTCCTCCAGCGACAAGGTTAAAGTCAGCCACATCACTCCACTCACATGGACGGATCACTCCATTATCCACTACCACATAGCAGGGAGACCAACCACCCCTACAGTACCCTACAGTGCAGCTGAAATAAAGTTACAGTAATGGAATGGCTCACCAACCTCCAACTAAACTACCCAGACTCCACCAACAACACAAACAACTTCATCCACTGGATCACCGCCTGCGCCAGTACCCAAAGTGCCCCTGAAAAACCCAAATCCAAAAGATCCAACTAACAGGCTAGCTGGTACAATGCTGACTTGAAAAGAAAAGGAGAACTACCCAAGTTACCATAAATGGAAACACCTACAAGGCCGCTCTTAGAAGCTAAAAACATCAATTGATATAGACCAAGAAAAGACTCTGACCCTGAGAATCAAATCCAGCTCAAATAACTAGAAGGAATTTTTACCATTGCCAAGGAATTCACCAACCCTAGCCGCCTTTATCCTCTTTGAACTCTCTGTCATCCTTAAAACAGTCTACCACCACACACTCATCACCAGACTACAAGCAGCAGGAATACACAGACCAACTCTGAAATGGATAGCCTCCTTCCTCTCCATAAGAACTCAATAAGTCAAGCTCACACTGTTCACATCAGAAACCAAATACCTCATCTGCAGAGTCCCACACGGGTCATCACTCAGCCTGGCACTTTTGAACAGGTACAAGACTCCTCTGGCTAACATCATCAGATCCCATGGAATCAATATAATCTCCTATGCTGATGACACCCAGCTCATTATTTCCCTTTCAGATGAAACCATCAGCACCAAGACAATCTTCAAACAATGCATGATCAACGTGGCCAATTGGATGAAACAAAACTGCCTCAAGTTTAACAGCAACAAAACTGAAGTGCTAATCCTCAGGAATAAAAGCTCACCTTAGGACTCCACCTGGTGACTCCCCCTGAACGTGGACCCCACACATCCCAACTGACTAAGCTAGGAACCTAGGCCTCATCTTCGACACCAACCTCACCATGAAGTCCCAGATCAACAGTGTCACCTCCTCATGTTTCCAAATCCTCTTCATGTTATGTAAAAACTTCAAGTGGCTCCCACTGGGCACCAGACATACCATCATGTTTGCACTAATCACAAGCAGATTGGACTATGGCAACACACTCTACGCTAGTGTCCCATCCCATCTTCCACACAGACTTCAAACCATCCAAAATGCCACCACCAGACTCATACTCGACCTCCTGCACCGAACCCACACCACACCACCTCAGACAGCTCCACTGGCTCCCCATCCAGAAGTGATGCCAGGTCAAACTTCTCACAGATGCATTGGAGTCACTACACAACATGGCACCTGTATACCTTAATCAACAGAACTACTTTCACCATCCCACCACACAACTTCGCTCAGCCACCAACGTAACAGACAACTTTGCTCAGCATCATTCTCTATGGCACACACCCTCCATTTACAGAAGTAGAACAAGAGTTCCATCATTCATAATTGAAGAAGAACGCACAGAAATAAAGGTACCAACTCTGGGACCATCATTTTGTGAAAAGTCAGAATTTTCTTATATTCAGACTAAAATAGATCTGTATAAATATAGTAGGAACTCGAGCTAATGAAAGTTTATAAAAACAATGTTAGTAATTTGTGTAAAATACTGAGACTCCACCAATACTGGGTACAGAATTTGCTGAAATCAGATTTAGACTTAATGAAAGAATTATTGGAACTGGAGAATAAAAGTGCAAGCAGCACTGGGAGTATTACTGAAAATATTATAGTCAGAGTGAGACTATATAAATTACTGAAGAAGGAGGTACCACATTTAGACCTGGATGTAGTGAAATGTGTGTTTTGACCACTGACTTTGTGTTGCACCATTTTGCACCAGGATTAGCTGTCCAGTGTTACCAGTTACAGACTACATTTTGTATTCAGTTTAGCTTTAGATTAATTCTGCCTACTGACATTATTGTAGCATTAGACACTGCCATGTTGAAGCTGCCCGTGATTTTCCACATTGTAAACTGTGCATTCTTTCTTGTTTTCGAGCTCTTTCTCACCGAAGAGCTAGTACATAATTGTAGGAGGCTGGCCTGGCTTGTAGTGGGTACCAGAGATACTTACACCTTGTGCCAGGTCCAGTTATCCCTTATTAGTGTAGAAGAGGTGTTTCTATCAGCTTAGACTGATAGAAGGTAGCTATGGCAAAGCAGCTTAGGCTGAACTAGGAGACATGTAAAGCTCCTACTATACCACTGGTGTCATAAGCACAATATCATAAGAAAACACAATACACAGAATTACTAAAAATAAAGGTACTTTATTTTTATGACAATGTGCCAAAAGTATATCAGTGAGTACCCTCGGTATGAGGATAAGTTATATACACAAGATATATGTGCACAAACCAAAATTATGCAAGTAACAGCAAGAAAAGTAATGCAAGCAGTGTAGAATTACAGTAGATTGCAATAGGAGCACATAGGTATAGGGGCAACACAAACCATATACTCCAAAAGTGGAATGCAAACCACGAATGGACCCCAAACATATGTGAGCTTGTAGAGGGTCGCTGGGACTGTAAGAAAACAGTGAGGGTTAGAAAAATAGCCCACCCTAAGACCCTGAAAAGTGAGTGCCAAGTGCACCTACTACCACCAGAGAGCACAGAAGTCGTGATAGGGGGATTCTGCAGGAAGAACAAACACCAGCAATGCAACAACAGTGGATTTCCGGACCTGAGTACCTGTAAGACAAAGGGACCAAGTCCAATAATCGCGACAGTGTCGAGAGTGGGCAGGAGCCCAGGAAATGCCAGCTGAGGATGCAAGGAAGCTGCCACTGGATGGAAGAAGCTTGGAGTTCTGCAAGAAAGAAGAGAGCTAGGGACTTCTCCTTTGGAAGATGGATGTCCCACGTCACGATGAAGCTTGCAGAGCTGTTCCCATGCAGAAAGACCGCAAACAAGCCTTGCTAGCTGTAAGGGTCACTGTAGAGGTTTTTGGGTGCTGCTGTGGCCCAGGAGGGACCAGGATGTCACCACTTGGAGGAGGAGACAGAGGGGGCACCCAGCAACTCAGGGAGCCCTCACAGAAGCAGGCAGCACCCGCAAAAGTACCCTTACAGGCACTTGGAAGAAGAGTGAACCAGAGTCCATGCAAAGTCCCACGACGCCGGAGGACAACTCAGAAGGTTGTGCACTGCAGTGTTGCAGTCTTCTGATGCCTGCGTTAGCAAGGGGAAGATTCCGTCGACCCACAGGAGATTTCTTCAGAGCTCCTGGTGCAGAGAGGAGGCAGGCTACCCCCAGAGCATGCACCACCTGGAAACAGTCGAGAAAGCCGGCAGGATGAGGCGATACAAGATTGCTAGTAGTCGTCTTGCTACTTTGTTGCGGTTTTGCAGGCGTCCTGAGCAGTCAGCAGTCGATCCTTTGGCAGAATGTGAAGAGGGAGATGCAGAGGAACTCTGATGAGCTCTTGCATTCGTTATCTGGTGAAATCCCCAAAGCAGAGAACCTAAATAGCCAGAAAAGGAGGTTTGGCTACCTAGGAAGGAGGATTGGCTACCAAGAGAGGTAAAAGCCTATCAGAAGGAGCCTCTGACGTCACCTGCTGGCACTGGCCACTCAGAGCAGTCCAGTGTGCCCCCAACACCTCTGTTTCCAAGATGGCAGAGGTCTGGGAAACACTGGAGGAGCTCTGGGCACCTCCCCTGAGAGGTGCAGGTCAGGGGAGTGGTCACTCCCCTTTCCTTTGTCCAGTTTTGCGCCAGAGCAGGGCTGGGGGATCCCTGAACCGGTGTAGACTGGCTTATGCAGAGATTGGCACCATCCGTGCCCATCAAAGCGTTTCCAGAGGCTGGGGGAGGCTACTCCTCCCCAGCCCTCACACCTATTTCCAAAGGAAGAGGGTGTTATACCCTCTCTCAGAGGAAGTCCTTTGTTCTGCCTTCCTGGGCCAGGGCTGCCTGTACCCCAGGAGGGCAGAAACCTGTCTGAGGGGTTGGCAACAGCTGCAGTGGAGACCCCGGAAAGGCAGTTTGGCAGTACCCGGGTTCTGTGCTAGAGACCCGGGGCATCTTAGACATGTACATGGCCATGTTCGGAGTTACCATTGTGACGCTATACATAGGTAGTGACCTATGTATAGTGCACGTGTGTAATGTTGTCCCCGCACTCACAAAGTCCGGGGAATTTGCCCTGAACGATGTGGGGGCACCTTGGTTAGTGCCAGGGTGCCCACACACTAAGTAACTTTGCACCCAACCTTCACCAGGTGAAGGTTAGACATATAGGTGACTTATAAGTTACTTAAGTGCAGTGGTAAATGGCTGTGAAATAAAGTGGATGTTATTTCACGCAGGCTGCAGTGGCAGACCTGTGTAAGAATTGTCAGAGCTCCCTACGGGTGGCAAAAGAAATGTTGCAGCCCATAGGGATCTCCTGGAACCCCAATACCCTGGGTACCTCAGTATCATATACTAGGGAATTATATGGGTGTACCAGTATGCCAATGTGAATTGGTAAATTTAGTCACTAGCCTGTTAGTGACAAATTTGGAAAGCAGAGAGAGCATAACCACTGAAGTTCTGGTTAGCAGAGCCTCAGTGAAACAGTTAGTCATCACACAGGGAACACATACAGGGCACATACTTATGAGCACTGGGGCCCTGCCTGGCAGGGTCCCAGTGACACATAGACTAAAACAACATATATACAGTGAAATATGGGGGTAACATGCCAGGCAAGATGGTACTTTCCTACAATAATAAGGAGGTGTTAGTCAGCATGATAAGGATGTATTAGACTGATGTTTTTTGTACAGCAGGGAACGGCTTAGGCTTGGGAGAGACACCTTGGGAAACTGGCCAGTTCCAACCTGTTTCTTTCAACCCTGACCTAAACTAGCCAGCATGTTTGAATTACAAAACGAGAAGGTTTTTCCAGAAAGCTCTTTTTGTTTTTTTTTAAGATATAAAAAGACCCACTGCGACAGTGAGCGGGTGAGTGGCCTCAATCAATCAATCAATCAATCACATTTATAAAGCGCGCTACTCACCCATAGGGTCTCAAGGCGCTGGGGGGGAGGGGGTCAGTGCTCGAAGAGCCAGGTCTTGAGCTGCCTTCTGAAGGGGAGGTGTTCGGGTATGGCGCGAAGGTGACTGGGCAGGGAGTTCCAGGTCTTCGCTGCCAGAAAAGAGAAGGATTTTCCTCCGGCGGTGGTTTTGCGGATGCGGGGAACGGCTGCCAAGGCCTGACCGGTGGAGCGCAGAGTGCGCGGAGGGGTGTAGAAGGAGACGCAGGAGTTGATGAGTTTGGGTCCGAGGTTGTAGAGGGCTTTGTGTGCGTGGGTGAGGAGTCTGAAGGTGATCCTCTTGTTGACCGGGAGCCAGTGGAGTTTTCTCAGGTGTCCGGAGATGTGGTGGTGGCGAGGTATGTCCAGGATGAGTCGTGCTGCGGCGTTCTGGATCCGTTGAAGTTTCCTCTGCAGCTTGGTGGTGATGTCGGCGTACAGAGTGTTCCCGTAGTCCAGGCGGCTGGTGACGAGGGCGTGGGTGACGGTCTTCCTGGTGTCGATGGGGATCCAGCGGAAGATCTTGCGGAGCATGCAGAGGGTGTTGAAGCACGCTGAGGTCACCGAGTTGACCTGTCTGGTCATCGAGAGGGAGGAGTCCAGGATGAAGCCGAGGTTGCGTGCGTGGTTGGTCGGTTGGGGAGTGCTGCCTAGGGCGGGGGGCCACCAGGAGTCGTCCCATGCGGAGGGGGTAGGGCCGAGGATGAGGACCTCCGTTTTATCTGTGTTCAGTTTCAGTCGGCTGTCTGTCATCCAGGTCGCTACTTCCTTCATGCCGTCGTGCAGTCTGGTCCTTGCTGATGTGGGGTTGTTGGTGAGGGATAAGATGAGCTGGGTGTCGTCGGCGTAGGATATGGTGTCGAGTCCGTGTTTGCGTGCGATGTTTGCCAGGGGGGTCATGTAGACGTTGAATAGGGTGGGGCTGAGGGAGGATCCTTGGGGTACGCCGCAGATGATCTCCGTGGCTGCGGATCTGAAGGGGGGGAGGCGAACTCTCTGGGTCCTTCCGGAGAGGAAGGAGATGACCCATTCCAGGGCCTTGCCTCTGATGCCGGCGCTGCAGAGGCGGTCTATCAGGGTGCGGTGGCAGACCGTGTCGAAGGCTGCAGAGAGATCCAGGAGAATGAGGGCCACGGTTTCACCCTTGTCGGTCAGGGCTCGGATGCCGTCCGTGGCTGCGATGAGGGCGGTTTCGGTGCTGTGGTTGGCCCTGAATCCGAACTGAGTGGAGTCGAAATCAGGATTCTAGATGTCGGATGCCTTATATCTTTCCCGTGAGGTTAGAGATCTCTTTCGCAGTCGAATCGGGTCATTGTCTTGCTGTCATGAGAAAATGAAGGACCTGACAGGCCCTACGGTGATGCATTTTTAATTCATTATTTGCTTTCCATTACATATATTTGCTATGCATATTGCAGTGGAGAATCATTTTGGTATATTTTCCTTTCATTGCTGTGGCTATTTTTAAACGTGTGCTTTTAACATACTAATCTCCTTTTAGGAACCTTGTGGTGAAATAATAAATGTATTCTTTGAACTAAGAAGTGCATTCCAGAGATTTTTTGTCAGCTCGGTCATTAGTGAAAAGCAAAACACTGGACCACTCTTTGTACTCATTATTTCACCCGATAGCATAGATGTGTTTTCAGAAACAGTGATTAGAGAACTTTGCAGTTTGAAAATAAAAACAACCAGGAAGAGATTGGCCATATCTCAACAGTGCTGTGGATAATTATAACCAGACCAGCACTAAATTGAGAGATAACAAAGATTGTGTGATAGGTGCATGACAAAGGCAGCAATGCAGTACTATGGCCGATTGAGCTGAATATGCAGGAATCATATAGTCAACTTTCAAATACTGAGTGCTATAAAAAAGATGAGAAGGCTTATTATCTGAATGAAAAACAAGATTTCACTAATGATTTAGTGGGATGAAGAGATCAAGGACACATTAGCTATGATGAATTCAGATTCCTGAAGACATATTAATCAAAACAGTCTGTTTTACCTTATTCCTAAAGTTCACAAGAACAGCAAGTTGCCTCTAGGGAGACCAAAGATAACGACACAGGAAGATCAATTTGGGAGCACATCAAACTGTGTACATAAATGAGTAACATAGTGGGATAAACAAAGCACTACAAGCATCCATGGAGATCATGGGGGACAGAATAGGAGTTCTTCCTCTAAGGAAGAGGTTTCAGTGGCACTGCAGGAAGAGGTTAAGAGGCGGGGAGTGAGTGACAGTGCAGGAAGGGAGTGAGAGGCAGTGCAAACAATGAGTGAGAGGCAGTGCAGGGAGTGAGTGACAGTGCCGGAAGGGAGTGAGTGAGAAGCAGTGCAAACAGTGAGTGAGAGGCAGTGCAAACAGTGAGTGAGAGGCAGTGCAGGGAGTGAGGGAGAGGCAATGGAATAGTGAGTGAGAGAGAGTGCAGGGAGTGAGTTGCAGTGCAGGAGGGGAGTGAGTGAGAGGCAGTGCAAAGAGTGAATGGAAGGGGAGTGAGTGAGAGGCAGTGCAGGGAGTGATTGACAGTACAGGAAGGGAGTGAGTGAGAGGCAGTGCAAATAGTGAGTGAGAGGGAGTGAGTGACAGTGCAGTGAGTGAGAGTGCAGGAGGGGAGTGACAGTGCAGGAGGGGAGTGAGTGAGAGGGAGTGCAGGGAGTGAGTGACAGTGCAGGAGGGGAGTGAGTGAGAGGGAGTGCAGGGAGTGAGTGACAGTGCAGGAGGGGAGTGAGTGAGAGGAAGTGTAGGGAGTGAGTGACAGTGCAGGAGGGGAGTGAGTGAGAAGCAGAGCAGATTGTTTGTTTTGTGTTGGGTTTTGCTTAATGAGTTTCTGCCTCTTTTGGGGGGCCCCGGCTGCATCACCCCCAGAGCTCCCTTCAGCCCTGTCTGTCTCGGCCTGGAGCTGTGTAAGGGGCTGGGGGCTGGTGTTTGTGTCTCCTAAATGAAACGCAGGTGAAATAACAGAATTCCGGGCCCCTTGTTACCTTTTCAGTTTCCGACGAGGCCCAAACAAAGGCTCCTTTTCGTCCTCCGGCGACTCGGGCAGTCTGCGCATGTGCGGGAGAGTAGTGTCTCATGTCGGTAATTGGTGCAGTCTGCGCATGTGCGAGAGTAGTGTCTCCTCTCGTAACTGGTGCAGTCTGCGCATGTGCGAGAGTAGTGTCTCCTCTCGGTAACTGGGGCAGTCTGCGCATGTGCGAGCGTAGTTCCCATTTACGTCTGGTGCCTGTGGGCAGTCTGCGCATGTGCCAAACAGTGGTGTCCAGCCACTTCCGGTGAGGTTTTTATTTTGTCTATTAGGAGAACTTTCGGATCAGCGGCGGAGTTCTCCTGGCACACAAGATCTTAGCAGCGGGAACACTTAGCTCTCGGGCATGCGCTGCAAAGACACAAATATCATGGTCCTACGTAATTAAGAGACCCCCCCACTTATCTAATGGGCATGCGTACTATAGACACGGCACTTAGCTCTTCAGGATGCGCAGTAAAGACACTACACTTTTTGAAATACGTCATAAGACAGGACACCTTTCTCCCGGGCACGTGCATTAAAGCACGACGGAGCTATCCCGGGCTCGCGCAGTAGCACGCGACACTTCTCTCCCGCGCATGCGCAGTAGCTGACACGCAGCCAAGGTCTCTTCATGGTATCACCAGTACTTGTGTCCCGGTGCACTGCACCTGCTGCTCATGTATCACCTGTACTTGTGTCCCGGTGCACTGCACCTGCTGCTCGTGCAAGTTTCACCAGTACTTGTGTGCTGGTGCACTGCACCTGCTGCTCGTGTATCACCAGTACTTCTGTCACGGTGCACTGCATCTGCTGCTCATGTAAGTATCACCAGTACTTCTGTCCCGGTGCACTGCACCTCCTGCTCATGTATCACCAGTACTTGTGTCCCGGTGCACTGCACCTGCTGTTCATGTATCACCTATACTTGTGTCCCGGTGCACTGCACCTGCTGCTCATGTATCACCAGTACTTGTGTCCCAGTGCACTGCACCTGCTGCTCATGTATCACCAGTACTTGTGTCCTGGTGCACTGCACCTGCCGCTCATGTATCATCAGTACTTGTGTCCCAGTGCACTGCACATGCTGCTCATGTTAACATCGCCAGTACTTCTGTCCCGGTGCACTGCACCTGCTGCTCAAGTATCACCAGTACTTGTGTCCCGGTGCACTGCACCTGCTGCTCAAGTATCGCCAGTACTTGTGTCCCGGTGCACTGCACCTGCCGCTCATGTATCACCTGTACTTGTGTCCTGGTGCACTGCACCTGCTGCTCATGTATCACCTGTACTTGTGTCCCGCTGCACTGCACCTGCTGCTCATGTATCATCAGTACTTGGTTCTGGTGCACTGCACCTGCTGCTCATGTTAACATCGCCAGTACTTCTGTCCCGGTGCACTGCACCTGCTACTCATGTTATTATCACCAGCACTTGTGTCCCGGTGCACTGCACCTGCTGCTCAAGTAAGTATCATCAGTACTTGTGTCTCGGTGCACTGCACATGCTGCTCATGTATCACCAGTACTTGTGTCCTGGAGCACTGCACATGCTGCTCATGTATCACCAGTACTTGTGTGCTGGTGCACTGCACCTGCTGCTCATGTTAACATCGCCAGTACTTCTGTCCCGGTGCACTGCACCTGCTGCTCAAGTATCACCAGTACTTGTGTCCCGATGCACTGCACCTGCTGCTCATGTATCGCCAGTAGTTGTGTCCCGGTGCACTGCACCTGCCGCTCATGTATCACCTGTACTTGTGTCCCGGTGCACTGCACCTGCCGCTCATGTATCATCAGTACTTGTGTCCCAGTGCACTGCACCTGCCGCTCATGTATCATCAGTACTTGTGTCTCGGTGCACTGCACCTGCTGCTCAAGTATCACCAGTACTTGTGTCCCGGTGCACTGCACCTGCTGCTCAAGTATCACCAGTACTTGTGTCCCGGTGCACTGCACCTGCTGCTCATGTAAGTACCACCAGTACTTGTGTCCCGGTGCACTGCACCTGCCGCTCATGTATCATCAGTACTTGTGTCTCGGTGCACTGCACCTGCTGCTCATGTTAACATCGCCAGTACTTCTGTCCCGGTGCACTGCACCTGCTGCTCATGTAAGTACCACCAGTACTTGTGTCCCGATGCACTGCACCTGCTGCTCATGTATCACCAGTACTTGTGTCCTGGTGCACTGCACCTGCCGCTCATGTATCATTAGTACTTGGTTCTGGTGCACTGCACCTGCTGCTCATGTTAACATCGCCAGTACTTCTGTCCCGGTGCACTGCACCTGCTACTCATGTTATTATCACCAGCACTTGTGTCCCGGTGCACAGCACCTGCTGCTCAAGTAAGTATCATCAGTACTTGTGTCTCGGTGCACTGCACATGCTGCTCATGTATCACCAGTACTTGTGTCCCAGTGCACTGCACATGCTGCTCATGTATTACCAGTAGTTGTGTCCTGGAGCACTGCACATGCTGCTCATGTATCACCAGTACTTGTGTGCTGGTGCACTGCACCTACTGCTAATGTTAGCATCGCCTGTAGTTGTGTCCTGGTGCACTGCACCTGCTGCTTATGTAAGTATCACCAGTACTTGTGTCCCAGTGCACTGCACCTGCTGCTCATGTAAGTACCACCAGTACTTGTGTCCTGGCGCACTGCATCTGCTGCTCATGTTAACATCGCCAGTACTTGTGTCCCGGTGCACTGCACATGCTGCTCATGTTATTATCACCAGCACTTGTGTCCCGGTGCACAGCACCTGCTGCTCAAGTAAGTATCACCAGTACTTGTGTCCCGGTGCACTGCATATGCTGCTCATGTTAACATCGCCAGTACTTGTGTCCCGGTGCACTGCATATGCTGCTCATTTATCACCAGTACTTGTTTTCCTGTGCAATGCACCTGCTGCTCATGTAAGTATCACCAGTACTAGTGTCCCGGTGCACTGCACCTGCTGCTTGTGTAAGTTTCACCAGTACTTGTGTCCTGGTGCACTGCACCTGCTGCTCGTGTATCACCAGTACTTCTGTCCCGGTGCACTGCATCTGCTGCTCATGTAAGTATCACCAGTACTTCTGTCCCGGTGCACTGCACCTCCTGCTCATGTATCACCAGTACTTGTGTCCCGGAGCACTGCACCTGCTGTTCATGTATCACCTATACTTGTGTCCCAGCGCACTGCACCTGCTGCTCATGTATCACCAGTACTTGTGTCCTGGTGCACTGCACCTGCCGCTCATGCATCATTAGTACTTGGTTCTGGTGCACTGCACCTGCTGCTCATGTTAACATCGCCAGTACTTGTGTCCCAGTGCACTGCACCTGCTGCTCATGTTAACATCGCCAGTACTTCTGTCCCGGTGCACTGCACCGGCTGCTCATGTTATTATCACCAGCACTTGTGTCCCGGTGCACCGCACCTGCTGCTCAAGTATCACCAGTACTTGTGTCTCGGTGCACTGCACATGCTGCTCATGTATCACCAGTACTTGTGTCCTGGTGCACTGCACCTACTGCTAGTGTTAGCATCGCCAGTAGTTGTGTCCTGGTGCACTGCACCTGCTGCTTATGTAAGTATCACCAGTACTTGTGTCACGGTGCACTGCACATGCTGCTCATGTTAACATCGCCAGTACTTGTGCCCCGGTGCACTGCACCTGCTGCTCGTGTATCACCAGTACTTTTATCTTGGTGCACTTCACCTGCTGCTCATGTAAGTATCACCAGTACTTGTGCCCCGGTGCACTGCACCTGCTGCTCGTGTATCACCAGTACTTGTATCTTGGTGCACTGCACCTGCTGCTCATGTAAGTATCACCAGTACTTGTGTCTTGGTGCACTGCACCTGCTGCTCATGTAAGTATCACCAGTAGTTGTGTCCCGGAGCACTGCACCTGCTGCTCATGTATCGCCAGTACTTGTGTCCCGCTGAACTGCACCTGCTGCTCATGTATCACCAGTACTTGTGTCCCGGTGCACTGTGCCTGCTGCTCATGTAAGTATCACCAGTACTTGTGTCCCGGTGCACTGCACATACTGCTCTTATATCACCAGTACTTGTGTCCCGGTGCACTGCACATGCTGCTCATGTTAACATCGCCAGTACTTGTGTCCTGGTGCACTGCACATGCTGCTCATGTTAACATCCCCAGTACTTGTGTCCTGGTGCACTGCACCTGCTGGTCGTGTATCTCCAGTACTTGTGTCCCGGTGCACTGCATATGCTGCTCATGTTAACATCGCCAGTACTTGTGTCCCGGTGCACTGCATATGCTGCTCATTTATCACCAGTACTTGTTTCCCTGTGCAATGCACCTGCTGCTCATGTAAGTATCACCAGTACTAGTGTCCCAGTGCACTGCACCTGCTGCTCGTGTAAGTTTCACCAGTACTTGTGTCCTGGTGCACTGCACCTGCTGCTCGTGTATCACCAGTACTTCTGTCCCGGTGCACTGCATCTGCTGCTCATGTAAGTATCACCAGTACTTCTGTCCCGGTGCACTGCACCTCCTGCTCATGTATCACCAGTACTTGTGTCCCGGAGCACTGCACCTGCTGTTCATGTATCACCTATACTTGTGTCCCAGCGCACTGCACCTGCTGCTCATGTATCACCAGTACTTGTGTCCTGGTGCACTGCACCTGCCGCTCATGCATCATTAGTACTTGGTTCTGGTGCACTGCACCTGCTGCTCATGTTAACATCGCCAGTACTTGTGTCCCAGTGCACTGCACCTGCTGCTCATGTTAACATCGCCAGTACTTCTGTCCCGGTGCACTGCACCGGCTGCTCATGTTATTATCACCAGCACTTGTGTCCCGGTGCACAGCACCTGCTGCTCAAGTATCACCAGTACTTGTGTCTCGGTGCACTGCACATGCTGCTCATGTATCACCAGTACTTGTGTCCTGGTGCACTGCACCTACTGCTAGTGTTAGCATCGCCAGTATTTGTGTCCTGGTGCACTGCACCTGCTGCTTATGTAAGTATCACCAGTACTTGTGTCACGGTGCACTGCACATGCTGCTCATGTTAACATCGCCAGTACTTGTGCCCCGGTGCACTGCACCTGCTGCTCGTGTATCACCAGTACTTTTATCTTGGTGCACTTCACCTGCTGCTCATGTAAGTATCACCAGTACTTGTGCCCCGGTGCACTGCACCTGCTGCTCGTGTATCACCAGTACTTGTATCTTGGTGCACTGCACCTGCTGCTCATGTAAGTATCACCAGTACTTGTGTCTTGGTGCACTGCACCTGCTGCTCATGTAAGTATCACCAGTAGTTGTGTCCCGGAGCACTGCACCTGCTGCTCATGTATCGCCAGTACTTGTGTCCCGCTGAACTGCACCTGCTGCTCATGTATCACCAGTACTTGTGTCCCGGTGCACTGTGCCTGCTGCTCATGTAAGTATCACCAGTACTTGTGTCCCGGTGCACTGCACATACTGCTCATATATCACCAGTACTTGTGTCCCGGTGCACTGCACATGCTGCTCATGTTAACATCGCCAGTACTTGTGTCCTGGTGCACTGCACATGCTGCTCATGTTAACATCCCCAGTACTTGTGTCCTGGTGCACTGCACCTGCTGGTCGTGTATCTCCAGTACTTGTGTCCCGGTGCACTGCATATGCTGCTCATGTTAACATCGCCAGTACTTGTGTCCTGGTGCACTGCATATGCTGCTCATTTATCACCAGTACTTGTTTCCCTGTGCAATGCACCTGCTGCTCATGTAAGTATCACCAGTACTAGTGTCCCAGTGCACTGCACCTGCTGCTCGTGTAAGTTTCACCAGTACTTGTGTCCTGGTGCACTGCACCTGCTGCTCGTGTATCACCAGTACTTCTGTCCCGGTGCACTGCATCTGCTGCTCATGTAAGTATCACCAGTACTTCTGTCCCGGTGCACTGCACCTCCTGCTCATGTATCACCAGTACTTGTGTCCCAGAGCACTGCACCTGCTGTTCATGTATCACCTATACTTGTGTCCCAGTGCACTGCACCTGCTGCTCATGTATCACCAGTACTTGTGTCCTGGTGCATTGCACCTGCCGCTCATGCATCATTAGTACTTGGTTCTGGTGCACTGCACCTGCTGCTCATGTTAACATCGCCAGTACTTGTGTCCCAGTGCACTGCACCTGCTGCTCATGTTAACATCACCAGTACTTCTGTCCCGGTGCACTGCACCGGCTGCTCATGTTATTATCACCAGCACTTGTGTCCCGGTGCACAGCACCTGCTGCTCAAGTATCACCAGTACTTGTGTCTCGGTGCACTGCACATGCTGCTCATGTATCACCAGTACTTGTGTCCTGGTGCACTGCACCTACTGCTAGTGTTAGCATCTCCAGTAGTTGTGTCCTGGTGCACTGCACCTGCTGCTTATGTAAGTATCACCAGTACTTGTGTCACGGTGCACTGCACATGCTGCTCGTGTTAACATCGCCAGTACTTGTGTCCCGGTGCACTGCACATGCTGCTCATGTAAGTATCACCAGTACTTGTGCCCCGGTGCACTGCACCTGCTGCTCGTGTATCACCAGTACTTTTATCTTGGTGCACTTCACCTGCTGCTCATGTAAGTATCACCAGTACTTGTGCCCCGGTGCACTGCACCTGCTGCTCGTGTATCACCAGTACTTGTATCTTGGTGCACTGCACCTGCTGCTCATGTAAGTATCACCAGTACTTGTGTCTTGGTGCACTGCACCTGCTGCTCATGTAAGTATCACCAGTAGTTGTGTCCCGGAGCACTGCACCTGCTGCTCATGTATCGCCAGTACTTGTGTCCCGCTGAACTGCACCTGCTGCTCATGTATCACCAGTACTTGTGTCCCGGTGCACTGTGCCTGCTGCTCATGTAAGTATCACCAGTACTTGTGTCCCGGTGCACTGCACATACTGCTCATATATCACCAGTACTTGTGTCCCGGTGCACTGCACATGCTGCTCATGTTAACATCGCCAGTACTTGTGTCCTGGTGCACTGCACCGGCTTCTCATGTTATTATCACCAGCACTTGTGTCCCGGTGCACAGCACCTGCTGCTCAAGTATCACCAGTACTTGTGTCTCGGTGCACTGCACATGCTGCTCATGTATCACCTATACTTGTGTCCCAGTGCACTGCACCTGCTGCTCATGTATCACCAGTACTTGTGTCATGGTGCATTGCACCTGCCGCTCATGCATCATTAGTACTTGGTTCTGGTGCACTGCACCTGCTGCTCATGTTAACATCGCCAGTACTTGTGTCCCAGTGCACTGCACCTGCTGCTCATGTTAACATCACCAGTACTTCTGTCCCGGTGCACTGCACCGCCTGCTCATGTTATTATCACCAGCACTTGTGTCCCGGTGCACAGCACCTGCTGCTCAAGTATCACCAGTACTTGTGTCTCGGTGCACTGCACATGCTGCTCATGTATCACCAGTACTTGTGTCCTGGTGCACTGCACCTACTGCTAGTGTTAGCTTCTCCAGTAGTTGTGTCCTGGTGCACTGCACCTGCTGCTTATGTAAGTATCACCAGTACTTGTGTCACGGTGCACTGCACATGCTGCTCATGTTAACATCGCCAGTACTTGTGTCCCGGTGCACTGCACATGTTGCTCATGTAAGTATCACCAGTACTTGTGCCCCGGTGCACTGCACCTGCTGCTCGTGTATCACCAGTACTTTTATCTTGGTGCACTTCACCTGCTGCTCATGTAAGTATCACCAGTACTTGTGCCCCGGTGCACTGCACCTGCTGCTCGTGTATCACCAGTACTTGTATCTTGGTGCACTGCACCTGCTGCTCATGTAAGTATCACCAGTACTTGTGTCTTGGTGCACTGCACCTGCTGCTCATGTAAGTATCACCAGTAGTTGTGTCCCGGAGCACTGCACCTGCTGCTCATGTATCACCAGTACTTGTGTCCCGCTGAACTGCACCTGCTGCTCATGTATCACCAGTACTTGTGTCCCGGTGCACTGTGCCTGCTGCTCATGTAAGTATCACCAGTACTTGTGTCCCGGTGCACTGCACATACTGCTCATATATCACCAGTACTTGTGTCCCGGTGCACTGCACATGCTGCTCATGTTAACATCACCAGTACTTGTGTCCTGGTGCACTGCACCGGCTTCTCATGTTATTATCACCAGCACTTGTGTCCCGGTGCACAGCACCTGCTGCTCAAGTATCACCAGTACTTGTGTCTCGGTGCACTGCACATGCTGCTCATGTATCACCAGTACTTGTGTCCTGGTGCACTGCACCTACTGCTAGTGTTAGCATAGCCAGTAGTTGTGTCCTGGTGCACTGCACCTGCTGCTTATGTAAGTATCACCAGTACTTGTGTCACGGTGCACTGCACATGCTGCTCATGTTAACATCGCCAGTACTTGTGTCCCGGTGCACTGCACATCCTGCTCATGTAAGTATCACCAGTAGTTGTGTCCCGGAGCACTGCACCTGCTGCTCATGTATCGCCAGTACCTGTGTCCCGCTGAACTGCACCTGCTGCTCATGTATCACCAGTACTTGTGTCCCGGTGCACTGTGCCTGCTGCTCATGTAAGTAGCACCAGTACTTGTGTCCAGGTGCACTGCACCTTGCGCTCACGTATCATCAGTACTTGGTTCCAGTGCACTGCACCTGCAGCTCATGTAAGTAGCACCAGTACTTGTGTCCCAGTGCACTGCACATGCTGCTCATGTTAACATCGCCAGTACTTGTGTCCCAGTGCACTGCACCTACTGCTCATGTAAGTAGCAACAGTACTTGTGTCCCGGTGCACTGCACATGTTGCTCATGTTAACATCGCCAGTACTTGTGTCCCTATGAACTGCACCTACTGCTCATGTAAGTAGCACCAGTACCTGTGTCCCGGTGCACTGCACATGCTGCTCATGTTAACATCACCAGTACTTGTGTCCCGGTGCACTGCACATGCTTCTCATGTAAGTATCACCAGTACTTGTGCCCCGGTGCACTGCACCTGCTGCTCGTGTATCACCAGTACTTGTATCTTGGTGCACTGCACATGCTGCTCATGTAAGTATCACCAGTACTTGTGCCCCGGTGCACTGCACCTGCTGCTCGTGTATCACCAGTACTTTTATCTTGGTGCACTTCACCTGCTGCTCATGTAAGTATCACCAGTACTTGTGCCCCGGTGCACTGCACCTGCTGCTCGTGTATCACCAGTACTTGTATCTTGGTGCACTGCACCTGCTGCTCATGTAAGTATCACCAGTACTTGTGTCTTGGTGCACTGCACCTGCTGCTCATGTAAGTATCACCAGTAGTTGTGTCCCGGAGCACTGCACCTGCTGCTCATGTATCGCCAGTACTTGTGTCCCGCTGAACTGCACCTGCTGCTCATGTATCACCAGTACTTGTGTCCCGGTGCACTGTGCCTGCTGCTGATGTAAGTATCACCAGTACTTGTGTCCTGGTGCACTGCACATACTGCTCATATATCACCAGTACTTGTGTCCCGGTGCACTGCACATGCTGCTCATGTTAACATCGCCAGTACTTGTGTCCTGGTGCACTGCACATGCTGCTCATGTTCACATCGCTAGTACTTGTGTCCTGGTGCACTGCACCTGCTGGTCGTGTATCGCCAGTACTTGTGTCCCGGTGCACTGCACCTGCTGCTCATGTTAACATCGCCAGTACTTGTGTCCCTGTGCACTGCACCTGCTGCTCATGTATTGCCAGTACTTGTGTCCCGCTGCACTGCACCTGCTGCTCATGTATCACCAGTACTTGTGTCCTGGTGCACTGTGCCTGCTGCTCATGTAAGTATCACCAGTACTTTTGTCCAGGTGCACTGTGCCTGCTGCTCATGTAAGTATCACCAGTACTTGTGTCCAGGTGCACTGCACATGCTGCTCATGTATCGCCAGTACTTGTGTCCCGGAGCACTGCACCTGCTGCTCATGTATCACCTGTACTTGTGTCCCAGTGCACTGCACCTGCTGCTCATGTATCACCAGTACTTGTGTCCTGGTGCACTGCACCTGCCGCTCATGCATCATTAGTACTTGGTTCTGGTGCACTGCACCTGCTGCTCATGTTAACATCGCCAGTACTTGTGTCCCGGTGCACTGCACCTGCTGCTCATGTAATTATCACCAGCACTTGTGTCCCGGTGCACAGCACCTGCTGCTCATGTAGGTATCACCAGTACTTGTGTCTCTGTGCACTGCACATGCTGCTCATGTATCACCAGTATTTGCCTCCTGGTGCACTGCACCTACTGCTAGTGTTAGCATCGCCAGTAGTTGT
Source organism: Pleurodeles waltl (assembly GCF_031143425.1). Classification (NCBI taxonomy): domain Eukaryota; kingdom Metazoa; phylum Chordata; class Amphibia; order Caudata; family Salamandridae; genus Pleurodeles; species Pleurodeles waltl. The sequence goes on along the minus strand of NW_027150076.1, from coordinate 7,972,430 downwards.
GTCCTGGTGCACTGCACCTGCTGCTCATGTATCACCAGTACTTGTGTCCCAGTGTACTGCACATGCTGCTCATGTTAACATCGCCAGTACTTGTGTCCCTGTGCACTGCACCTGCTGCTCATGTAAGTACCACCAGTACTTGTGTCCCGGTGCACTGCACCTGCTGCTCATGTATCACCAGTACTTGTGTCCTGGTGCACTGCACCTGCCGCTCATGCATCATTAGTACTTGGTTCTGGTGCACTGCACCTGCTGCTCATGTTAACATCGCCAGTACTTGTGTCCCGGTGCACAGCACCTGCTGCTCATGTAGGTATCACCAGTACTTGTGTCTCTGTGCACTGCACATGCTGCTCATGTATCACCAGTACTTGCCTCCTGGTGCACTGCACCTACTGCTAGTGTTAGAATCGCCAGTAGTTGTGTCCTGGTGCACTGCACCTGCTGCTCATGTATCACCAGTACTTGTGTCCCGGTGTACTGCACATGCTGCTCATGTTAACATCGCCAGTACTTGTGTCCCTGTGCACTGCACCTGCTGCTCATGTAAGTACCACCTGTACTTGTGTCCCGGTGCACTGCACCTGCTGCCCATGTATCACCAGTACTTGTGTCCCGGTGCACTCACCTTCTGCTCATGTAAATATCACCAGTACTTGTGCCCTGGTGCACTCCACCTACTGCTCATGTAAGTAGCACCAGTACTTGTGTCCTGGTGCACTGCACATGCTGCTCATGTATCACCAGTACTTGTGTCCCAGTGCACTGCACATGCTGCTCATGTATCACCAGTAGTTGTGTCCCGGAGCACTGCGCCTGCTACTCATGTAAGTATCACCGGTACTTGTGTCTTGGTGCACTGCACATGCGGGTCATGTATCACCAGTACTTGTGTTCTGGTGCACTGCAACTACTTCTCGTGTTAGCATCGCCAGTACTTGTGTCCCTGTGCACTGCACCTGCTGCTCCTGTAAGTAGCAACAGTACTTGTGTCCCGGTGCACTGCATCTTGCGCTCATGTATCATCAGTACTTGGTTCCAGTGCACTGCACCTGCTGCTCATATAAGTAGCACCAGTACTTGTGTCCCGGTGCACTGCACATGCTGCTCATGTTAACACCGCCAGTACTTGTGTCCTGGTGCACTGCACATACTGCTCATGTAAGTAGCACCAGTACTTGTGTCCCGGTGCACTGCACATGCTGCTCATGGTAACATGGCCAGTACTTGTGTCCCAGTGCACTGCACCTGCTGCTCATGTATCACCAGTACTTGTGTCCTGGTGCACTGCACCTGCCGCTCATGCATCATTAGTACTTGGTTCTGGTGCACTGCACCTGCTGCTCATGTTAACATCGCCAGTACTTGTGTCCCGGTGCACTGAACCTGCTGCTCATGTAATTATCACCAGCACTTGTGTCCCGGTGCACAGCACCTGCTGCTCATGTAGGTATCACCAGTACTTGTGTCTCGGTGCACTGCACATGCTGCTCATGTATCACCAGTACTTGCCTCCTGGTGCACTGCACCTACTGCTAGTGTTAGCATCGCCAGTAGTTGTGTCCTAGTGCACTGCACCTGCTGCTCATGTATCACCAGTACTTGTGTCCCGGTGTACTGCACATGCTGCTCATGTTAACATCACCAGTACTTGTGTCCCTGTGCACTGCACCTGCTGCTCATGTAAGTACCACCAGTACTTGTGTCCCGGTGCACTGCACCTGCTGCCCATGTATCACCAGTACTTGTGTCCCGGTGCACTCACCTTCTGCTCATGTAAATATCACCAGTACTTGTGCCCTGGTGCACTCCACCTACTGCTCATGTAAGTAGCACCAGTACTTGTGTCCCGGTGCACTGCACATGCTGCTCATGTATCACCAGTACTTGTGTCCCAGTGCACTGCACATGCTGCTCATGTATCACCATTAGTTGTGTCCCGGAGCACTGCGCCTGCTGCTCATGTATGGATCACCGGTACTTGTGTCTCGGTGCACTGCACATGCGGGTCATGTATCACCAGTACTTGTGTCCCGGTGCACTGCACCTACTTCTCGTGTTAGCATCGCCAGTACTTGTAGGAAAGTACCATCTTGCCTGGCATGTTACCCCCATTTTTCACTGTATATATGTTGTTTTAGTTGTATGTGTCACTGGGACCCTGGTAACCCAGGACCCCAGTGCTCATAAGTGTGCCTGAATGTGTTACCTGTGTAGTGACTAACTGTCTCACTGAGGCTCTGCTAATCAGAACCTCAGTGGTTATGCTCTCTCATTTCTTTCCAAATTGTCACTAACAGGCTAGTGACCATTTTTACCAATTTACATTGGCTTACTGGAACACCCTTATAATTCCCTAGTATATGGTACTGAGGTACCCAGGGTATTGGGGTTCCAGGAGATCCCTATGGGCTGCAGCATTTCTTTTGCCACCCATAGGGAGCTCTGACAATTCTTACACAGGCCTGCCACTATGATCATGGAATTGCCCCATCCTGGCATAGTTGGCACAATCCCATGATCCCAGTGGTCTGTAGCACAGACCCTGGTACTGCCAAACTGCCCTTCCTGGGGTTTCACTGCAGCTGCTGCTGCTGCCAACCCCTCAGACAGGCATCTGCCCTCCTGGGGTCCAGCCAGGCCTGGCCCAGGATGGCAGAACAAAGAACTTCCTCTGAGAGAGGGTGTGACACCCTCTCCCTTTGGAAAATGGTGTGAAGGCAGGGGAGGAGTAGCCTCCCCCAGCCTCTGGAAATGCTTTCTTGGGCACAGATGTGCCCAATTCTGCATAAGCCAGTCTACACCGGTTCAGGGACCCCTTAGCCCCTGCTCTGGCGCGAAACTGGACAAAGGAAAGGGGAGTGACCACTCCCCTGACCTGCACCTCCCCTGGGAGGTGTCCAGAGCTCATCCAGTGTGCTCCAGACCTCTGCCATCTTGGAAACAGAGGTGCTGCTGGCACACTGGACTGCTCTGAGTGGCCAGTGCCACCAGGTGATGTCAGAGACTCCTTCTGATAGGCTCCTTCAGGTGTTAGTAGCCTATCCTCTCTCCTAAGTAGCCAAACCCTCTTTTCTGGCTATTTAGGGTCTCTGTCTCTGGGGAAACTTTAGATAACAAATGCAAGAGCTCATCCGAGTTCCTCTGCATCTCTCTCTTCACCTTCTGATAAGGAATCGACTGCTGACCGCGCTGGAAGCCTGCAAACCTGCAACATAGTAGCAAAGACGACTACTGCAACTCTGTAACGCTGATCCTGCCGCCTTCTCGACTGTTTTCCTGCTTGTGCATGCTGTGGGGGTAGTCTGCCTCCTCTCTGCACCAGAAGCTCCGAAGAAATCTCCCGTGGGTCGACGGAATCTTCCCCCTGCAACCGCAGGCACCAAAAAGCTGCATTACCGGTCCCTTGGGTCTCCTCTCAGCACGACGAGCGAGGTCCCTCGAATCCAGCGACTCTGTCCAAGTGACCCCCACAGTCCAGTGACTCTTCAGTCCAAGTTTGGTGGAGGTAAGTCCTTGCCTCACCTCGCTGGGCTGCATTGCTGGGAACCGCGACTTTTGCAGCTACTCCGGCCCCTGTGCACTTCCGGCGGAAATCCTTTGTGCACAGCCAAGCCTGGGTCCACGGCACTCTAACCTGCATTGCACGACTTTCTAAGTTGGTCTCCGGCGACGTGGGACTCCTTTGTGCAACTTCGGCGAGCACCGTTTCACGCATCCTCGTAGTGCCTGTTTCTGTCACTTCTCCGGGTGCTACCTGCTTCAGAGAGGGCTCCTTGTCTTGCTCGACGTCCCCTCTCTCTGCTGGTCCAATTTGCGACCTCCTGGTCCCTCCTGGGCCTCAGCAGCGTCCAAAAACGCTAACCGCACAATTTGCAGCTAGCAAGGCTTGTTGGCGTTCTTTTGGCAGGAAAACACTTCTGCACGACTCTCCACGGCGAGAGGGATCCGTCCACCAAAGGGGAAGTCTCTAGCCCTTTTCGTTCCTGCAGAAACCTCAGCTTCTTCTGTCCAGTAGAAGCTTCTTTGCACCCGCAGCTGGCATTTCCTGGGCATTTGCCCATCTCCGACTTGCTTGTGACTTTTGGACTTGGTCCCCTTGTTCCACAGGTACCCTAGATTGGAAATCCACAGTTGTTGCATTGCTGGTTTGTGTCTTTCCTGCATTATTCCTCTAACACGACTTCTTTGTCCTTAGGGGAACTTTAGTGCACTTTGCACTCACTTTTCAGGGTCTTGGGGAGGGTTATTTTTCTAACTCTCACTATTTTCTAATAGTCCCAGCGACCCTCTACAAGGTCACATAGGTTTGGGGTCCATTCGTGGTTCGCATTCCACTTTTGGAGTATATGGTTTGTGTTGCCCCTATCCCTATGTTTCCCCATTGCATCCTATTGTAACTATACATTGTTTGCACTGTTTTCTAAGACTATACTGCATATTTTTGCTATTGTGTATATATATCTTTTGTATATTTCCTATCCTCTCACTGAGGGTACACTCTAAGATACTTTGGCATATTGTCATAAAAATAAAATACCTTTATTTTTAGTATAACTGTGTATTGTGTTTTCTTATGATATTGTACATATGACACTAAGTGGTACTGTAGTAGCTTCACACGTCTCCTAGTTCAGCCTAAGCTGCTCTGCTAAGCTACCATTATCTATCAGCCTAAGCTGCTAGACACCCTATACACTAATAAGGGATAACTGGGCCTGGTGCAAGGTGCAAGTACCCCTTGGTACTCACTACAAGCCAGTCCAGCCTCCTACATTGGTTGTGCAGTGGTGGGATAAGTGCTTTGAGACTACTTACCACTCTTGTCATTGTACTTTTCATAAGAGAAAAATATACAAAACAAGGTCAGTGTATATACACATAGCCAAAAAGTGTTGCATTTCCTCTTTTCACTCTTTTCTAAGTGCTGAAAAGTACTTCTAACGTTCTAAAAAGTTTTAAAAGTTTTTTTCTCTATCTTTCTAAAAGCTCTGACAAACTTTTTATCTTTTACTATCACTTTAACTCTCTCTAAAAATGTCTGGCACAGGCCAAAATGTTGATCTGTCCAAACTTGCATATGATCACCTTAGCTGGAAAGGAGCAAGGAATCTCTGCATAGAGAGAGGTTTGAGTGTAGGGAAGAATCCTTCCTTAGAACTGTTAATTAACATGCTTAGAGTACAGGATAAGGCCATAAGTGCCCAATCTGTGGAAAAAGTAGCTAATGGTTCTCAATCTGATCCAGGGACTCCCCCAGGAAAAGATTCAGGAAAGAAACTTCTCAGCCTGCCCATTACTAGACAGTCTAGCATAGTTGGTAATGATGATGAGCCACACCATATAAATAGTGTTGTCTCACATCATAGCAAAAGCATTTATTCTCACCATACTGGTAGTGATGTTTCTGTTAACCAAGCTGTTAGGGTGGCTTCTGTAAGGGACAGGTCTCCTTCTGTCCATTCTCACCATACTTCTGTGTCAAGGCATGTCCCTCCCACCCACCCTGATGACAGATTGTTAGAAAGGGAGCTCAATAGATTGAGAGTGGAACAAACCAGACTGAAGCTCAAGAAGCAACAGCTGGATTTGGATAGACAGACTTTAGAAGTAGAGAAGGAGAGACAGAAACTGGGTTTAGAAACCCATGGTGGCAGCAGCAGTATTCCCCATAGTCATCCTGCAAAAGAGCATGATTCCAGGAATCTGCACAAGATAATTCCCCCTTATAAGGAGGGGGATGACATTAACAAGTGGTTTGCTGCACTTGAGAGGGCCTGTGTTGTACAGGATGTCCCTCAAAGGCAGTGGGCTGCTATCCTATGGCTATCATTTAGTGGAAAAGGTAGGGATAGGCTCCTTACTGTGAAAGAAAATGATGCTAATAATTTCCAAGTTCTTAAGAATGCACTCCTGGATGGTTTATGGCTTAACCACTGAACAGTACAGGATAAAGTTCAGAGAGACCAAAAAGGAGTCTTCACAAGACTGGGTTGATTTCATTGACCATTCAGTGAAGGCCTTGGAGGGGTGGTTACATGGCAGTAAGGTTACTGACTTTGAAAGCCTGTATAACTTGATCCTGAGAGAGCATATTCTTAATAATTGTGTGTCTGATTTGTTGCACCAGTACTTGGTGGACTATGATCTGACCTCTCCCCAAGAATTGGGAAAGAAGGCAGACAAATGGGTCAGAACAAGAGTGAACAGAAAAGTTCATACAGGGGGTGACAAAGATGGCAACAAAAAGAAGGATGGTAAGTCTTCTGACAAGGGTGGGGACAAATCTAAAAATGAGTCTTCATCAGGCCCACAAAAACACTCTGGTGGGGGTGGTGGGCCCAAATCCTCTTTTAATCAGAACAAGGAAAAGAAACCATGGTGCTATTTATGTAAAATAAAAGGCCATTGGACAACAGATCCCAGTTGTCCAAAGAAAGGCACCAAGCCTCCTACCACTACAACCCCTACTGCTACACCTAGTGTCCCTACTAATAGCAGTGGTGGTGGGAGCAAACCTACTAATAGCCAATCCAAGGGAGTAGCTGGGCTCACTTTTGGTAACTTAGTTGGGGTTGGCCTTGTTAGGGAGGCCACAGAGGCTGTGTTAGTCTCTGAGGGGGCTATTGATTTAGCCACCTTAGTTGCTTGTCCCCTTAATATGGATAAGTACAAGCAGCTACCCCTAATAAATGGTGTTGAGGTTCAGGCCTACAGGGACACTGGTGCCAGTGTGACTATGGTCATAGAGAAACTGGTCCACCCTGAACAACACCTACTTGGTCACCAGTACCAAATAACCGATGCTCACAACAACACACTTAGCCACCCCATGGCTGTTGTTAATCTCAACTGGGGGGGGGGTTACTGGTCCAAAGAAAGTTGTGGTAGCTTCAGATTTACCTGTAGACTGTCTATTAGGGAATGATTTGGAGACATCAGCTTGGTCAGATGTGGAGTTGGAGGCCCATGCAGCAATGCTGGGCATCCCAGGGCATATGTTTGCTTTGACAAGGGCTCAGGCCAAAAAGCAAAAAGGACAGGGAAGCTTGGATCCTGGAAGAATGGACCAAGTGCTCCCTAAAGCTAGGGCTAGTAGAAGCAAACCACTTCCTACTATCCCTCTCTCTACAGTGGATTCTACTTCTGAGGAAGAAGAATTCCCTCCCTGTGCAGAACCTACACCAGAGGAGCTGGAAGCAGACACTGCTGAGCTTTTGGGTGAAGGGGGGCCTGCCAGAGAGGAGCTGAGTGTGGCACAGCAAACCTGTCCCACATTAGAGGGTCTCAGACAGCAAGCTGTCAAACAGGCTAATGGGGATGTCAGAGACTCTCACAGAGTTTACTGGGGGGACAACCTCTTGTACACCGAGCATAGGGATCCTAAACCTGGAGCTGCCAGGAGATTAGTGATTCCTCAGGAGTACAGAAAGTTCCTCCTAACACTGGCACATGACATTCCCTTAGCTGGGCATCTAGGACAAATGAAAACTTGGGACAGGCTTGTTCCCCTGTTTCATTGGCCTAGGATGTCTGAGGACACAAAGGAATTTTGTAAGTCCTGTGAAACCTGTCAAGCCAGTGGCAAGACAGGTGGCACCCCAAAGGCACCCCTTATTCCACTGCCTGTGGTTGGGGTTCCCTTTGAAAGGGTAGGGGTTGACACAGTTGGCCCCCTTGACCCTCCTACTGCTTCAGGCAATAGGTTTATCTTAGTGGTAGTGGACCATGCCACAAGATATCCTGAAGCAATTCCTTTAAGGACCACTACAGCACCTGCAGTGGCAAAGGCCCTCCTGGGAATATTTTCCAGGGTGGGCTTCCCAAAGGAAGTAGTATCAGACAGAGGAAGCAATTTCATGTCTGCATACTTAAAGGCCATGTGGAAGGAGTGTGGTGTAACGTACAAGTTCACAACACCCTATCATCCACAAACAAATGGACTGGTGGAGAGATTTAATAAAACTCTCAAAGGCATGATTATGGGTCTCCCTGAAAAACTCCGCAGGAGATGGGATATCCTTCTACCATGCCTCCTTTTTGCCTACAGGGAGGTACCCCAGAAAGGAGTGGGCTTCAGCCCCTTTGAACTTCTTTTTGGACACCCTGTTAGGGGTCCACTCACACTTGTAAAGGAGGGTTGGGAACAACCTTTAAAAGCTCCTAAGCAGGATATTGTGGATTATGTACTTGGCCTCAGATCAAGGATGGCTGAGTACATGAAAAAGGCCAGTAAAAACCTTCAGGCCAGCCAAGAGCTCCAGAAGCAATGGCATGATCAGAAGGCTGTTTTGGTTCAGTACCAACCAGGGCAGAAAGTGTGGGTCTTGGAGCCTGTGGCCCCAAGAGCACTCCAAGATAAATGGAGTGGACCCCACACAATTGTTGAAAAAAAGGGTGAAGTCACCTACTTGGTTGACTTAGGCACTGCCAGGAGTCCCCTTAGGGTGCTCCATGTCAACCGCCTGAAACCCTACTATGACAGGGCTGATCTCACCCTGCTCATGGCAACTGATGAGGGACAGGAAGAAGACAGTGATCCTCTACCTGATCTCTTCTCTTCCACAGAACAAGATGCTCTTGTGGAAGGTGTAGTTTTGGCAGATTGTCTTACTGCTGAGCAGAAAGACCATTGCATAAATCTCCTAGGACAATTTTCAGAACTCTTCTCTACTGTGCCAGGCACCACTTCTTGGTGTGAGCACACTATAGATACTGGAGACAGTTTACCTGTCAAAAGTAAGATCTATAGGCAGCCTGACCATGTCAGGGACTGCATAAAGCAAGAAGTTCAGAAAATGTTGGAACTAGGAGTGGTTGAGCACTCTGACAGTCCATGGGCTTCTCCTGTGGTACTGGTACCAAAACCCAATTCTAAAGATGGAAAGAAGGAAATGCGGTTTTGTGTAGACTATAGAGGTCTCAACTTGGTAACCAAAACTGATGCTCACCCTATACCCAGGGCAGATGAGCTCATAGATACACTGGCATCTGCCAAGTATCTAAGCACTTTTGATTTGACTGCAGGGTATTGGCAGATCAAATTATCAGAAGATGCTAAACCTAAGACTGCATTTTCTACCATTGGAGGACATTACCAGTTTACGGTAATGCCTTTTGGTTTGAAAAATGCACCTGCCACTTTTCAGAGGTTGGTGAACACAGTCCTGCAAGGGCTGGAAGCTTTCAGTGCAGCATATTTGGACGATATAGCTGTCTTTAGCTCCAGCTGGGATGATCACCTGGTCCACCTATGGAAAGTTTTGGAGGCCCTGCAAAAGGCAGGCCTCACTATCAAGGCTTCAAAGTGCCAGATAGGGCAGGGTAAGGTGGTTTATCTGGGACACCTTGTTGGTGGGGAACAGATTGCACCACTTCAGGGGAAAATCCAAACAATTATTGATTGGGTTCCCCCTACCACTCAGACTCAGGTGAGAGCCTTCCTAGGCCTCACTGGGTATTACAGGAGGTTCATTAAGAACTATGGCTCCATTGCAGCCCCTCTTAATGACCTCACATCCAAGAAAATGCCTAAAAAGGTATTATGGACAGCAAACTGTCAGAAAGCTTTTGAGGAGCTGAAGCAGGCCATGTGCTCTGCACCTGTCCTGAAAAGCCCTTGTTACTCTAAAAAATTCTATGTCCAAACTGATGCATCTGAATTAGGAGTAGGGGCAGTCCTATCACAACTTAATTCTGAGGGCCAGGATCAACCTGTTGCTTTTATTAGTAGGAGGTTGACCCCTAGAGAAAAGCGTTGGTCTGCCATTGAGAGGGAGGCCTTTGCTGTGGTCTGGGCTCTGAAGAAGTTGAGGCCATACCTGTTTGGCACTCACTTCATTGTTCAGACAGACCACAAACCTCTACTTTGGCTAAAACAAATGAAAGGTGAAAATCCTAAATTGTTGAGGTGGTCCATATCCCTACAGGGAATGGACTATACAGTGGAACATAGACCTGGGAGTAGCCACTCCAATGCAGATGGACTCTCCAGATATTTCCACTTAGACAATGAAGACTCATCAGGTCATGGCTAGTCTTATTGTCCTTCGTTTGGGGGGGGTTGTGTAGGAAAGTACCATCTTGCCTGGCATGTTACCCCCATTTTTCACTGTATATATGTTGTTTTAGTTGTATGTGTCACTGGGACCCTGGTAACCCAGGGCCCCAGTGCTCATAAGTGTGCCTGAATGTGTTACCTGTGTAGTGACTAACTGTCTCACTGAGGCTCTGCTAATCAGAACCTCAGTGGTTATGCTCTCTCATTTCTTTCCAAATTGTCACTAACAGGCTAGTGACCATTTTTACCAATTTACATTGGCTTACTGGAACACCCTTATAATTCCCTAGTATATGGTACTGAGGTACCCAGGGTATTGGGGTTCCAGGAGATCCCTATGGGCTGCAGCATTTCTTTTGCCACCCATAGGGAGCTCTGACAATTCTTACACAGGCCTGCCACTGCAGCCTGAGTGAAATAACGTCCACGTTATTTCACAGCCATTTTACACTGCACTTAAGTAACTTATAAGTCACCTATATGTCTAACCTTTACCTGGTAAAGGTCAGGTGCAAAATTACTTAGTGTGAGGGCACCCTGGCACTAGCCAAGGTGCCCCCACATTGTTCAGAGCCAATTCCCTGAACTTTGTGAGTGCGGGGACACCATTACACGCGTGCACTACATATAGGTCACTACCTATATGTAGCTTCACAATGGTAACTCCGAATATGGCCATGTAACATGTCTATGATCATGGAATTGCCCCCTCTATGCCATCCTGGCATAGTTGGCACAATCCCATGATCCCAGTGGTCTGTAGCACAGACCCTGGTACTGCCAAACTGCCCTTCCTGGGGTTTCACTGCAGCTGCTGCTGCTGCCAACCCCTCAGACAGGCATCTGCCCTCCTGGGGTCCAGCCAGGCCTGGCCCAGGATGGCAGAACAAAGAACTTCCTCTGAGAGAGGGTGTGACACCCTCTCCCTTTGGAAAATGGTGTGAAGGCAGGGGAGGAGTAGCCTCCCCCAGCCTCTGGAAATGCTTTCTTGGGCACAGATGTGCCCAATTCTGCATAAGCCAGTCTACACCGGTTCAGGGACCCCTTAGCCCCTGCTCTGGCACGAAACTGGACAAAGGAAAGGGGAGTGACCACTCCCCTGACCTGCACCTCCCCTGGGAGGTGTCCAGAGCTCCTCCAGTGTGCTCCAGACCTCTGCCATCTTGGAAACAGAGGTGCTGCTGGCACACTGGACTGCTCTGAGTGGCCAGTGCCACCAGGTGACGTCAGAGACTCCTGCTGATAGGCTCCTTCAGGTGTTAGTAGCCTATCCTCTCTCCTGGGTAGCCAAACCCTCTTTTCTGGCTATTTAGGGTCTCTGTCTCTGGGGAAACTTTAGATAACGAATGCATGAGCTCAGCCGAGTTCCTCTGCATCTCCCTATTCACCTTCTGATAAGGAATCGACTGCTGACCGCGCTGGAAGCCTGCAAACCTGCAACATAGTAGCAAAGACGACTACTGCAACTCTGTAACGCTGATCCTGCCGCCTTCTCGACTGTTTTCCTGCTTGTGCATGCTGTGGGGGTAGCCTGCCTCCTCTCTGCACCAGAAGCTCCGAAGAAATCTCCAGTGGGTCTACGGAATCTTCCCCCTGCAACCGCAGGCACCAAAAAGCTGCATTACCGGTCCCTTGGGTCTCCTCTCAGCACGACGAGCGAGGTCCCTCGAATCCAGCGACTCTGTCCAAGTGACCCCCACAGTCCAGTGACTCTTCAGCTCAAGTTTGGTGGAGGTAAGTCCTTGCCTCACCTCGCTGGGCTGCATTGCTGGGAACCGTGACTTTGCAGCTACTCCGGCCCCTGTGCACTTCCGGCGGAAATCCTTTGTGCACAGCCAAGCCTGGGTCCACGGCACTCTAACCTGCATTGCACGACTTTCTAAGTTGGTCTCCGGTGACGTGGGACTCCTTTGTGCAACTTCGGCGAGCACCATTTCACGCATCCTCGTAGTGCCTGTTTCTGGCACTTCTCCGGGTGCTACCTGCTGCAGTGAGGGCTCTTTGTCTTGCTCGACGTCCCCTCTCTCTTCAGGTCCAATTTGCGACCTCCTGGTCCCTCTTGGGCCCCAGTAGCGTCCAAAAACGCCAAACGCACGATTTGCAGCTAGCAAGGCTTGTTGGCGTTCTTTCAGCGGGAAAACACTTCTGCACGACTCTCCACGGCGAGAGGGATCCGCTCACCAAAGGGGAAGTCTCTAGCCCTTTTCGTTCCTGCAGAAACCTCAGCTTCATCTGTCCAGTCGAAGCTTCTTTGCACCCGCAGCTGGCCTTTCCTGGGCATCTGCCCATCTCCGACTTGCTTGTGACTTTTGGACTTGGTCCCCTTGTTCCACAGGTACCCTAGATTGGAAATCCACAGTTGTTGCATTGCTGGTTTGTGTCTTTCCTGCATTATTCCTCTAACACGACTTCTTTGTCCTTAGGGGAACTTTAGTGCACTTTGCACTCACTTTTCAGGGTCTTGGGGAGGGTTATTTTTCTAACTCTCACTATTTTCTAATAGTCCCAGCGACCCTCTACAAGGTCACATAGGTTTGGGGTCCATTCGTGGTTCGCATTCCACTTTTGGAGTATATGGTTTGTGTTGCCCCTATCCCTATGTTTCCCCATTGCATCCTATTGTAACTATACATTGTTTGCACTGTTTTCTAAGACTATACTGCATATTTTTGCTATTGTGTATGTATATCTTGTGTATATTTCCTATCCTCTCACTGAGGGTACACTCTAAGATACTTTGGCATATTGTCATAAAAATAAAGTACCTTTATTTTTAGTATAACTGTGTATTGTGTTTTCTTATGATATTGTGCATATGACACTAAGTGGTACTGTAGTAGCTTCACACGTCTCCTAGATCAGCCTAAGCTGCTCTGCTAAGCTACCATTATCTATCAGCCTAAGCTGCTAGACACCCTATACACTAATAAGGGATAACTGGGCCTGGTGCAAGGTGCAAGTACCCCTTGGTACTCACTACAAGCCAGTCCAGCCTCCTACACCACTTTTCAGAGGTTGGTGAACACAGTCCTGCAAGGGCTGGAAGCTTTCAGTGCAGTATATTTGGACGATATAGATGTCTTTAGCTCCAGCTGGGATGATCACCTGGTCCACCTATGGAAAGTTTTGGAGGCCCTGCAAAAGGCAGGCCTCACTATCAAGGCTTCAAAGTGCCAGATAGGGCAGGGTAAGGTGGTTTATCTGGGACACCTTGTTGGTGGGGAACAGATTGCACCACTTCAGGGGAAAATCCAAACAATTATTGATTGGGTTCCCCCTACCACTCAGACTCAGGTGAGAGCCTTCCTAGGCCTCACTGGGTATTACAGGAGGTTCATTAAGAACTATGGCTCCATTGCAGCCCCTCTTAATGACCTCACATCCAAGAAAATGCCTAAAAAGGTATTATGGACAGCAAACTGTCAGAAAGCTTTTGAGGAGCTGAAGCAGGCCATGTGCTCTGCACCTGTCCTGAAAAGCCCTTGTTACTCTAAAAAATTCTATGTCCAAACTGATGCATCTGAATTAGGAGTAGGGGCAGTCCTATCACAACTTAATTCTGAGGGCCAGGATCAACCTGTTGCTTTTATTAGTAGAAGGTTGACCCCTAGAGAAAAGCGTTGGTCTGCCATTGAGAGGGAGGCCTTTGCTGTGGTCTGGGCTCTGAAGAAGTTGAGGCCATACCTGTTTGGCACTCACTTCATTGTTCAGACAGACCACAAACCTCTACTTTGGCTAAAACAAATGAAAGGTGAAAATCCTAAATTGCTGAGGTGGTCCATATCCCTACAGGGAATGGACTATACAGTGGAACATAGACCTGGGAGTAGCCACTCCAATGCAGATGGACTCTCCAGATATTTCCACTTAGACAATGAAGACTCATCAGGTCATGGCTAGTCTTATTGTCCTTCGTTTGGGGGGGGGTTGTGTAGGAAAGTACCATCTTGCCTGGCATGTTACCCCCATTTTTCACTGTATATATGTTGTTTTAGTTGTATGTGTCACTGGGACCCTGGTAACTTAGGACCCCAGTGCTCATAAGTGTGCCTGAATGTGTTACCTGTGTAGTGACTAACTGTCTCACTGAGGCTCTGCTAATCAGAACCTCAGTGGTTATGCTCTCTCATTTCTTTCCAAATTGTCACTAACAGGCTAGTGACCATTTTTACCAATTTACATTGGCTTACTGGAACACCCTTATAATTCCCTAGTATATGGTACTGAGGTACCCAGGGTATTGGGGTTCCAGGAGATCCCTATGGGCTGCAGCATTTCTTTTGCCACCCATAGGGAGCTCTGACAATTCTTACACAGGCCTGCCACTGCAGCCTGAGTGAAATAACGTCCACGTTATTTCACAGCCATTTTACACTGCACTTAAGTAACTTATAAGTCACCTATATGTCTAACCTTTACCTGGTAAAGGTTAGGTGCAAAGTTACTTAGTGTGAGGGCACCCTGGCACTAGCCAAGGTGCCCCCACATTGTTCAGAGCCAATTCCCTGAACTTTGTGAGTGCGGGGACACCATTACACGTGTGCACTACATATAGGTCACTACCTATATGTAGCTTCACAATGGTAACCCCGAATATGGCCATGTAACATGTCTATGATCATGGAATTGCCCCCTCTATGCCATCCTGGCATAGTTGGCACAATCCCATGATCCCAGTGGTCTGTAGCACAGACCCTGGTACTGCCAAACTGCCCTTCCTGGGGTTTCACTGCAGCTGCTGCTGCTGCCAACCCCTCAGACAGGCATCTGCCCTCCTGGGGTCCAGCCAGGCCTGGCCCAGGATGGCAGAACAAAGAACTTCCTCTGAGAGAGGGTGTGACACCCTCTCCCTTTGGAAAATGGTGTGAAGGCAGGGGAGGAGTAGCCTCCCCCAGCCTCTGGAAATGCTTTGTTGGGCACAGATGTGCCCAATTCTGCATAAGCCAGTCTACACCGGTTCAGGGACCCCTTAGCCCCTGCTCTGGCGCGAAACTGGACAAAGGAAAGGGGAGTGACCACTCCCCTGACCTGCACCTCTCCTGGGAGGTGTCCAGAGCTCCTCCAGTGTGCTCCAGACCTCTGCCATCTTGGAAACAGAGGTGCTGCTGGCACACTGGACTGCTCTGAGTGGCCAGTGCCACCAGGTGACGTCAGAGACTCCTTCTGATAGGCTCCTTCAGGTGTAAGTAGCCTATCCTCTCTCCTAAGTAGCCAAACCCTCTTTTCTGGCTATTTCGGGTCTCTGTCTCTCGGGAAACTTTAGATAACGAATGCAAGAGCTCATCCGAGTTCCTCTGCATCTCTCTCTTCACCTTCTGATAAGGAATCGACTGCTGACCGCGCTGGAAGCCTGCAAACCTGCAACATAGTAGCAAAGACGACTACTGCAACTCTGTAACGCTGATCCTGCCGCCTTCTCGACTGTTTTCCTGCTTGTGCATGCTGTGGGGGTAGTCTGTCTCCTCTCTGCACCAGAAGCTCAGAAGAAATCTCCCGTGGGTCGACGGAATCTTCCCCCTGCAACCGCAGGCACCAAAAAGCTGCATTACCGGTCCCTTGGGTCTCCTCTCACCACGACGAGCGAGGTCCCTCGAATCCAGCGACTCTGTCCAAGTGACCCCACAGTCCAGTGACTCTTCAGTCCAAGTTTGGTGGAGGTAAGTCCTTGCCTCACCTCGCTGGGCTGCATTGCTGGGAACCGCGACTTTTGCAGCTACTCCGGCCCCTGTGCACTTCCGGAAGAAATCCTTTGTGCACAGCCAAGCCTGGGTCCACGGCACTCTAACCTGCAATGCACGACTTTCTAAGTTGGTCTCCGGCGACGTGGGACTCCTTTGTGCAACTTCGGCGAGCACCGTTTCACGCATCCTCGTAGTGCCTGTTTCTGGCACTTCTCCGGGTGCTACCTGCTTCAGAGAGGGCTCCTTGTCTTGCTCGACGTCCCCTCTCTCTGCTGGTCCAATTTGCGACCTCCTGGTCCCTCCTGGGCCTCCGCAGTGTCCAAAAACGCTAACTGCACGATTTGCAGCTAGCAAGGCTTGTTGGCGTTCCTTCGGCGGGAAAAGACTTCTGCACGACTCTCCACGGCGAGAGGGATCCGTCCACCAAAGGGGAAGTCTCTAGCCCTTTTCGTTCCTGCAGAAACCTCAGCTTCTTCTGTCCAGTAGAAGGTTCTTTGCACCCGCAGCTGGCATTTCCTGGGCATTTGCCCATCTCCGACTTGCTTGTGACTTTTGGACTTGGTCCCCTTGTTCCACAGGTACCCTAGATTGGAAATCCACAGTTGTTGCATTGCTGGTTTGTGTCTTTCCTGCATTATTCCTCTAACACGACTTCTTTGTCCTTAGGGGAACTTTAGTGCACTTTGCACTCACTTTTCAGGGTCTTGGGGAGGGTTATTTTTCTAACTCTCACTATTTTCTAATAGTCCCAGCGACCCTCTACAAGGTCACATAGGTTTGGGGTCCATTCGTGGTTCGCATTCCACTTTTGGAGTATATGGTTTGTGTTGCCCCTATCCCTATGTTTCCCCATTGCATCCTATTGTAACTATACATTGTTTGCACTGTTTTCTAAGACTATACTGCATATTTTTGCTATTGTGTATATATATCTTGTGTATATTTCCTATCCTCTCACTGAGGGTACACTCTAAGATACTTTGGCATATTGTCATAAAAATAAAGTACCTTTATTTTTAGTATAACTGTGTATTGTGTTTTCTTATGATATTGTGCATATGACACTAAGTGGTACTGTAGTAGCTTCACACGTCTCCTAGTTCAGCCTAAGCTGCTCTGCTAAGCTACCATTATCTATCAGCCTAAGCTGCTAGACACCCTATACACTAATAAGGGATAACTGGGCCTGGTGCAAGGTGCAAGTACCCCTTGGTACTCACTACAAGCCAGTCCAGCCTCCTACAGTACTTGTGTCCCTGTGCACTGCATCTGCTGCTCATGTAAGTCGCAACAGTACTCGTGTCCCGGTGCACTGCACCTTGCGCTCATGTATCATCAGTACTTGGTTCCAGTGCACTGCATCTGCTGCTCATATAAGTAGCACCAGTACTTGTATCCCGGTGCACTGCACATGCTGCTCATGTTAACATCGCCAGTACTTGTGTCCCGGTGCACTGCACATACTGCTCATGTAAGTAGCACCAGTACTTGTGTCCCGGTGCACTGCAGATGCTGCTCATGTTAACATCGCCAGTACTTGTGTCCCTATGCACTGCACCTACTGCTCATGTAAGTAGCACCAGTACCTGTGTCCCGGTGCACTGCAGATGCTGCTCATGTTAACATCACCAGTACTTGTGTCCCGGTGCACTGCACATGCTGCTCGTGTATCACCAGTACTTGTATCTTGGTGCACTGCACCTGCTGCTCATGTATCACCAGTACTTGTGCCCCGATGCACTGCACCTGCTGCTCGTGTATCACCAGTACTTGTGTCCCGGTGCACTGCATCTGCTGCTCATGTTAACATCGCCATTACTTGTGTCACTGTGCACTGCACCTGCTGCTCATGTATCACCAGTACTTGTGTCCCGGTGCACTGCACCTGCTGCTCATGTATCACCAGTACTTGTGTCCCGGTGCACTGTGCCTGCTGCTCATGTAAGTATCACCAGTACTTGTGTCCAGGTGTACTGCACATGATGCTCATGTATCACCAGTACTTGTGTCCCGGTGCACTGCACATGCTGCTCATGTTAACATCGCCAGTACTTGTGTCCTGGTGCACTGCACCTGCTGGTCATGTATCACCAGTACTTGTGTCCCTGTGCACTGCCCCTGCTGCTCATGTAAGTAGCACCAGTAGTTGTGTCCCGGTGCACTGCACCTGCTGCCCATGTATCACCAGTACTTGTGTCTCGGTGCACTCACCTTCTGCTCATGTAAAGATCATCAGTACTTTTGTCCTGGTGCTCTGCACCTGCTGCTCATGTAAGTATCATCAGTACTTGTGTCTCTGTGCACTGCACATGCTGCTCATGTATCACCAGTACCTGTGTCCCAGTGCACTGCACCTGCCGCTTATGTATCATCATTACTTGGTTCCGGTGCACTGCACCTCCTGCTCATGTAATTATCACCCGCATTTGTGTCCCGATGCACTGCACCTGCTGGTCATGTATAACCAGTACTTGTGTCCTGGTGTACTGCACCTGCTGCTCATGTTAACATCGCCAGTACTTGTGTCCTGGTGCACTGCACCTGCTGCTCATGTTAACATCGCCAGTACTTGTGTCCCCGTGCACTGCACCTGCTGCCCATGTAAGTAGCACCAGTACTTGTGTCCCGGTGCACTGCACCTGCCGCTCATGTATCATCAGTACTTGGTTCCAGTGCACTGCACCTCCTGCTCATGTAATTATCACCAGGACTTGAGTCCTGGTGCACTGCACCTGCTGCTCGTGTATCACCAATACTTGTGTCCCGGTGCACTGCACCTGCTGCTCATGTAAGTATCGCAGTACTTGTGTCCCGGTGCACTGCACCTGCTGCTCCTGTATCACCAGTAATGTAAAGTGCTTTGATACTTTCGGTGTGAGCTGGCGCTAAATAAAAAAGGCAAAAAATGCACAACAAAGTAAAACAAGGCCTTAACCTAACAATGGAAGGACAGATGGACTCCCACTCACTTTTACATCACATTCACTCATTATAAACTGAGCTTTGCGTGGGATCTATAAAATCTGGCATCTGCCCCCCTCTGGTCCCAGGGTCACAGCCCCACAGTAAAGGTTTATTTTATGCAAGTTACTCACTGTATTCCTGTAGGACTAAGTTCTCTTTCTCTTTCACTTATTCTGTCTCCGTATTATATTTTAACTGTTTGTCTTGCCCTATATACAGCTCCACTCGCACATAACATTAGTGCCAGAAAATACAGTCCTCACATTTCACAAAAGTGAAACCAGTACAAAGTGAAACCAGAATGCCTGGATAAATCACAGCTTTACCGCTTACATTGTGTGAACTCATGCAAATATTTTATTTTACCAAATCTTCTTACTTCGTTTTTGCATATGAAAGTACTTTTGAATTTGTGATTTAAGAGTACCAGTTCTATTAAAATCTATTGTGTTTAATTTAATAGACTGTAATGTTGCTGTATAACAATCTGGGCCATGTACAGAGTTTACATGATCACAATCTTGACTCTTAGTTCACTAAAGAGACTTTTTAAAATAGTTTGCATGTTTCTTGTGTGATTTACAGAGCCAGTATTTTCAAGGCTCGGCTCGTACATGGGCTCCAAGAGCCGGGCTGGACCCTTGGCTTGGCTCCGGCTTTGCTCAGCTATGGCTTGGCCCGTACACCACTGTAATGAACCACAGACGGGCACAGGCTGAGCCACAACCTCTGCTCACACCCTGGCACTTCACAGGTCTTCATGTCACTCTACCACATTTCCTCTGTTCCTTCTGGGCCGCTCCTCACAACGGGCTCTGCAGCTGGTCCTCCTTAATGGGCAGGTAGACTCCTGCCGGACAAGGCTCTCCCCTCTTCCCTCTCATGAGGTAGGCAGCTTGCAGGGTCACTGCCAGAGCCACAGTTTCATCCCGAAAGACTTGCAGAAACCAGGCAATGAGCCCTCTCCTCCCGAAAACTGGCAGTCAGCTGTACTAATCTTGGAATACAGCGGCTCTTCTTGTCGGACAGTGAAACAGCTTGAATTAGAACAAAGTCAATATGTTTGTGACCCAATTTTCTGCGGTATTTTGAGACAGGGATTCCTAATTCACTGTATGGGTTTAGCAACAGGTTTGGCCTGGTTTCTTTTCATAGTCCATTTATCCCTGCAGCCGAGCCAGGTCCTTTGTGCAGGGTGATTACTCCTCACAGCAGGTAATGACGACACTGGCTCCAAGCGGGAATATTAACATGAGCACAGTAAGTGTGAACCTGTGAGCCTGGATCTCTGCAGCCTTCCTGCACAGACCACCCAAAGGATAACAAAGAATCCAGCTCTCCCAGGAGCCTCTCTTTCACTAGGGTTTGCCTTTGCTGACTCCCCATTCACCACCATTAACCAAACAGGAGAGCTCATTAAAGACCAGTCAGCAACCTTATGCTAGAAAGGTCACAAAGGCCCTCATTATGAACATGGCGGTCCGTTCCGCACCGCCGGCGGTGGCGGTAGAAACCGCCAACAGAGGAGCGGTCCGGACCGCCAACTAATGAACCAAACGGAACACACGCATCCCGCACAACACCCACCGCCAGGAAAGGAGTCCCCCTGACTACGGCAGAGTCCGCCAACAGGCCGTCGGAAAGGCCCAACCCACCCATCAAATTATGAACCACCATTCCAACACCAGTTCCGGGCCGGGAACCACCACCACACAAAGCCAGGCGGATAAGAAACAAAAAGAAGGAAACACCGGAGTTCCCCAAAAGTGCAGCGGCAGCCATGGACAGAGAGCTGCAGATCATGCCAGCCTTGCTCCTTGCCATACATCTACACGACCGAGACCTCAGACGAAGACGACGACGGTAAGTACCACAACCTATGACACAAGGGAGGAAAGGGCAAAGTTACATACCCACCCACTCCACCCACCCCCCAACCCTTCCCAGCAGCACAAGTCAGACACCCCACATCAAGAGGGACGTACCCGACCGAGGCCACTGCAACTTGGCCATAGTACATACAACAGCCCCATACCCATAAATAATTTAAACAAACACCAGGGTGTAACTGCATGCAGCCCAAACACAAGCCACACCGAAACTTTATTATGTAGCTCAGTCAGCTAAATGGTGCCAACAGGGCCAATGGTCAGTCCATCAAAAGTCATTTGTCCTTGGCCACAACTGGCCATACCTGACTCCCACAAGTGCTGGGTACTCCACTGAACGGGGCACCATATGGGGATCCAGGCACCTCACGGAAGGGGGTAGGAGAGATGGGGGTGGGGATTTTCGACAGGGGTGGGACTTTGACTTGCAGGAGGAGGTTGGAGGGGGGGTGGGCTTCTCCTTTGAAGGGGGTGGGGGCTGTTTGGCTCAGGTGAAGCAGGATGCCTTAGGCTCTGAGAGGGCCTTCTTCTTCACTGGAGAAGGGTCACAGGAATGGGAAGGCTGGACTGGGGTGGGCTGCGATGTGGAAGGAGCGGAAAGGGCAAGGAAGTGGGCACGTTTCGGGACAAGACTGGGTGGGCCAGTGGGTTCAAACAGGTCTGCACAGGAGAGGAAACTTTTTTTGGAGCAATTGTGGTGGGCGTGGATGAGGGCGTGGGAGTGGAGGCAGAGGGAGTTGATGTATGGGGTGTAGGTGTGCGTGTAGTGGGTGCAGGTGACAGTATGCTGTGGTGTGGTGGATGTCTGATGGGTGGGTGTCTTGGTGCGTTTGAGTGTTTTGGGAGGTGGGGGGTGGACACAGTGGGAGAAGACAGACAGATAGTGTGGATATATGTTGGGTGGATGTCTGCAAGTCGGGTGAGTGTGCTGCAAGTGTCAATTACAGTGGAGGTGGTGAGTGCAGGTGTGGTGTATGGGGTGCATGTATGGCTGTCTGCTATTGTGGTGAGTGCAGGAGTGCTCTGATGCTAGCCCCTGGATGCTATTGACAATAGTTGTCTGCCCTACAGAGATGGTTCTCAGGAGGTCAATAGCCTCCCCCGTGAGGGCAGCAGGGCTGACTGGGGCAGGGGAGGAGGTGCCTGGGGTGAAGGAGACGCCCACCTTTCTGGGTGGGCGGGCGGGCACGGGCAACTCAGTGGGGAGCAGAAGGGAGGGCGCTGATGGTATGGGGAGTGGCGGAAGATCTCACGGTCGTGGTTTGTTCACTAGTGTCCGCCACTGCCGGAGGACCCCCATCGGAGGTCTCAGAGTCACTACCTCCTGTGGTAGTAGCCTCCCCTGTGGAAGTCCCCTCGCCCTCCCACCCACTGGTCCCCTGGGCGTCCGTTGTCTCTGCCTTGGAGGATCCGTGGGCCGCTGCCTCCCCCCTTGCCGGTGCCTCAGCTCCCTCGTCTGATGCTGATGCTGTACCAAACCAACACAAGAGAACAGGGATGGGGAGACAAAACAGGAGAGACACTTGTAAGTAGCTGAATGCTGAAACCTACCCAGCAGACACACCCAACAGGCAGCACCGTGCACTAGGCCCATGGCCATGGCCCTGACTACTGAGCAGTATACTGACCTACACCCATAGCCTGTAACTGTATTGGAGCTAAGGAAGGTGAAACCTGACAGGGACACCCCTACACCCTTTGGGGAGCAGACAGTAGCTGGACACCAGTCAAAATCCCTGCTCTAAGCACCATGAGCCCTATCGCACACACACTCATCCTTCCAGGCTGAAGTATGGGCTGTGAGTACTCACCCCCTTGTGACTGCTGTGCAGCCTTCAAGCGTCCATCCAGGTCTGGGTACGCCACCGCTAGGATCCTTCGCATGAGGGGGGTCAGTGCTCGACATGCACCCCTTCCACGTTGGGAGGACTTCCCCAGCTGGGCCTCAGTGATCTTCCGCACCCAGCGCTGCAGGTCCTCCCACCTCTTTCGACAGTGGGTGCTCCTCCGGTTGTAGACCCCTAGGGTCCGTACCTCCTTGGCGATGGCTTGCTAATGTGCCCTCTTCTGGTGGGTGCTGACCTAGTAAGGAGACAGAAATGGAACACAGAGGTCAGGCACCTGCATGATGGCAACAGCTGGCAGATTATCAGACATAGGACAGACAGTACTCCCAGACATGCAGGACAGTGGCAAGCAGCATTCCATGCACCATGGCCCATCCTGGCTCACAGGAGCACACATCTGTGCAATCCACTCCATCCATCACTCACACAGTGTCCCCCCAAACCCAGACTCACATGTACCTCTGGCGGTCCGTAGAGTCTGCCGTACAGGGGCAGGAGCCCTTCCACCTGTTTCTCCAGTTCTTCCTGGGTGAAGCCCAGGGCCCTTTTCCCTGCACCACGTGGAACATCCATAGCCAGAGGCAGGCCACAGCAGTACACAGAGTGGAATACTTGTCTGCACAGGATGAGGGAGTTAAGTGATCAAACGATGACGAACGCGCGTGTGTTCCACGGCGGTGTGAACCGTCACCACCGGCGGCGATCATGATACGCCAGGATTCCCCATTGGCATCCATGTTATCCAATGAGGGTGAGATCAGCGGTCAACATTGCTGTACGCTGTGACGTCAAACGCTAGCGGTATTAGGTCACTTCCACAATAAAGGGGCAGAACTACTTTGGTCAGACATTTTGCCATCACCTACGCATCTTTAAATTCATAATACTCACAATGCTGGGCCTACTAGCCATATGAAGCACCTAGGCCTCTATCCATTGAGTATATAATCACACATGATTTACTCCGTTCCCTCCTAATGATGCACATGTACATCTGTCAGGTTGCAGTTATTGTACAGACACTACTATGAAGAATGCAGTGAATGTATGTAGCACATATGCCAGTGTATGTGTGCACATCACTCCTTTTTCTTACCCCTCATAGGTACCGACCCTTGTGGCAAAGAAGGGCACCATCAGTGTACAGACCACTTGTGGATATAGGGACCATGGTGGAGCGTCAGATCATAATCACCTACAGACTCACACGTGCAACTATTCAGGACCTATGTGCATTACTGGATCCTGCACTGACTCCCGGAAATCGTAATCAGCATGCCATTCCAACTGAGGTGCAAGTGCTCTCCGCACTCCATTTCCTGGCCACTGGCTCTTTTCAAGTGACAGTGGGCATGGGTGCTGGTTTCTCACAGCCAATGTTCAGCCAGGTACTGACAAGATTTCTGTATGCATTTGTACAACATCTGCAATCCTATGTGCAATTCCCCCAAAGTGCTGACCCCCATGCCATCAAGTCTGACTTCTATGCCTTTGCAAACATTCCCCATGTCATAGGTACCATCAATGGCACCCACATAGCTATCATCCCCCAAGAGTGAGTGAACAGGTGTACAGAAACAGGAAGAACTTTCACTCCATGAACATCCAATTGGTATGTACTGCAGACCAGTATATTTCCCATGTGAATGCCATGTTTCCGGGTTCTGTCCATGATTCATTTGTTTTGAGGAACAGTAGTGTGCCACAGAAGATGGAACAACTACAAGAGGAAAGAGGGTGGATCATAGGTAAGGTTGCCTGACACTAACTTACACATTGCAGAAAAACAGCCTGTATGACTAAGGACATTCCAATGACAACTCTGTATTGACTATTTCTCTAGGTGATTCTGGCTATCCAAACGTGTGTTGGCTCCTGACACCAGTGAGGAATCCCAGGACGGATGCAGAGAGGAAATACAATGAGGCCCATGGACGTACTAGGAGGGTGATAGAGCGTACTATAGGTCTATATAGGTGTGTATATTTTTATTGTGTCTAACTAGATATTTCTAAAGAGATTTGTATTGTGATATGTAATTATTATAGAAATGTATTTTATGGGATTTTTGCATTAAACTTCCTTTTTTTTAATTTCCTTTATCAAAGACAAGTGTATTTTTGAATGGGTGTGTGTTTTGAGTGTTAACCAATTTATAGGGGTTGCCCCTAGGGGTTCTTCTTTTGTCTACTCCTTGCCCCCACCATTAGGGTTGCATGGGTGGTGGTGCCTGTTGGGGGACATAGAAATGTATGTTACATATGCATGAGGGCTTGAGGTGTACTGAACTGTGCAACTGTGTGCTAGTGTGCCTTTCAGTGGCCTTCCAGGGTGCCTTTGTGAGGTGGGCATTGCATTTAGTGGCAGTGGTGGGGTTTCATTGTGGTGGGGGTTATTATTCCATTGTGGGTATGTGCAGGGGTGGGTGGCTGTGCACAGCGGGAGTGATGTGGGCCTGGTAGTGAGCTGTGGGTGATGCAGGGTGGTGGATGTGGTGGGTAATGGCTGGATGGGGTGTGGGTCTGGGTGGGGTGGGGAGGTGCATGCATTACAGGTATGGTGTATATGGGGTAATTATAGATGACTTATCCGAGTCCATTCCTCCAGTGAGTCCCTCTGGGTGCAGGATGGTAAGTACCTTCTCCTCCCAGTCTGTGTAGTCGGGTGGTGTTGGTGGCGGTCCTCCCCCAGTCTTCTGCACTGCAATGTGGTGCCTGGATGCTATGGCCCGGACCTTCGCCCGCAGGTCGTTCCATCTCTTGCGGATGTCGTCCCTGGTGCGTGGATGGTGTCCCACTGCATTCACCCTGTTCACAATTGTCTGCCACAGCTCCATTTTCTGAGCGATGGGTGTGTGCTGCACCTTGGACCCGAATATTTGTGGCTCCACTTTAAGGATCTCATCCACCATGGTCCTTAGCTCCCTTTCGGTGAAGCGTGGATTTTTTGGGGGGACATGGTCAGGGTGGTGGATGGCGTCGGGACTGGGGACGGGGTTTGGGTGCTCCTGTGTGGGTCGCTATGCGTGTCCTGTCTGCTGCCGTTCTCTGTCTGGCTCTGGTGCTCTCCGTCTTCTGGTCCTGGTTTCATTGCAAGGGATTGTGGGGTGTGTCTGGGGGTGTTTTATGGTGTTCTGGATGTGTGTCAGGTGTGTGGGTGCTAAGCCTAGCCAATGTGTGCACTGGTTGCTGATGGGCCCCCTTGATGTCCATGGCGGTCGCAGCCACCAATGGTCGTCCGGCCTCCACTGTCCGCCGAGGTGATTTGTGCATCATTATTTGGAGGGTGGGATGTGGGTGTGCTTGGCGGTGGCGGGGTTGGACGGGATTCTTTGCCGACAGGGTCCTGGCGGGGATTGGTGGTCTGGGAATTTTTGGCGGGGTTGGGTTTTTCGATCATTATATGGTGGGTTTTCATTCGCCGCCACCGGGATTCTGTTCACCGCCGCCACGGCAGTCGGCGGTCTTTCCCGCCATGTTCATAATGACTGCCAAAGACTTTCTAAAAGGCATTTCTGACTCCATCCCTCCATACTTCACTATTCATAGTTACACCCTCCTCTTCAGGAACACAAGTAATACTCTCCCCCTTTTACCATGTCAGACCAGGGGCAATTCAACATGGATCTGACTCTTAACAACATACATACACATGTGTGAACAATATAGAGCCCCTCTTCCTTTATACTATAAATATACAAGTGTAGACAATATAGAGCCCCTGTCCTTTATACTATAAATATCCAAGTGTAGACAATATAGAGCCCCACTACCTTTATACTGAAAATATCCAAGTGTAAAAAATAAAGAGCCCTGCTACCTTTTGTAGGAAGTTGGTTCTGTATGTGCTATTTCAAAGTAAGGAATAGCATGCACAGAGTCCAAGGGTTCCCCTTAGAGGTAAAATAGTGGTAAAAGAGATAACACTAATGCTCTATTTTGTGGTAGTGTGGTCGAGCAGTAGGCTTATCCAAGGAGTAGTGTTAAGCATTTGTTGTACATACACATAGACAATAAATGAGGTACACACACTCAGAGACAAATCCAGCCAATAGGTTTTTGTATAGAAAAATATCTTTTCTTAGTTTATTTTAAGAACCACAGGTTCAAATTCTACATGTAATATCTCATTCGAAAGGTATTGCAGGTAAGTACTTTAGGAACTTTAAATCATAAAAATTGCATGTATACTTTTCAAGTTATTGACAAATAGCTGTTTTAAAAGTGGACACAGTGCAATTTTCACAGTTCCTGGGGGAGGTAAGTTTTTGTTAGTTTTACCAGGTAAGTAAGACACTTACAGGGTTCAGTTCTTGGTCCAAGGTAGCCCACCGTTGGGGGTTCAGAGCAACCCCAAAGTCACCACACCAGCAGCTCAGGGCTGGTCAGGTGCAGAGTTCAAAGTGGTGCCCAAAACACATAGGCTAGAATGGAGAGAAGGGGGTGCCCCGGTTCCGGTCTGCTTGCAGGTGAGTACCCGCGTCTTCGGAGGGCAGACCAGGGGGGTTTTGTAGGGCACCGGGGGGGACACAAGCCCACACAGAAATTTCACCCTCAGCAGCACGGGGGCGGCCGGGTGCAGTGTAGAAACAAGCGTCGGGTTCGCAATGTTAGTCTATGAGAGATCTCGGGATCTCTTCAGCGCTGCAGGCAGGCAAGGGGGGGGTTCCTCGGGGAAACCTCCACTTGGGCAAGGGAGAGGGACTCCTGGGGGTCACTTCTCCAGTGAAAGTCCGGTCCTTCAGGTCCTGGGGGCTGCGGGTGCAGGGTCTCTCCCAGGCGTCGGGACTTAGGATTCAAAGAGTCGTGGTCAGGGGAAGCCTCGGGATTCCCTCTGCAGGCGGCGCTGTGGGGGCTCAGGGGGGACAGGTTTTGGTACTCACAGTATCAGAGTAGTCCTGGGGTCCCTCCTGAGGTGTTGGATCTCCACCAGCCGAGTCGGGGTCGCAGGGTGCAGTGTTGCAAGTCTCACGCTTCTTGCGGGGAGATTGCAGGGTCTTTAAAGCTGCTCCTTGAAACAAAGTTGCAGTCTTTTTGGAGCAGGTCCGCTGTCCTCGGGAGTTTCTTGTCTTTTCGAAGCAGGGGCAGTCCTCAGAGGATGTCGAGGTCGCTGGTCCCTTTGGAAGGCGTCGCTGGAGCAGGATCTTTGGAAGGCAGGAGACAGGCCGGTGAGTTTCTGGAGCCAAAGCAGTTGTCGTCTTCTGGTCTTCCTCTGCAGGGGTTTTCAGCTAGGCAGTCCTTCTTCTTGTAGTTGCAGGAATCTAATTTTCTAGGGTTCAGGGTAGCCCTTAAATACTAAATTTAAGGGCGTGTTTAGGTCTGGGGGGTTAGTAGCCAATGGCTACTAGCCCTGAGGGTGGGTACACCCTCTTTGTGCCTCCTCCCAAGGGGAGGGGGTCACAATCCTAACCCTATTGGGGGAATCCTCCATCTGCAAGATGGAGGATTTCTAAAAGTCAGAGTCACCTCAGCTCAGGACACCTTAGGGGCTGTCCTGACTGGCCAGTGACTCCTCCTTGTTGCTTTCTTTGTTCCCTCCAGCCTTGCCGCCAAAAGTGGGGGCCGTGGCCGGAGGGGGCGGGCAACTCCACTAAGCTGGAGTGCCCTGCTGGGCTGTGACAAAGGGGTGAGCCTTTGAGGCTCACCGCCAGGTGTCACAGCTCCTGCCTGGGGGAGGTGTTAGCATCTCCACCCAGTGCAGGCTTTGTTACTGGCCTCAGAGTGACAAAGGCACTCTCCCCATGGGGCCAGCAACATGTCTCTGGTGTGGCAGGCTGCTGGAACTAGTCAGCCTACACAGACAGTCGGTTAAGTTTCAGGGGGCACCTCTAAGGTGCCCTCTGGGGTGTATTTTGCAATAAAATGTACACTGGCATCAGTGTGCATTTATTGTGCTGAGAAGTTTGATACCAAACTTCCCAGTTTTCAGTGTAGCCATTATGGTGCTGTGGAGTTCGTGTTTGACAGACTCCCAGACCATATACTCTTATGGCTACCCTGCACTTACAATGTCTAAGGTTTTGTTTAGACACTGTAGGGGTTCCATGCTCATGCACTGGTACCCTCACCTATGGTATAGTGCACCCTGCCTTAGGGCTGTAAGGCCTGCTAGAGGGGTGTCTTACCTATACTGCATAGGCAGTGAGAGGCTGGCATGGCACCCTGAGGGGAGTGCCATGTCGACTTACTCGTTTTGTCCTCACTAGCACACACAAGCTGGCAAGCAGTGTGTCTGTGCTGAGTGAGAGGTCTCCAGGGTGGCATAAGACATGCTGCAGCCCTTAGAGACCTTCCTTGGCATCAGGGCCCTTGGTACTAGAAGTACCAGTTACAAGGGACTTATCTGGATGCCAGGGTCTGCCAATTGTGGATACAAAAGTACAGGTTAGGGAAAGAACACTGGTGCTGGGGCCTGGTTAGCAGGCCTCAGCACACTTTCAATTGTAAACATAGCATCAGCAAAGGCAAAAAGTCAGGGGGCAACCATGCCAAGGAGGCATTTCCTTACACCTTTATACTATAAATACACGTGTAAACAATATAGAGCCCTGCTACATTTACACTATAAATATACAAGTGTAGACAATATAAAGCCCGCTACCTTTATACTATAAATATACAAGTATAGACAATATGGAGCTGCGATAACTTTATAATATAAATACACAGATGTAAACAATATAGAGCGCCTCTATGTTTATACTATAAATATACAAGTGTAGACAATATAGAGCCCGCTACCTTTATACTATAAATATACAAGTCTAGACAATATAGAACCCAGCTACCTTTATACCGTCAATATACAAGTGTAGACAATATAGAGCCCTGCTACCCTTATACTATAAATACATGTGTAAACAATATAGAGCCCTGCTACCTTTCTACTATAGACAAGTGTAGACAATATAGAGCCCCACTACGTTTATACTGTAAATATCCAAGTGTAAACAATATAGAGCCACTCTATGTTTATACTATAAATATACAACTGTATACAATATACAGCTCCGCTACCTTTATATATAAATATACAAGTGTAGACAATATAGAGACCCTCTACGTTTCTACTATAAATATACAAGTGTAGACAATATAGAGCCCGCTACCTTTATTCTATAAATATAGAGCCCCGCTACCTTTATACTATAAATATAGAAGTGTAGACAATATAGAGCCCGCTATCTTTACACTATAAATATACAAGTGTAGACAATATAGAGCCCCGCTACCTTTATACTATAAATATAGAAGTGTAGACAATATAGAGCCCTGCTACCTTTATACTATAAATATACAAGGTAGACAATATATAGCCCGCTACCTTTATACTATAAATATACAAGTGTAGACAATATAGAGCCCCGCTATCTTTATACTATAAATATACAAGTAAAGACAATATAGAGCCCTGCTACCTTTATACTATAAATATACAAGTGTAGACAATATAGAGCCCCGCTACATTTACACTATAAATATACAAGTGTAGACAATATAGAGGTCCCCTACCTTTATACTATAAATATACAAGTGTAGACAATATAGAGCTGCACTACCGTTATACTATAAATACACATGTGTAAACAATATAGAGCGCCTCTATGTTTATACTACAAATACAGAAGTGTAGACAATATAGAGCCCGCTCCCTTTATACTATAAATATACAAGTGTAGACAATATAGAGCCGCGCTACCTTTATAGTTTAAATATACAGGTGTAGACAATATAGAGCCCCGCTACCTTTATACTATAAATACAAGTGACTCAAAATTCAAGTGTAGACAATATAGAGCCTGCTCCCTTTATACTATAAATATACAAGTGTAGACAATATAAAGCCCTGCTACCTTTATACTATAAATATACAAGTATAGACAATATAGAGCCGCGCTACCTTTATACTATAAATACACAGATGTAAACATTATAGAGCCCCTCTATGTTTATACTATAAATATAGAAGTGTAAACAATATAGAGCCCCGCTAACTTTTTACTGTATATACACAGGTGTAAACAATATAGAGCCCCTCTACGCTTATAATATAAATATACAAGTGTAGACAATATAGAGCCCCGCTGTAGGAAAGTACGATCTTGCCTGGCATGTTACCCCCATATTTCACTGTATATATGTTGTTTTAGTTGTATGTGTCACTGGGACCCTGCCAGCCAGGGCCTCAGTGCTCATAGGTGTGCCTGACTGTGTTACCTGTGTAGTGACTAACTGTCTCACTGAGGCTCTGCTATCCAGAACCTCAGTGGTTATGCTCTCTCTGCTTTCCAAATTGTCACTAACAGGCTAGTGACCAATTTTTCCAATTCACAATTGGCATACTGGAACACCCTTATAATTCCCTAGTATATGGTACTGAGGTACCCAGGGTATTGGGGTTCCAGGAGATCCCTATGGGCTGCAGCATTTCTTTTGCCACCCATAGGGAGCTCTGGCAATTCTTACACAGGCCTGCCACTGCAGCCTGAGTGAAATAACGTCCACGTTATTTCACAGCCATTTACCACTGCACTTAAGTAACTTATAAGTCACCTATATGTCTAACCTTTACCTGGTAAAGGTTGGGGCTAAGTTACTTAGTGTGTGGGCACCCTGGCACTAGCCAAGGTGCCCCCACATGGTTCAGGGCAAATTCCCCGGACTTTGTGAGTGCGGGGACACCATTACACGTGTGCACTACACATAGGTCACTACCTATGTGTAGCTTCACAATGGTAACTCCGAACATGGCCATGTAACATGTCTAAGATCATGGAATTGCCCCCCCAATGCCATCCTGGTATTGGGGAGACAATCCCATGATTCCCCGGGTCTCTAGCACAGACCCGGGTACTGCCAAACTGCCTTTTCACGGGTTTCACTGCAGCTGCTGCTGCTGCCAACCCCTCAGACAGGTTTCTGCCCTCCTGGGGTCCAGCCAGGCTTGGCCCAGGAAGGCAGAACAAAGGACTTCCTCAGAGAGAGGGTGTTACACCCTCTCCCTTTGGAAAAAGGTGTTAAGGCAGGGGAGGAGTAGCCTCCCCCAGCCTCTGGAAATGCTTTCATGGGCACAGATGGTGCCCATTTCTGCATAAGCCAGTCTACACCAGTTCAGGGACCCCTCAGCCCTGCTCTGGCGCGAAACTGGACAAAGGAAAGGGGAGTGACCACTCCCCTGACCTGCACCTCCCGTGGGAGGTGCCCAGAGCTCCTCCAGTGTGCTCCAGACCTCTGCCATCTTGGAAACAGAGGTGCTGCTGGCACACTGGACTGCTCTGAGTGGCCAGTGCCAGCAGGTGACATCAGAGACTCCTTCTGATAGGCTCCTTCAGGTGTTGCTAGCCTATCGTCTCTCCTAAGTAGCCAAACCCTATTTTCTGGCTATTTAGGGTCTCTGCTTTGGGGAATTCCTTAGATAACGAATGCAAGAGCTCATCAGAGTTCCTCTGCATCTCTCTCTTCACCTTCTGCCAAGGAATCGACTGCTGACCGCGATGGAAGCCTGCAAAACTGCAACAAAGTAGCAAAGACGAGTACTGCGACACTGTAACGCTGATCCGGCTGCCTTCTCGACTGTTTTCCTGGTGGTGCATGTTGTGGGGGTAGTCTGCCTCCTCTCTGCACTAGAAGCTCAGAAGAAATCTCCCGTGGGTCAACGGAATCTTCCCCCTGCAACCGCAGGCACCAAAGAACTGCATCACCGGTCCTCTGGGTCTCCTCTCAGCACGACGAGCGAGGTTCCTTGAACTCAGCAACTCTGTCCAAGTGACTCCCACAGTCCAGTGACTCTTCAGTCCAAGTTTGGTGGAGGTAAGTCCTTGCCTCCCCACGCCAGACTGCATTGCTGGGAACCGCGTGTTTTGCAGCTACTCCGGCTCCTGTGCACTTTTCCAGGATTTCCTTTGTGCACAGCCAAGCCTGGGTCCACGGCACTCTAACCTGCATTGCACGACCTCCTGAGTTGTCCTCCGGCGGCGTGGGACTCTCTTGTGCAACTTCGGGTGAGCACCGTTTCACTCCACTTCGTAGTGCCTGTTCCGGCACTTCTGCGGGTGCTGCCTGCTTCTGAGAGGGCTCCTTGTCTTGCTGGATGCCCCCTCTGTCCCCTCACGCAATTGGCGACATCCTGGTCCCTCCTGGGCCACAGCAGCATCCAAAAACCCTAACCTCGCGCTTTGCAGCTAGCAAGGCTTGTTTGCGGTCTTTCTGCAGGAAAAGACTTCTGCACGACTCTTCACGGCGTGGGACATCCATCTTCCAAAGGGGAAGTTTCTAGCCCTTGTCGTTCGTGCAAAATCCTCAGCTTCTACCATCCTGTGGCAGCTTCTTTGCACCCACAGCTGGCATTTCCTGGGCATCTGCCCACTCCCGACTTGATCGTGACTTTTGGACTTGGTCCCCTTGTTCCACAGGTACTCTCGTCTGGAAATCCATCGTTGTTGCATTGCTGGTGTTGGTCTTTCCTGCAGAATTCCCCTATCACGACTTCTGTGCTCTTTGGGGAACTTAGGTGCACTTTGCACCCACTTTTCAGGGTCTTGGGGTGGGCTATTTTTCTAACCCTCACTGTTTTCTTACAGTCCCAGTGACCCTCTACAAGGTCACATAGGTTTGGGGTCCATTCGTGGTTCGCATTCCACTTCTAGAGTATATGGTTTGTGTTGCATCTATCCCTATGTGCCCCCATTGCATTCTATTGTGACTATACATTGTTTGCACTGTTTCCTATTGCTATTACTGCATACTTTGGGTATTGTGTACATATAACTTGTGTATATTTGCTATCCTCATACTGAGGGTACTCACTGAGATACTTTGGCATATTGTCATAAAAATAAAGTGCCTTTATTTTTAGTATATCTGTGTATTGTGTTTTCTTATGATATTGTGCAAGTGACACTAGTGGTACTGTAGGCGCTTCACTCGTCTCCTAGTTCAGCCTAAGCTGCTCTGCTAAGCTACCATTTTCTATCAGCCTAAGCTGCTAGACACCCTATACACTAATAAGGGATACCTGGGCCTGGTGCAAGGTGTAAGTACCCCTTGGTACTCACTACAAGCCAGACCAGCCTCCTACACCCGCTACCTTTATACTATAAATATACAAGTGTAGACAATATAGAGCCCCTCTACGTTTATACTATAAATATACAAGTCTAGACAATATAGAGCCCAGCTACCTTTATACTATAAATATATATGTGTAGACAATATAGAGCCACGCTACCTTTATACTCTAAATACACATGTGTAAACAATATAGAGCCCCTCTACCTTTATACTATAAATATACAAGTCTAGATAATATAGAGCCCTGCTACCTTTATACTATAAATATGGAAGTGTAGACAATATAGAGCCCTGCTACCCTTATACTATAAATACATGCGTAAACAATATAGAGTCCTGCTACCTTTCTACTATAAATAGACAAGTGTAGACAATATAGAGCCCCACTACGTTTATACTATAAATATCCAAGTGTAAACAATATAGAGCCCCTCTATGTTTAGACTATAAATATACAAGTGTAGACAACATACAGCTCCGCTACCTTTATACTATAAATATAGAAGTGTAGACAATATAGAGCCCCGCTACCTTTATACTATAAATATACAAGTGTAGACAAAATAGAGCCGCACTGCCTTTATACTATAAATACACAGGTGTAAACAATATAGAGCGCCTCTGTGTTTATACTACAAATATAGAAGTGTAGACAATATAGAGCCCCGCTACCTTTATACTATAAATATACA
Organism: Pleurodeles waltl; assembly: GCF_031143425.1. NCBI lineage: Eukaryota > Metazoa > Chordata > Amphibia > Caudata > Salamandridae > Pleurodeles > Pleurodeles waltl. Next base: position 7,938,228 of record NW_027150076.1, on the reverse strand, counting down.
AGGTAGACAATATAGAGCCCCGCTACCTTTATACTATAAATATACAAGTGTAGACAATATAGAGCCCCGCTATCTTTATACTATCAATATACAAGTGTAGACAATATAGAGCGCCGCTACCTTTATACTATAAATATACAAGTGTAGACAATATAGAGCCCCGCTACATTTACACTATAAATGTACAAGTGTAGACAATATAGAGCCCCTCTACATTTATACTATAAATATACAAGTGTAGACAATATAAAGCCCTGCTACATTTATACTATAAATATACAAGTATAGACAATATAGAGCCGCACTACCTTTATACTATAAATACAGAGGTGTAAACAATATAGAGCCCCTCTACGTTTATACTACAAATATAGAAGTGTAGACAATATAGAGCCCCGCTACCTTTATACTATAAATGCACGTGACTCAAAATTCAAGTGTAGACAATATAGAGCCCACTCCCTTTATACTATAAATATACAAGTGTAGACAATATAGAGCCCTGCTACCTTTATACTATAAATATACAAGTGTAGACAATATAGAACCCCTCTACATTTATACTATAAATATACAAGTGTAGACAATATAAAGCCCTGCTACCTTTATACTATAAATATACAAGTATAGACAATATAGAGCCGCGCTACCTTTATACTATTAATACACAGATGTAAACAATATAGAGGCCCCCTACCTTTATACTATAAATCTACAAGTGTTGACAATATAGAGCCCTACTACCTTTATACTATAAATATACAAGTGTAGACAATATAGAGCCCCTCTACGTTTATACTATAAATATACAAGTCTAGACAATATAGAGCCCAGCTACCTTTATACTATAAATATATATGTGTAGACAATATAGAGCCACGCTACCTTTATACTCTAAATACACATGTGTAAACAATATAGAGCCCCTCTACCTTTATACTATAAATATACAAGTCTAGATAATATAGAGCCCTGCTACCTTTATACTATAAATATGGAAGTGTAGACAATATAGAGCCCTGCTACCCTTATACTATAAATACATGCGTAAACAATATAGAGTCCTGCTACCTTTCTACTATAAATAGACAAGTGTAGACAATATAGAGCCCCACTACGTTTATACTATAAATATCCAAGTGTAAACAATATAGAGCCCCTCTATGTTTAGACTATAAATATACAAGTGTAGACAACATACAGCTCCACTACCTTTATACTATAAATATAGAAGTGTAGACAATATAGAGCCCCGCTACCTTTATACTATAAATATACAAGTGTAGACAAAATAGAGCCGCACTGCCTTTATACTATAAATACACAGGTGTAAACAATATAGAGCGCCTCTGTGTTTATACTACAAATATAGAAGTGTAGACAATATAGAGCCCCGCTACCTTTATACTATAAATATACAAGGTAGACAATATAGAGCCCCGCTACCTTTATACTATAAATATACAAGTGTAGACAATATAGAGCCCCGCTATCTTTATACTATCAATATACAAGTGTAGACAATATAGAGCGCCGCTACCTTTATACTATAAATATACAAGTGTAGACAATATAGAGCCCCGCTACATTTACACTATAAATGTACAAGTGTAGACAATATAGAGCCCCTCTACATTTATACTATAAATATACAAGTGTAGACAATATAAAGCCCTGCTACATTTATACTATAAATATACAAGTATAGACAATATAGAGCCGCACTACCTTTATACTATAAATACAGAGGTGTAAACAATATAGAGCCCCTCTACGTTTATACTACAAATATAGAAGTGTAGACAATATAGAGCCCCGCTACCTTTATACTATAAATGCACGTGACTCAAAATTCAAGTGTAGACAATATAGAGCCCACTCCCTTTATACTATAAATATACAAGTGTAGACAATATAGAGCCCTGCTACCTTTATACTATAAATATACAAGTGTAGACAATATAGAACCCCTCTACATTTATACTATAAATATACAAGTGTAGACAATATAAAGCCCTGCTACCTTTATACTATAAATATACAAGTATAGACAATATAGAGCCGCGCTACCTTTATACTATTAATACACAGATGTAAACAATATAGAGGCCCCCTACCTTTATACTATAAATCTACAAGTGTTGACAATATAGAGCCCTACTACCTTTATACTATAAATATACAAGTGTAGACAATATAGAGCCCCTCTACATTTATACTATAAATATACAAGTGTAGACAATATAAAGCCCTGATACATTTATACTATAAATATACAAGTATAGGCAATATAGAGCCGCGCTAGCTTTATACTATAAATACACAGATGTAAACAATATAGAGCCCCTCTATGTTTATACTATAAATATACAAGTGTAGACAATATAGAGCTGCACTACCTTTATACTATAAATACACAGGTGTAAACAATATAGAGCCCCTCTATGTTTATACTACAAATATAGAAGTGTAGACAATATAGAGCCCCGCTACCTTTATACTATAAATACACGTGACTCAAAATTCAAGTGTAGACAATATAGAGCCCACTCCCTTTATACTATAAATATACAAGTGTAGACAATATAGAACCCTGCTACCTTTATACTATAAATATACAAGTGTAGACAATATAGAGCCCCGCTATCTTTATACTATCAATATACAAGTGTAGACAATGTAGAGCCCCGCTACCTTTATTCTATAAATATACAAGTGTAGACAATATAGAGCCCCGCTACATTTACACTATAAATGTACAAGTGTAGACAATATAGAGGCCCCCTACCTTTATACTATAAATCTACAAGTGTAGACAATATAGAGCCCTACTACCTTTATACTATAAATATAGAAGTGTAGACAATATAAAGCCCTGCTACATTTATACTATAAATATACAAGTATAGACAATATAGAGCCGCGCTACCTTTATACTATAAATACACAGATGTAAACAATATAGAGCCCCTCTATGTTTATACTATAAATATAGAAGTGTAGACAATATAGAGCCCCGCTACCTTTATACTATAAATACACGTGACTCAAAATTCAAGTGTAGACAATATAGAGCCCACTCCCTTTATACTATAAATATACAAGTGTAGACAATATAGAGCCCTGCTACCTTTATACTATAAATATACAAGTGTAGACAATATAGAACCCCTCTACATTTATACTATAAATATACAAGTGTAGACAATATAAAGCCCTGCTACCTTTATACTATAAATATACAAGTATAGACAATATAGAGCTGCGCTACCTTTATACTATTAATACACAGATGTAAACAATATAGAGCCCCTCTATGTTTATACTATGAATATACAAGTGTAGACAATATAGAGCCCGCTACCTTTATACTGTATATGCACAGGTATAAACAATATAGAGCCCCTCTACGCTTATAATATAAATATACAAGTGTAGACAATATAGAGCCCCGCTACCTTTATACTATAAATATACAAGTGTAGACAAGATAGAGCCCCTCTACGTTTATACTATAAATTTACAAGTCTAGACAATATAGAGCCCAGCTACCTTTATACCATAAATATACAAGTGTAGACAATATAGAGCCCTGCTACCTTTGTACTATAAATACATGTGTAAACAAAATAGGCCCTGCTACCTTTATACTATAAATAGACAAGTGTAGACAATATAGAGCCCGCTACGTTTATACTATAAATATCCAAGTGTAAACAATTTATAGCCCCTCTATGTTTATACTACAAATATAGAAGTGTAGAGAATATAGAGCCCTGCTACCTTTATGCTATAAATACACGTGACTCAAAATTCAAGTGTAGACAATATAGAGCCCGCTACCTTTATACTATAAATGTCCAAGTGTAGACAATATAGAGCCCGCTACCTTTATACTATAAATATAGAAGTGTAGAGAATATAGAGCCCCACTACCTTTATACTATAAATATACAAGGTAGACAATATAGAGCCCGCTACCTTTATACTATAAATATACAAGTGTAGACGATATAGAGCCCCGCGACATTTACAGTATAAATGTACAAGCGCAGACAATATAGAGGCCCCCTACATTTACACTATAAATATACAAGTGTAGACAATATAGAGCCGCACTACCTTTCTACTATAAATACACAGGTGTAAACAATATAGAGCCCCTCTATGTTTATACTACAAATATAGAAGTGTAGACAATATAGAGCCCCGCTACCTTTATACTATAAATACACGTGACTCAAAATTCAAGTGTAGACAATATAGAGCCCATTCCCTTTATACTAAAAATATACAAGTGTAGACAATATAGAGCCCTGCTACCTTTATACTATAAATATACAAGTGTAGACAATATAGAACCCCTCTACATTTATACTATAAATATACAAGGTAGACAATATGAAGCCCTGCTACCTATATACAATAAATATACAAGTATAGACAATATAGAGCTGAGCTACCTTTATACTATAAATACACAGATGTAAACAATATAGAGCCCCTCTATGTTTATACTATAAATATACAAGTGTAGACAATATAGAACCCCTGTACATTTATACTATAAATATACAAGGTAGACAATATAAAGCCCTGCTACCTTTATACTATAAATATACAAGTATAGACAATATAGAACCAAGCTACCTTTATACTATAAATACACAGATGCAAACAATATAGAGCCCCTGTATGTTTATACTATAAATATACAAGTGTAGACAATATAGAGCCCCGCTACCTTTATACTATAAATATACAAGTGTAGACAATATAGAGCCCCTCTACGTTTATACTATAAATATACAAGGCTAGACAATATAGAGCCCAGCTACCTTTATACTATAAATATACAAGTGTAGACAATATAGAGCCACGCTACCTTTATACTATAAATACACATGTGTAAACAATATAGTGCCCCTCTACCTTTATACTATAAATATACAAGTCTAGACAATATAAAGCCCAGCTACCTTTATACTATAAATATGCAAGTGTAGACAATATAGAGCCCTGCTACCTTTGTACTATAAATACATGTGTAAACAAAATAGGCCCTGCTACCTTTATACTATAAATAGACAAGTGTAGACAATATAGAGCCCGCTACGTTTATACTATAAATATCCAAGTGTAAACAATTTATAGCCCCTCTATGTTTATACTACAAATATAGAAGTGTAGAGAATATAGAGCCCTGCTACCTTTATGCTATAAATACACGTGACTCAAAATTCAAGTGTAGACAATATAGAGCCCGCTACCTTTATACTATAAATGTCCAAGTGTAGACAATATAGAGCCCTGCTACCCTTATACTATAAATATAGAAGTGTAGACAATATAGAGCCCCGCTACCTTTATACTATAAATATAGAAGTGTAGAGAATATAGAGCCCCACTACCTTTATACTATAAATATACAAGGTAGACAATATAGAGCCCGCTACCTTTATAATATAAATATACAAGTGTAGACGATATAGAGCCCCGCGATCTTTATACTATCAATATACAAGTGTAGACAATATACAGCCCCGCTACCTTTATACTATAAATATACAAGTGTAGAGAATATAGAGCCCGCTACATTTACAGTATAAATGTACAAGCGCAGACAATATAGAGGCCCCCTACATTTACACTATAAATATACAAGTGTAGACAATATAGAGCCGCACTACCTTTATACTATAAATACACAGGTGTAAACAATATAGAGCCCCTCTATGTTTATACTACAAATATAGCAGTGTAGACAATACAGAGCGCTGCTACCTTTATACTATAAATACACGTGACTCAAAATTCAAGTGTAGACAATATAGAGCCCCTGCTACCTTCATACTATAAATATGCAAGAGTAGACAATATAGAGCCTGTGAGAAAGTAGCCTCTTTCTAGCCTTGTTACCCCCACTTTGGGCCTGTTTGTGAGTGTATGTCAGGGTGTTTTCACTGTCTCACTGGGATCCTGCTAGCCAGGGCCCAGTGCTCATAGTGAAAACCCTATGTTTTCAGTATGTTTGTTATGTGTCACTGGGACCCTGCTAGTCAGGACCCCAGTGCTCATAAGTTTGTGGCCTATATGTATGTGTTACCTGTGTTATGACTAACTGTCTCACTGAGGCTCCGCTAACCAGAACCTCAGTGGTTATGCTCTCTCTGCTTTCCATATTTGTCACTAACAGGCTAGTGACTAAATTTACCAATTCACATTGGCATACTGGTACACCCATATAATTCCCTAGTATATGGTACTGAGGTACCCAGGGTATTGGGGTTCCAGGAGATCCCTATGGGCTGCAGCATTTCTTTTGCCACCCATAGGGAGCTCTGACAATTCTTACACAGGCCTGCCACTGCAGCCTGAGTGAAATAACGTCCACGTTATTTCACAGCCATTTTACACTGTACTTAAGTAACTTATAAGTCACCTATATGTCTAACCTTTACCTAGTAAAGGTTAGGTGCAAAGTTACTTAGTGTGAGGGTACCCTGGCACTAGCCAAGGTGCCCCCACATTGTTCAGAGCCAATTCCCTGAACTTTGTGAGTGCGGGGACACCATTACACGCGTGCACTACATATATGTCACTACCTATATGTAGCTTCACAATGGTAACTCCGAATATGGCCATGTAACATGTCTATGATCATGGAATTGCCCCCTCTATGCCATCCTGGCATAGTTGGCACAATCCCATGATCCCAGTGGTCTGTAGCACAGACCCTGGTACTGCCAAACTGCCCTTCCTGGGGTTTCACTGCAGCTGCTGCTGCTGCCAACCCCTCAGACAGGCATCTGCCCTCCTGGGGTCCAGCCAGGCCTGGCCCAGGATGGCAGAACAAAGAACTTCCTCTGAGAGAGGGTGTGACACCCTCTCCCTTTGGAAAATGGAGTGAAGGCAGGGGAGGAGTAGCCTCCCCCAGCCTCTGGAAATGCTTTGTTGGGCACAGAGGTGCCCAATTCTGCATAAGCCAGTCTACACCGGTTCAGGGGACCCCTTAGCCCTGCTCTGGCGCGAAACTGGACAAAGGAAAGGGGAGTGACCACTCCCCTGACCTGCACCTCCCCTGGGAGGTGTCCAGAGCTCCTCCAGTGTGCTCCAGACCTCTGCCATCTTGGAAACAGAGGTGCTGCTGGCACACTGGACTGCTCTGAGTGGCCAGTGCCACCAGGTGACGTCAGAGACTCCTTCTGATAGGCTCCTTCAGGTGTTAGTAGCCTATCCTCTCTCCTAGGTAGCCAAACCCTCTTTTCTGGCTATTTAGGGTCTCTGTCTCTGGGGAAACTTTAGATAACGAATGCAAGAGCTCAGCCGAGTTCCTCTGCATCTCTCTCTTCACCTTCTGCCAAGGAATCGACTGCTGACCGCGCTGGAAGCCTGCAAACCTGCAACATAGTAGCAAAGACGACTACTGCAACTCTGTAACGCTGATCCTGCCGCCTTCTCGACTGTTTTCCTGCTTGTGCATGCTGTGGGGGTAGTCTGCCTCCTCTCTGCACCAGAAGCTCCGAAGAAATCTCCCGTGGGTCGACGGAATCTTCCCCCTGCAACCGCAGGCACCAAAAAGCTGCATTACCGGTCCCTTGGGTCTCCTCTCAGCACGACGAGCGAGGTCCCTCGAATCCAGCGACTCTGTCCAAGTGACCCCCACAGTCCAGTGACTCTTCAGTCCAAGTTTGGTGGAGGTAAGTCTTTGCCTCACCTCGCTGGGCTGCATTGCTGGGAACCACGACTTTTGCAGCTACTCCGGCCCCTGTGCACTTCCGGCGGAAATCCTTTGTGCACAGCCAAGCCTGGGTCCACGGCACTCTAACCTGCATTGCACGACTTTCTAAGTTGGTCTCCGGCGACGTGGGACTCCTTTGTGCGACTTCGGGTGAGCACCGTTTCATGCATCCTCGTAGTGCCTGTTTCTGGCACTTCTCCGGGTGCTACCTGCTGCTGAGAGGGCTCCTTGTCTTGCTCGACGTCCCCTCTCTCTCCTGGTCCAATTTGCGACCTCCTGGTCCCTCCAGGGCCACAGCAGTGTCCAAAAACACTAACCGCACGATTTGCAGCTAGCAAGGCTTGTTGGCGTTCTTTCGGCGGGAAAACACTTCTGCACGACTCTCCACGGCGAGAGGGATCCGTCCACTAAAGGGAAAGTCTCTAGCCTTTTTAGTTCCTGCAGAAACCTCAGCTTCTTCTGTCCAGTAGAAGCTTCTTTGCACCCGCAGCTGGCATTTCCTGGGCATTTGCCCATCTCCGACTTGCTTGTGACTTTTGGACTTGGTCCCCTTGTTCCACAGGTACCCTAGATTGGAAATCCACAGTTGTTGCATTGTTGGTTTGTGTCTTTCCTGCATTATTCCTCTAACACGACTTCTTTGTCCTTAGGGGAACTTTAGTGCACTTTGCACTCACTTTTCAGGGTCTTGGGGAGGGTTATTTTTCTAACTCTCACTATTTTCTAATAGTCCCAGCGACCCTCTACAAGGTCACATAGGTTTGGGGTCCATTCGTGGTTCGCATTCCACTTTTGGAGTATATGGTTTGTGTTGCCCCTATCCCCATGTTTCCCCATTGCATCCTATTGTAACTATACATTGTTTGCACTGTTTTCTAAGACTATACTGCATATTTTTGCTATTGTGTATATATATCTTGTGTATATTTCCTATCCTCTCACTGAGGGTACACTCTAAGATACTTTGGCATATTGTCATAAAAATAAAGTACCTTTATTTTTAGTATAACTGTGTATTGTGTTTTCTTATGATATTGTGCATATGACACTAGGTGGTACTGTAGTAGCTTCACACGTCTCCTAGTTCAGCCTAAGCTGCTCTGCTAAGCTACCATTATCTATCAGCCTAAGCTGCTAGACACCCTATACACTAATAAGGGATAACTGGGCCTGGTGCAAGGTGCAAGTACCCCTTGGTACTCACTACAAGCCAGTCCAGCCTCCTACATTGGTTGTGCAGCGGTGGGATAAGTGCTTTGAGACTACTTACCACTCTTGTCATTGTACTTTTCATAAGAGAAAAATATACAAAACAAGGTCAGTGTATATACACATAGCCAAAAAGTTTTGCATTTCCTCTTTTCACTCTTTTCTAAGTGCTGAAAAGTACTTCTAACTTTCTAAAAAGTTCTAAAAAGTTTTAAAAGTTTTTTTCTCTGTCTTTCTAAAAGCTCTGACAAACTTTTTTCTCTTTTTCTATCACTTTAACTCTCTCAAAAATGTCTGGCACAGGCCAAAATGTTGACCTGTCTAAGATTGCATATGATCACCTTAGCTGGAAAGGAGCAAGGAGTCTCTGTATAGAGAGAGGTTTGAGTGTAGGGAAGAATCCTTCCTTGGAACTGTTACTTAATATGCTTAGAGAACAGGATAAGGCTAAAAGTGCCCCATCTGTTGAAAAAGTAGCTAATGGTTCTCAATCTGATCCAGGGACTCCCCCAGGTAAAGGTTCAGGAAAGAAACTCCTTAGCCTTCCCATTACAAGACAGTCTAGCATAGTTGGTACTGAGGTGGAGTCACATCATCCAGATGATGTGCTCTCACATTACACTGTCAGCCAAGCTGTTAGGGTGACCTCTGTAAGGGACAGGTCTCCTTCTGTCCATTCTCACCATACTTCTGTTTCAAGGAATGTCCCTCCCACCCACCCTGATGACAGATTGTTAGAAAGGGAGCTCAATAGATTGAGAGTGGAACAAACCAGACTGAAGCTCAAGAAGCAACAGCTGGATTTGGATAGACAGACTTTAGAAGTAGAGAAGGAGAGACAGAAACTGGGTTTAGAAACCCATGGTGGCAGCAGCAGTATTCCCAATAGTCATCCTGCAAAAGAGCATGATTCCAGGAATCTGCACAAGATAGTTCCCCCTTATAAGGAGGGGGATAACATTAACAAGTGGTTTGCTGCACTTGAGAGGGCCTGTGTTGTACAGGATGTCCCTCAAAGGCAGTGGGCTGCAATCCTATGGCTATCATTTAGTGGAAAAGGTAGGGATAGGCTCCTTACTGTGAAAGAAAGTGATGCCAATAATTTTACAGTTCTTAAGAATGCACTCCTAGATGGTTATGGCTTAACCACTGAACAATACAGGATAAAGTTCAGAGAGACCAAAAAGGAGTCTTCACAAGACTGGGTTGATTTCATTGACCATTCAGTGAAGGCCTTTGAGGGGTGGTTACATGGCAGTAAAGTTACTGATTATGAAAGCCTGTATAACACAATCCTGAGAGAGCATATACTTAATAATTGTGTGTCTGATTTGTTGCACCAGTACCTGGTAGACTCTGATCTGACCTCTCCCCAAGAATTGGGAAAGAAGGCAGACAAATGGGTCAGAACAAGGGTGAACAGAAAAGTTCATACAGGGGGTGACAAAGATGGCAATAAGAAGAAAGATGGTGAAAAATCTCAAGATAAGCATGGGGATAAGGGTAAAACCAAAGATCCCACTTCAAATCTTAAACACTCTTCAGAGGGTGGGGATAAAACAAATTCTTCCTCTTCTTCCCAACCTGCACACATTAAAAAGCCTTGGTGCTTTGTGTGTAAAAACAGAGGCCATAGGCCAGGGGATAAGTCCTGTCCAGGTAAACCCCCTGAGCCTACCACCACTAATACATCAAGCTCTAGTGCCCCTAGCAGTAGTGGTACTAGTGGTGGGACTGCTGGCAACAGTCAAGTTAAGGGTTTAGTTGGGTTCACTTATGGGTCCATCATAGAAACTGGGGTAGTCAGTCCCAAGACAGTTTCTGTCACACCTAGTGGCATTGGCCTTGCCACACTGGCTGCTTGTCCCCTTACAATGGATAAGTACAGGCAGACAGTTTCAATAAATGGTGTTGAGGCCTTGGCCTACAGGGACACAGGTGCCAGTATCACTTTGGTGACTGAAAACCTAGTGCACCCTGATCAACACATCATTGGACAACAGTATAAGATTATTGATGTCCATAACTCCACTAAGTTTCTTCCCTTAGCTATAATTCAGTTTAGTTGGGGTGGAGTTACTGGCCCTAAGCAGGTGGTGGTATCACCTAGCTTACCTGTAGACTGTCTCTTAGGTAATGACCTAGAGGCCTCAGGTTGGGCTGATGTAGAGTTTTATGCCCATGCAGCCATGCTGGGCATCCCAGAGGAATTGTTCCCTCTCATTTCTACTGAAATGAAAAAGCAAAGGAGAGAAGGCCTGAAAACTCAGGATCCCTCTCCATCAACAGGTAAAAAGGGTATCACAGTATCCCCTAACCACCCTACCATTCAGGATACCATTCCTGTGGTGGGAGAAACCTCTCCTGGGGTGGCACCTGTTCCAAGGGAATCATCAGTTGGCAAAGCTGAACTCCCTGAGGTAGAAGTACCTCTCTGTGGGATAACTAACATTGGTGGGAAAAAGAGCACCATTTTAGTTAACATGGAGCATCCCTCCAACCCTCCCAGAGAAACTTTAGTGCAGAAACTCTGCACTGCCTCACAACACTTAGGACAGCATCCCTGCCCTAGTGTGGAGCTGATAGGACAGCATCCCTGCCCTGCTCCAACCCAAGAGAAACAGCATCCCTGTTCTCTCTTCCAGCCATATGGACAAAGTTTTTGCCCAGCTATGGCTTTTCTGAGACAGCATCCCTGTCTGGCATTTCCATCACTACAAATAGGTTCAGTGCACAATTCCCACTGCTCTAAACTAAAACTTACTGATAGAAACTCTGAAAATACATCTTCACATTGTTGCTTAGCTAAAAAACTTCAAACAGGGTGGTTTACATCCCCACAGGGAAGTAACCATATAGTGGATGATAAAGGGAGTAACCAGTCTATTGCAGAGCTACTCTCTACTTATCACCACTTAGACAATAAAGTCTCAACTGGCCAAGGTTAGCCTTATTGTCCTTCGTTTGGGGGGGGGGTTGTGTGAGAAAGTAGCCTCTTTCTAGCCTTGTTACCCCCACTTTGGGCCTGTTTGTGAGTGTATGTCAGGGTGTTTTCACTGTCTCACTGGGATCCTGCCAGCCAGGGCCCAGTGCTCATAGTGAAAACCCTATGTTTTCAGTATGTTTGTTATGTGTCACTGGGACCCTGCTAGTCAGGACCCCAGTGCTCATAAGTTTGTGGCCTATATGTATGTGTTCCCTATGTGGTGCCTATCTGTCTCACTGAGGCTCTGCTAACCAGAACCTCAGTGGTTATGCTCTCTCATTTCTTTCAAATTGTCACTAACAGGCTAGTGACCAATTTTACCAATTTACATTGGCTTACTGGAACACCCTTATAATTCCCTAGTATATGGTACTGAGGTACCCAGGGTATTGGGGTTCCAGGAGATCCCTATGGGCTGCAGCATTTCTTTTGCCACCCATAGGGAGCTCTGACAATTCTTACACAGGCCTGCCACTGCAGCCTGAGTGAAATAACGTCCACGTTATTTCACAGCCATTTTACACTGCACTTAAGTAACTTATAAGTCACCTATATGTCTAACCTTTACCTAGTAAAGGTTAGGTGCAAAGTTACTTAGTGTGAGGGTACCCTGGCACTAGCCAAGGTGCCCCCACATTGTTCAGAGCCAATTCCCTGAACTTTGTGAGTGCGGGGACACCATTACACGCGTGCACTACATATAGGTCACTACCTATATGTAGCTTCACAATGGTAACTCCGAATATGGCCATGTAACATGTCTATGATCATGGAATTGCCCCCTCTATGCCATCCTGGCATAGTTGGCACAATCCCATGATCCCAGTGGTCTGTAGCACAGACCCTGGTACTGCCAAACTGCCCTTCCTGGGGTTTCACTGCAGCTGCTGCTGCTGCCAACCCCTCAGACAGGCATCTGCCCTCCTGGGGTCCAGCCAGGCCTGGCCCAGGATGGCAGAACAAAGAACTTCCTCTGAGCGAGGGTGTGACACCCTCTCCCTTTGGAAAATGGTGTGAAGGCAGGGGAGGAGTAGCCTCCCCCAGCCTCTGGAAATGCTTTGTTGGGCACAGAGGTGCCCAATTCTGCATAAGACAGTCTACACCGGTTCAGGGGACCCCTTAGCCCTGCTCTGGCGCGAAACTGGACAAAGGAAAGGGGAGTGACCACTCCCCTGACCTGCACCTCCCCTGGGAGGTGTCCAGAGCTCCTCCAGTGTGCTCCAGACCTCTGCCATCTTGGAAACAGAGGTGCTGCTGGCACACTGGACTGCTCTGAGTGGCCAGTGCCACCAGGTGACGTCAGAGACTCCTTCTGATAGGCTCCTTCAGGTGTTAGTAGCCTATCCTCTCTCCTAGGTAGCCAAACCCTCTTTTCTGGCTATTTAGGGTCTCTGTCTCTGGGGAAACTTTAGATAACGAATGCAAGAGCTCAGCCGAGTTCCTCTGCATCTCTCTCTTCACCTTCTGCCAAGGAATCGACTGCTGACCGCGCTGGAAGCCTGCAAACCTGCAGCATAGTAGCAAAGATGACTACTGCAACTCTGTAACGCTGATCCTGCCGCCTTCTCGACTGTTTTCCTGCTTCTGCATGCTGTGGGGGTAGTCTGCCTCCTCTCTGCACCAGAAGCTCCGAAGAAATCTCCCGTGGGTCGACGGAATCTTCCCCCTGCAACCGCAGGCACCAAAAAGCTGCATTACCGGTCCCTTGGGTCTCCTCTCAGCACGACGAGCGAGGTCCCTCGAATCCAGCGACTCTGTCCAAGTGACCCCCACCGTCCAGTGACTCTTCAGTCCAAGTTTGGTGGAGGTAAGTCTTTGCCTCACCTCGCTGGGCTGCATTGCTGGGAACCGCGACTTTTGCAGCTACTCCGGCCCCTGTGCACTTCCGGCGGAAATCCTTTGTGCACAGCCAAGCCTGGGTCCACGGCACTCTAACCTGCATTGCACGACTTTCTAAGTTGGTCTCCAGCGACGTGGGACTCCTTTGTGCGACTTCGGGTGAGCACTGTTTCACGCATCCTCATAGTGCCTGTTTCTGGCACTTCTTCGGGTGCTACCTGCTGCTGAGAGGGCTCTTTGTCTTGCTCGACGTCCCCTCTCTCTCCTGGTCCAATTTGCGACCTCCTGGTCCCTCCAGGGCCACAGCAGCATCCAAAAACGCTAACCGCACGATTTGCAGCTAGCAAGGCTTGTTGGCATTCTTTCGGCGGAAAAACACTTCTGCACGACTCTCCACGGCGAGTGGGATCCGTCCACCAAAGGGGAAGTCTCTAGCCCTTTTCGTTCCTGCAGAAACCTCAGCTTCTTCTGTCCAGTAGAAGCTTCTTTGCACCACAGCTGGCATTTCCTGGGCATTTGCCCATCTCCGACTTGCTTGTGACTTTTGGACTTGGTCCCCTTGTTCCACAGGTACCCTAGATTGGAAATCCACAGTTGTTGCATTGTTGGTTTGTGTCTTTCCTGCATTATTCCTCTAACACGACTTCTTTGTCCTTAGGGGAACTTTAGTGCACTTTGCACTCACTTTTCAGGGTCTTGGGGAGGGTTATTTTTCTAACTCTCACTATTTTCTAATAGTCCCAGCGACCCTCTACAAGGTCACATAGGTTTGGGGTCCATTCATGGTTCGCATTCCACTTTTGTAGTATATGGTTTGTGTTGCCCCTATCCCCATGTTTCCCCATTGCATCCTATTGTAACTATACATTGTTTGCACTGTTTTCTAAGACTATACTGCATATTTTTGCTATTGTGTATATATATCTTGTGTATATTTCCTATCCTCTCACTGAGGGTACACTCTAAGATACTTTGGCATATTGTCATAAAAATAAAGTACCTTTATTTTTAGTATAACTGTGTATTGTGTTTTCTTATGATATTGTGCATATGACACTAGGTGGTACTGTAGTAGCTTCACACGTCTCCTAGTTCAGCCTAAGCTGCTCTGCTAAGCTACCATTATCTATCAGCCTAAGCTGCTAGACACCCTATACACTAATAAGGGATAACTGGGCCTGGTGCAAGGTGCAAGTACCCCTTGGTACTCACTACAAGCCAGTAGTTATTGTAGTGAGTACCAAGGGGTACTTGCACCTTGCACCAGGCCCAGTTATCCCTTATTAGTGTATAGGGTGTCTAGCAGCTTAGGCTGATAGATAATGGTAGCTTAGCAGAGCAGCTTAGGCTGAACTAGGAGACATGTGAAGCTACTACAGTACCACAAGTGTCACTTGCACAATATCATAAGAAAACACAATACACAGTTATACTAAAAATACTTAATTTTTATGACAATATGCCAAAGTATCTTAGAGTGTACCCTCAGTGAGAGGATAGGAAATATACACAAGATATATGTACACAATACCAAAAATATGCAGTATAGTCTTAGAAAACAGTGCAAACAATGTATAGTTACAATAGGATGCAATGGGAACACATAGGGATAGGGGCAACACAAACCATATACTCCAAAAGTGGAATGCGAACCACGAATGGACCCCAAACCTATGTGACCTTGTAGAGGGTCGCTGGGACTATTAGAAAATAGTGAGAGTTAGAAAAATAACCCTCCCCAAGACCCTGAAAAGTGAGTGCAAAGTGCACTGAAGTTCCCCCAAAGACAAAGAAGTCGTGATAGAGGAAAAATGCAGGAAAGACACAAACCAACAATGCAACAACTGTGGATTTCCAATCTAGGGTACCTGTGGAACAAGGGGACCAAGTCCAAAAGTCACAAGCAAGTCGGAGATGGGCATATGCCCAGGAAATGCCAGCTCTGGATGCAAAGAAGCTTCTACTGGACAGAAGAAGCTGAGGTTTCTGCAGGAACAAAAAGGGCTAGAGACTTTCCCTTTGGTGGACTGATCCCACTCACCGTGGAGAGTCGTGCAGAAGTGTTTTCCCGGCGAAAGAACGCTAACAAGCCTTGCTAGCTGCAAATCGTGCGGTTAGCGTTTTTGGACGCTGCTGTGGCCCAGGAGGGACCAGGAGGTCGCAAATTGGACGAGGAGAGAGAGGGGATGTCGAGCAAGACAAGGAGCCCTCTCAGCAGCAGGTAGCACCCGGAGAAGTGCCAGAAACAGGCACTACAAGGATGCGTGAAACGGTGCTCGCCGAAGTTGCACAAAGGAGTCCCACGTCGCCGGAGACCAACTTAGAAAGTCGTGCAATGCAGTTTAGAGTGCCGTGGACCCAGGCTTGGCTGTGCACAAAGGATTTCCGCCGGAAGTGCACAGGGACCGGAGTAGCTGCAAAAGTCGCGGTTCCCAGCAATGCAGCCCAGCGAGGTGAGGCAAGGACTTACCTCCACCAAACTTGGACTGAAGAGTCACTGGACTGTGGGGGCCACTTGGACACAGTTGCTGGATTCGAGGGACCTCGCTCGTCGTGCTGAGAGGAGACCCAAGGGACCGGTAATGCAGCTTTTTGGTGCCTGCGGTAGCAGGGGGAAGATTCCGTCGAACCACGGGAGATTTCTTCGGAGCTTCTGGTGCAGAGAGGAGGCAGACTACCCCCACAGCATGCACAAACAGGAAAACAGTCGAGAAGGCGGCAGGATCAGCGTTACAGAGTTGCAGTAGTCGTCTTAGCTACTTTGTTGCAGTTTTGCAGGCTTCCAGCGCGGTCAGCAGTCGATTCCTTATCAGAAGGTGAAGAGAGAGATGCAGAGGAACTCGGATGAGCTCTTGCATTCGTTATCTAAAGTTTCTCCAGAGACAGAGACCCTAAATAGCCAGAAAATAGGGTTTGGCTACCTAGGAGAGAGGATAGGCTACTAACACCTGAAGGAGCCCATCAGAAGGAGTCTCTGACGTCACCTGGTGGCACTGGCCACTCAGAGCAGTCCAGTGTGCCAGCAGCACCTCTGTTTCCAAGATGGCAGAGGTCTGGAGCACACTGGAGGAGCTCTGGACACCTCCCAGGGGAGGTGCAGGTCAGGGGAGTGGTCACTCCCCTTTCCTTTGTCCAGTTTCGCGCCAGAGCAGGGGCTAAGGGGTCCCTGAACCGGTGTAGACTGGCTTATGCAGAATTGGGCACATCTGTGCCCAAGAAAGCATTTCCAGAGGCTGGGGAGGCTACTCCTCCCCTGCCTTCACACCATTTTCCAAAGGGAGAGGGTGTAACACCCTCTCTCAGAGGAAGTCCTTTGTTCTGCCATCCTGGGACAAGCCTGGCTTGACCCCAGGGGGGCAGAAGCCTGTCTGAGGGGTTGGCAGCAGCTGCAGTGAAACCCCAGGAAAGGCAGTTTGGCAGTACCAGGGTCTGTGCTACAGACCACTGGGATCATTGAATTGTGCCAACAATGCCAGGATGGCATAGAGGGGGAAATTCCATGATCTTAGACATGTTACACGGCCATATTCGGAGTTACCATTGTGAAGCTACATATAGGTCTTGACCTATATGTAGTGCACGCGTGTAATGGTGTCCCCGCACTCACAAAGTTCAGGGAATTGGCTCTGAACAATGTGGGGGCACCTTGGCTAGTGCCAGGGTGCCATCACACTAAGTAACTTTGCACCTAACCTTTACCAGGTAAAGGTTAGACATATAGGTGACTTATAAGTTACTTAAGTGCAGTGTAAAATGGCTGTGAAATAACGTGGACGTTATTTCACTCAGGCTGCAGTGGCGGCCTGTGTAAGAATTGTCAGAGCTCCCTATGGGTGGCAAAAGAAATGCTGCAGCCCATAGGGATCTCCTGGAACCCCAATACCCTGGGTACCTTAGTACCATATACTAGGGAATTATAAGGGTGTTCCAGTAAGCCAATGTAAATTGGTAAAATTGGTCACTAGCCTGTTAGTGACAATTTAGAAAGAAATGAGAGAGCATAACCACTGAGGTTCTGATTAGCAGAGCCTCAGTGAGACAGTTAGTCACTACACAGGTAACACATTCAGGCACACTTATGAGCACTGGGGCCCTGGGTTTACCAGGGTCCCAGTGACACATACAACTAAAACAACATATATACAGTGAAAAATGGTGGTAACATGCCAGGCAAGATGGTACTTTCCTACATATACTATAAATATACAAGTGTAGACAATATAGAGCCCCGATACCTTTATACTATATATACACACACAGGTGTACACAATATAGAGCCCCCTTATGTTTATATATTATAAATATACAAATGTAGACAATATAGAGCCCGGCTACCGTTATACTATAAATATACAATGGAAGACAATATAGAGCCCTGCTACCTTTATACTATAAATATACAAGTGTAGACAATGTAGAGCCCAGATACCTTTATACTATAAATATACAAGTGTAAACAATATAGAGCCCCCCTATGTTTATATATTATAAATATACAAATGTAGACAATATAGAGCCCCGCTGCCTTTATACTATAAATAAATATACAATGGAAGACAATATAGAGCCTGCTCCCTTTATACTATCAATATACAAGTGTAGACAATATAGAGCCCCGCTACCTTTATACTATAAATATACAAGTGTAGACAATATAGAGCCGCGCTACCTTTATATACTATATATACACAGGTGTAAACAATATAGAGCCCCTCTATGTTTATATTATAAATAAATAGACAAATGTAGACAATAGAGAGCCGCGCTACCTTTATACTATAAATACACAGGAATCGAAATTCAAACAGGGATGTCATTGCAGGATTTGGTCATGACACCTGAATTGAACTTTACTCAATGGCCTGAAGGCATCGTGGTCTTCCTCGAACAGGTAAAAAAGCCTGTTCTACTAGTGACCTCTAAGAACATGGTACATTCCACCACCACTCACTGTACATGGTTAGTGGCCGTAGCCTTGTGACCGTGCCTTTAGTGTTCCTCTACATCCCCAGAGCCAGGCTCTGGACCTTATTGTCAGTTTTGGGCCTAGCATGCAGTGCACATGCAGGATCTTGTGTGTGCTGAGGCAAAAATAAAATCAGGATCCCAAATTCACCTGCAGTTCACTTCTCAAGGCAAGTGTACCCGGGTCTTAGCAGGGTGGGGGACAGAGTGAGCAAACAGGGCCCAGACAGTTTATATTTTAGTCTTTTTCTAAATTAATTGGCTTCTAATATTTACATTTGTTTATTTTAGCCTTCATTTGTAAAATCACAATATACCGCTGCAGAACTTTGAGCTGGATTAGGGTTGTGTCAATCAGGGCAGAGTGGGAGGAGCTACAATATAATGTATGCACCTGAAATGAACAGTAAATGCAAGTTAAACTACTCTGTGTGAAATACATTGTTCTGGAAACTGGGGAACTCAATTGGTTAATGGGATCATTTCTGAAGTTTTTGTGTCAAATAGGAGGGTGGCTAATTTGAATCCTGGTTGGTGCACTAGGGAATAGTGATGTATATGTATTGAATAGGTAAGGCAGTAGTTTAAAGAAACAATCACACAAGGTAGAAAATATGCTACACAAACAATAGAATGGGCAATACAGAGTATAATCGACTCTGCAAAATGTGCAAACAATGCAATGTGTGAATCCTTACCGCGCTATCAGACGTTCCATGTTTAGTAATAGCGACCACACCGTACTAAGGGCCAGATGCAGGTAGGTGGCAAATTGCGAGTCGCAATTTGCTATGCAGAACGGTGTCTCAGACACCTTCTGCGACTTGCAATGGGGTCGCAAAGACCCACCTCATTAATATTAATGAGGTGGGTTGCAGTTTGCGACCCCATTGCGAGTCTGGGCACTCACGGGGATGGTGGCCTGCTGGAGACAGCAGACCACCATGTCCGTGACTGCTTTTAAATAAAGCAGTTTTTTTTCCATCTGCAGCCCGTTTTCCTCAAAGGAAAACGAGCTGCACTTGGAAAAAAAATACCGAAACCTTTTGTTTTGTTTTTTTTCAGAGCAGGCAGTGGTCCATAGGACCACTACCTGCTCTGAAAAAATATTTTTGTGATCATTCACAAAGGGGAAGGGGTCCCATGGGGACCCCTTCCCGTTTGCGAATGAGTTACCATCCACTTCAAGTGGATGGTAACTGCGAGTTGATTTGCGACCGCTTTCTCGACGCAAATCAACCTACATCACGTTGCGAGTCGCAAATAGGAAGGGAACACCCCTTCCTATTTGCAAGTCGGAAACGCATTTTGCGAGTCGGTTCCAACTCGCAAAATGTGTTTCTGCATAGCGTGAGGGCTTTTGCGCCTCGCAAACGGCGTTTTTCGCCTTTGCGAGGCGCAAAAGCCTTGCTACATCTGGCCCTTAGTGTAATACTTTTTATAGGTTCCCATTAAAAGAATGTATTGCAAAAGTGCTGGTAACAACCTTACAGTATTCTGTGGTCTGACCCATTGCCCGCACTCATCTAGTGCAGGTCGTCGATGCCAATACAACTGGAACAGCCTGGCAGGGTGCACACATCTCTATTATGAGCCGGCTGCAATGTTAATGTGACTTTTCCACGTCTGGTTCAGACTGATAGTTGAGCTGTTGTGAATTCCCTCTAAAGACCGTGACACAAAGGGAGCTGGGGTGTAGATTGCCTATCCTGATAGGCTATCTGGGCTACAGTGGATGGCGAAGTGGTTACTTATACCTGAAAGGGGTGTGCCTGCCCTCACACAATGCAGTATTTGACCCCGTGGACTGTGTCTGGGTTCAGGCCTGGGAATGGCAGGATCTTGTGAACAACAGAGACTTTCCTTTGACGTATGCCTACTTCAAAGGCAGAAAGGGGTATAAGTAGTGGACCCAAAACCCCAGACTTTTAGAATCTTTCTGGATCAAGAGAAACCTCTGCCAAAGAGAAGAGCTGAAGAGCTGGAGGAGGAGTACTGCCCTTTGCTGTGTGTGTCTTGAGGGTTGGCCTGCAGTTGCTAGATCGGACTTAAAAAAAAAAGAAAGGGTGAACTTTTTTGTGTATCCTGCTTCAGAAAGTTCTCCAAGGGCTTGGAGAAGAGCTTGCCTCCTGTTGTAAGTCTCAAGATACCAAAGTCTTCAGTTTCATCTGCCTACAGCACTGGGAACTGTGTATTTTGTGCTGTTCAAGAAGAAAAACCACATCGAAGCTGCCAACGACGCCGCTGGCCTGCACTGTGACCTGCCGGCGCCGCACGGAGCCTCACCGCAACCCTGGTCTCACCAAATCCGCCATCTGATGCCGCCACCGAGCCGCTGCTTGCACCGTGACCTGTGGGCCCCGCACTCCGGCATCACCTTGCTCACACTGCAGCTTGGGCATCCCCAACGATGCCGCTCCTGCTGACACTGGCACCGCTGCCTGTACTGTGACATGTGGAAACCGCTCATGAGGTCCACAAAGCACCGTCCCGTCCGACCTCAGCCCCGGTCCACCGACGCCAGCCCCATCGACTCCAGTGTCATCACCAGGCATCCCTGTCTGCACTGCGACGTGGATGCTGCACGGAGCCCATCCTGTACCTCACCACCAACTTGGGCCTACCGGCAACAGCCATTCAGCAACAACGCCACTGCGTACACCATGACCTGGTGACACCACACGCCGCACAGCCCCACTTCGCACCGCAGCCCTGGTCTCACCACAGCCTCAAAGCCATCCATGCCAGCGCTCCTGACTTTATTAGCCCAGAGTTCAATCTGCAACGTGTGTGACTTCAAGGACCCGACAACCCCCACACCATCTTCTGGAACCGACACTGCAGTGCCAGCGAACCCGCTCTCTTGACCTTATCACGAGGATCACGACGCCCTGCATTTCTAAGGTACTGTTTGCTGGTTTTCCCAACATTGTAGCTGGCACACAACACTTCTGCCAGCCTGAACTGTTGGATTTGTTACTCTCGACGCCGTGATAGTCCCAGACAGAGCTATTGACTTCAAGGAACTGTATTTTTAAGTAATTCTTGCTAAATTCATATCTTTATTACTGTATGTTGGATTTTTCTCAGTTTTGTCTTGTTTTACACAGATAAATATCGGCTATTTTTCTAAAACTGGTGTGGTGTCTTTTTGTAGTGTTTTCACTTATTACTGTGTGTTATGTGCAAATGCTTTACACCTTGCTTTGAGATAAGCCTGACTGTTCGCACCAAGCTACCAAGGGGGTGAGCAGAGGTTATCTGAGCGGGTATCTCCCTTATCCTGACTAGAGTGAGGGTCCCTACCTGGACAAGGTGCAAACCGACTGCCAACTTGAGACCTCATTTCTAACACCTATGAACAAAAGAAAGGGCAGGAACAGCAATACTAACGTCACTATCAAAAGAAGAAATGGCCACCTCACATTCTAGAGGGAGAAACTCATCTGAGAATCGCCAATGATCCTCTAACACTCCCGCCGATAATTATCCACTCCTACGCGTGGAGCACTGGCATACCACATGGATGTAAATGGTAAATAGGTACTGAACATTATGGAAAGGGGCTACTTCATCCACTACAAAGCAAATTCACCACTCATCACACCAAAATCAGTGCTAACTTTCCTACTCTCTGTGCAAGAATCCCGTATTCTACGGTCCAAATAAATCAGTCACAATTGACCCACTACATCAACGAAACAAAAGTTTACTTCAGATGTTTTGTAGTCCACAAAAAAGGTCTAGTATTAGTTCAGCGTTTTCTCAACAAATACATTAAAAAAGAAACATCAAAAGTGCAGGGTCGCCATTTTACCCGTGTACTGGACACAGGTAACTAACTACCTCCGGTCCCTGCTCTGGCACGAAACTGGACAATGGAAAAGGGAGTAATCCTCTTGAGTGGGTCCTCAGATTCCATGTCCAGCAGGACTCCTCTGCATCGTTCACTTCACCTACTGGTCACTGGAACTCCAGGACCCGACAATATACATTTACAGCAACAACTTTGCTCTGCAACATTTTGTCTCCGGCTCCTTCCAGCAACTGCTGTGCATCCTCTGAGAGTGACAAATCTTCAGTCTGCACAAGAAGTAAGAAGCCAGGCACCAGACCAGCTTCATACAGATGCATCACTTATAAAAACATGTTTTGTGAAAACAGTGGAAAAGACCATTTTCTCTATGTTAACGAAAGTCCAGTCTTCTAATCCCTTTTGAAAAGGTCCACTTTTTGTGACACCCAGGACCTTCTGCTTTCGTTTTATGTGCATGTCATGCGTGTATGTTTGTGTAGTCAGCATATAGCGTAGATACGATGGTAGGACTTTATGTATGTGTGTATATGTCAGAATACTAAAGCCAGCTCCATCCATTTTGGATGTCTCTGGATATAACACAAGATGGAGGGTGAGGATGGCCTCACCAGCCAGGGGGAAGTGTGTTGGCTGCATTACTGTGGCTGTAGTGTGGAGACATTGAAAAGAGGAGAATGGAGATGGGTCCTTGTTAGTAAGGTTTCTGTGAATTATTTCTTCCTCAGTTCTGCCATTCGGTAGGTGGTGTATGTAATGGTGGGACAGCAATATTTGTTGTTGAAAGTGAAGATGCTTCTTTGGCTTGGTCTGCCCATTTTGTCTGTCGTCGATTTAAAAAAAATATATATATTTTTATTCGCATTTGTTATGAAGATCGAAAAATAGGCGGTTTAACAGTATATTTGAAGCAGTGTAGGTAGCTATCACATACATATAGATGCATACATCTCCACTGTGTTAATGATAGCATCAGTACAATAACTGATGAAAGAGGAGGTCCAGGGGATGTGAGCCTTCAATCAGAAATACCATGAAAGGCGGATTTGCTATCAAAACCTTTCACAAATATTTAGCTATGGCTAAGAATGATCTTGCCAAACATACAAAGGGAAAGAGAACAAACAAAAGTACCTGAGACTCAAAACTGACTCTGAACTGTCTCTGAACCTTCTCGGCTGGCAATCTCCTCATCAGTTAGAACAATACACCAGAGTATAGTGAGTCCCATAGTGCTGCTGGGATGGGGTTAATGCACGCATGGTGGCATCTGTGGGTGCCGTGGGGAGATGGGTGGGAGATGGGAGGAGTAAGAGGTAGTAAGCAGGCCTCTCTTAGACCTGGCACAGTGGAGAGGGGTATCGAGGTCTAATTATCAGGGTGGCCTGGCTGGAGCCATGGTCGCAGGGGCAGGGGGCGGGATGTCTGTGGCTGCTTCGTTTGGGGCAAGGGAGTTCAGCTTGTCTGATAACTTCAACATGTATGTGTCCCATCATGTGACCACCCCTCCACCGCTGGCGGGCCTTTGCAATTGCGTTGGCCTCCGTTAGGGCCCAGCAAGTGGTCACTCCTAGCCAACTATCAATCGCAGGTGGCTGTGGACCTTCCAGATCATGGCTATTAAAAGTTTAAATATTATTAATGCGATGTCTATGAATTTTAAGTAGTGTTTAGTTTATTTAGTTCTCTTCGTGACCCCCTAGAAGACAGAAGAGTGGCTCTTGAGGGAGTTGGGTATCAATTATCTCAGAGACATGTCCCAGTACTTCGAACCAAGTGGTCCGCAGCGGCGGGCATTCACAGGTCATGTGCAGAAAGGTGGCATCCCCGTGGTCACATCTGAGGCAAAGTGAGGACGTCTCTGGGAACATTTTGTGCAAGTGGTGTGGCGTAAGATATGTCTGGTGCACGTAATTAAACTGTGTAAATTTCAAGCATGTGTTGCGTGTGTTTCAAGCTGTGTACTCGCTCTAGGACATGGACCATTGTTTGTCCATCAAGACTATGCCCAGGCTGTCAGCGCACCTGGTTTTACTGCGGGGTTGAAGCGTGTATTGCTTCTCCAGCAGGGCTGTGTAGAGCATTGAAACTGCTCACTTGCCTAAGCCACGTGTGAGTATACAGTGCAGAACGCTGTGGGTCAGTGGTTCAGTCAGACCAGATTCCCACAGTCCCCCAATAACCACTTTGACAGTGCCATACGTTAGGAAATGCCCTTTGTCTAAGATGTGTGATTCTGTGAGTTCCCCAAAGGACAATAGAGTGGCATTTCTATGTAGGTCCCCCCACCAGTATGAGCCCCACCTCCCTCCATGGGGTGTAGTTATGTGTAGGTATCCTAATAGGGGGGCGCACCACAAGAGGAGGTATGGAGAATATGGCATCAGTGTCTTTCTGGGTTGGATGAATTGGTTCCAAACAAGTTTCGCAACACATGTAAACTTGCCGAAGGCCCTGTGGGGTGGACTCGGTGACCAGCTGTAAGAAAGTAGCCACTTTCTAGCTTGGTTTGTCAGTGTTTTTGACTGTGTTCACTGGGATCCTGCTAACCAGGACACCAGTGACTATGCTCTTTCCTCTAAATTTGGTTGCTGGTAACTTTTTCTTCCCACAATTGGCATACTGGTCCCCCCATGTAAGTCCCTAGTATGTGCAGGGCATTGGGATTCCAGCGGCTCCCTATGGGCTGCAGCAGTTATTCTGCCACTCATAGGGAGCCCATGCAAAGTGTAATACAGGCCTGCCATTGCAGTCTGCATGAAATGGGTGCATGCACCCGTTTTCACTACGGTCACTACACCAGGTCACTTTAAGTCATCCCTATGGTAGGCTCTCGCTGCCCACAGGGCAGGGTGCAGGTACCTGTGTCTGAAAGCACCCCTGCACTAGCAGAGGTGCCCCTAAAAACTCCAGATCCATTTTCCTAGACTTTGTGAGTGCGGGGACGCCATTTTACATGTATACTGGACATAGGTCACTACCTATGTTCAGCTACATAATGGTAACTCCGAACCTGGGCATGGCATGTTTGGTATCAAACATGTCGTAATCATAGCCCAATACTGTTGCAAGTATTGGAAGTATGTTTCCATGCACTCTGGGGGCTCCTTAGAGGACCCTCAGCATTGCTACCACCAGTTTTACAGGGTTTTCTGGGCAGCCCAGCTGCTGCCACCCTTCTGACAGGTTTCTGCCCTCCTGCCACTTGATCTGATCAAGCCCAGGAAGGCACACCAAAGGATTTCCTTTGGGAGAGGGAGGTAACACCCTCTCCCTTCAGAAATAGGTGTGACTGGCTTGGGAGGGGCAGCCTCCCCAAGTCACTGGTTTGCTTTGAAGGGCACATTTGGTGTCTCCATGGATAAACTAGTCCAAACAGGTTTAGGGACCCCTAGTCCCTGCTCTGGTGAGAACTGGACAATTGAAAGGGGAGTGACCACTCCCCTGTCCATCACCACCCCAGAGGTGGTGCCCAGAGCTCCCCCAGAAGGTCCCTGGGTTCTGCCACCTTGTTTCCAAGGTTGGCAGGGAACTCTGGGAGCATCTGAGGGGTCAGGCCAGGCATGTGACATCAGAGCCCCCTCTTGATAGGTGCTTACCTGGTTAGGTGACCAATCCCCCTTTCAGGGCTATTTAGGGTCTCTCTCTTTGGTGGGTCCTCAGATTCAGCTTGCAACATTCCAACAGGACTCCTCTGCAACATCTGCTTCAACTTCTGGCCACTGGAATCGCAACTGGACCCTCCAGGAACCGACAACGCTGGTACAATGAAGACGACACTTCTCCAACTTTGTTTCCACGTCTCCCTCCAGGTTTGCAACATTTCTCCAGCCTTCCCTCCTCAGAAGACTGCAACTCTTCAGCCTGCACAAGAAGAAGAAGGAATCTTCCTTGGAGTGAAGAGTTACTCCTTTGCAACCGCAGGCACCTACAGTAAGCGACGACCCACTGCGTGGATGTCCCCTCATGTTGAGTTGCGTGAATTCCGCATCACAGGTGGTGGTCCGGAGGAGTCCTCTTGGTCCTCTCTGCCAGCTGTCCAACTTTGGTGGAGGTAAGCCTTTGCCTCCCCACGCAGGACAGTACCCCCATGCACCACGTCCATTGTAGCTGCCAAAGATTGTTTGCATCTCCTCCAAGGGATCTTCAGGCGACTTGTAGCTCCAGCCACCAGCACTTCCTCCCGCGTGGTTCTCCTCCGGCATGGAATCCTCTTTTGTAGTGCTGCGTGGGCTTCTTCTGAGACTCCTGTGTCTCCGTCCTGTGGGACTCCTGTGGGTGCTGCCTCTCCTCCTGTGACATTGAGGGTCCCCTCCTGGGCCTTGCTGGACCCTGGCAGCACCACCTTCCCACTAACCACGAGTTTGCCTTTGGCAAGGCTTGTTGGTGGAATTCCTCCACCAACACCCATCTGCAATCTTCCTTCCAGCGTGGGACATCATCTGCATCCATCAGGAACTCTTCTCCGGGGTCCAGGGCTGCAGTGCTGATCTGTTCTTCCTCACCATCGATCAACTCCTGCAACTACAGCTGGGTGGGTAGTAGCTCCTACTTCTCCTGGACTCACTGTCACTCTTGGACAGGGTACCCTTCATGAGGTCATAGGATTTAGAATCTGTCTCATTCAGTGTCAGGAGCCTATCCCTGCACTTTCCTGAGAATAAGTCCCACATCAGTGTGCCCCAGTGTTTCTTTTCGATTTCCCACCCAGTGCAGGCTCTTTCAAAGGCAGAAAAACATTTCACTATATCATCCCCTTCAGTGACGGGAGGGAAAACTCCTTTTGGGAGTTTAACGTAGAAAGCTTTTACTTTCAACACTTGAATGCTGCCACCAGAGATGTGTGCCAAGCCCAACTCTTTCCTTTGTTTTTCTATCTCCAAAAGCTGACTTTCTAACGCCAGTCTTTTAGTCAGCCTGGCAATGACCAGGTCTGTTTCTGTGTGTGCTCTAGAGCTGCTATGGGTAGAGGAGCTACCCTCATCCCCATTCTCCACAGGATCTTCATCCACCTCAGAGGTATCATCCTCATTACCAGCTGGGAGATGCTTTCTTTCATACTGGGCCACCAGAAACCTACGTTTCTCTGTGGTGGGACTTTTTCCAGTTTGAATCTTGTACAGCTTGCAGAGTCCCCTTAAGTGGTCATAGGTGTATGCCTCATAATGTTCCAGGTTGAGCTCCTGTGTTCTGGACTCTACCTCTGACATTTTTATCTTACTAAAGTTGTGACCTTTTAAAAATTTAGAATTACCATTTTTAGATAACCAACTAAAGCAAAGACTTTTAAAAACGTTTTCTAAAGTTACAGGGACCTAATCAGGGCCCTAACAGTTGCTTTACAAATTTGTAAAACATTGTTAGTTGATTAGAAAATCAAAAATAATTATCTTAAGACTATTTAGAGATTTATTTATGTGTTCACACAATTGAAAAAGTGGTATCAGCAAATGCAAAGTTTGTTATCCCACCGCTGATACACCAGATGTAGGAGGCTGGCCCTCTATGTAGTGTGCAAAACTAGGCACACTGTGCAGGGGGTCCAGGCAACCACAAATTGGTTTCCAGAGGTAAAAAGTAGACCATCTAATGCTCCAATTTTTAAGGTAGCTGGTCAAGCAGTTAAACTAATCCAGGAGCTGTGCTGAGCATTTGTTGTACTCACAAAATCAATCAGGCAGCACATACACTCAATGAATGACTTGAGACCAGAATTTATAAAAATACTTCAGACTTTTATATCATTTTTAAGACCAAGATCTTCAAAATACGTTAAGTTCTTTTCAAGTTTTAATAAAGTTAGTCTTTCTGTGCGTAATTATGCACCATTGGAATCAATGCACAGTCACCTTTAAAAATGCATTAAAAATCGCACAGTTGAGTTACCAGTCTCTTCTCTTGCAGGATGGTCGAAGAAGTCAGGGGGCACGCTGTACCAGCTGGAGAGCCTCGGGCGGCTCCTGGTTCCGGCGGGAGCAGAGCAGGAAAGTCTCTTGGCACAGGCACAAAGCCACTTGGAGGGGCCACCTGGAAAAGGAGCTGGTTTGCACATTAAAAGATGGTGCCTTGGGGTCCCCTTGGGCTGTCGAGGTCGCAAATGGTTAGGGACCTGGGTCACACAGCAGATCCCGCAATGCAGGGCCCAGGGCAGCCTTGTACAGGGCAACTGGAGGTCTTGGAAGCTGTGCGCACCAGAGCCCTTAGGAACCGGAGGTAAGACTTCTTTTAGGGGCCTTGCAGAACAACCAGGTAGCTCTGGCAGGAGGTTCCGGGGTGTTCCTAAATTCCCTCGACTAGGGCTTCTTCCTGGTCTATTTGCAGCTCTGGGTGAGTTGTTTTTGGTGGTGTCCAATGTGCACTGACCAATACCAGGGGTATTGGCACAACTTGGCCATGGGAGGGTGCTGTGCCACCAAAGTTGGCACACTTGCAGGTCTCGTCCAGGATGTTGTTGGTATGTTGTTGGGTCCGGGTGCAACTTCCGGCTGCGGAGATCTCGGCTGGTTGGTGAAGTGACCCTCACTGGTTTGCTGGCTCCCTGTAGGTTCCTTTGGTTTCTTGAGTGGTGCCTCCACTCAGGAGGGAGACTTAAGCTATTTGGAAAGCCTGGAGGTCCTCTGGGTCTTTTGAGGTTAGTCCAGTGGTCAGGTCCTCCGCAGCAGCGATTGTCGTCACTCTGGTGCAGCAAGCAGGAGTCTTGGAGCCTGTTCTGGTGCAGCAGGTCCTCTGTTCTCGTCCTTTTGGGTTCTTTGGTGCTGTATTCTTTTCTTCCTGATGAATCTAAAATATTGGTCAAGGGGAGCCCCCTAAATACTGAATTTAGTGGATGTTTTAGGGGGAACCTGGTAGTGTCCAATGGGACACTTATCCTTGGGTGACTATACCCACTACGGTGACCACTTCCTGTGGGAAGGGCCACTACCCTAAACCTCATTGGCTATTTTCCTGCCATCCAACATGGAGGAATCGGAAATGGCGGGTCCACTTCGCCTGCAAGCTGCTAGGGGTGATACATGCTCAGGGAGACCCTACCTCCTACCCTTTGCTCCTGCCAAAAGTAGGGGTTGACAAAGGGGGAAGCCCTCTGCTGCTAGCAGCAGGCCTAGGACCTTCAGTTTAATGGTCAGTAGCCTTTTGAAGCTCCCCTACAGGAGAGTGCACAATCCTGGGGGGGGGAGGTGTTAGCTCCTCTACCAAGGAAGGGCATTGCCTTACAAACCAGAAACAGGGCTCTCCCCCAAGGTTTGTATATTGGCTGTCTGGAGGTAGCATACTGGATGGACCAGTCAGCAACCATGCCAGTTAGGTTAGCTTTTTGCAGGGGGCACCTCTAAGGTGACCCCTGGATCCTTTTAGGGTTAAATCCAATACTGGTACCAATTTGGATTTATCATCCTGAGCTGTTTGATACCAAACAACTCAGGGTGCAGAGTGGCCATCATGTAGCTGGGGAACTTGTGTTTGTCCAATGTCCAGTATATGTGCATAACATGGCTGTTCTGTTCACTCATTATGTCCCGGGTTTGGCAAGGACACAGTGGGGACATATTGCTCATGCATTTATGCCCTCACATATAGTATGTGCACCCTGCCTTAGGGCTGGAGTGACTTACCCATAACATATGCAGTGTAGGATGGACAGGGCACACAGGGAGTTTGCCATGTCAAGTTTGTCTTTTTAGGTTTGCCCCAGAGCACTCAGTCTGCAGTGGCAATGCTGGGTGCCTCTAGGTGCATAGCCCAAGAGGGTGGCACAATCAGTGCTACTGCCCTCAGGAGCCTACCCCTAATAGCCCATGCCCTGGGTACAGGTGTACCCATTACTAGGGTCTTACAGTGATGTTTAAGGGTGTTATCAATTGTGCCAAGCATCACAACCAATTTAGGGGAAGTGCCCCAGGGAATCTCCCTTGGGTGCGTCCTCAGATTTGGCTTGCAAGATTCCAGCAGGGCTCCTCTGCAACCTCTGCTTTGACTTCTGGCCACTGTAACCTCGACTTGACCCTCCAGGAACTGACACCACTGCTACAATAAAGAAGACTCTTCTGCAACTTTGTTTCCACATCTCCTGACAGTTTTGCAACATTTCGCCGTGCATCCTCTGAACACTGCAACTCTTCAGCCTGCACAAGAAGAAGACGGAATCTCCCTTGGAGTGAAGGAATCACTCCCCTGCAACCACAGGAACCTACAGCAAGCGATGACCGGCTGCATGGATCTCCCCTCATCTTGAGCTGTATGGATCCTGCTTCACAGGTGGTGGTCTAGAGTAGTACTTTTGGTCCTCTCTGACAGCTGTCCAACTTTGGTGGAGGTAAGCCCTTGCCCTCCCATGCAGGACAGTACCCCCATGCACCGCATCCCTTGCAGCTGCCAAGGCTTGTTTCCATCTCCTCCAAGGGATTTCCAGGTGACGTGTAGCTCTAGCCCCCAGGAATCTATCCTGCAATGCACAGCCTCCTGCATGGTTCTGCGGCATTGGATCCTCTTCTGTAGTGCTGCGTGGACTTCTTCTGTGACTCCTGTGTCCCAATCCTGTGGGACTCCTGTGGGTGCTGCCTCTGCTCCTGTGGACTCTCTGCGACGCTGAGGGTCCCCTGTGACTCTCCCTCCTGGGTTGAGTCCTCCTGGGCCTTGCTGGTCCCTGGCAGCACCACTTTTCTACTAACCGTGAGTTTACCTTTGCCAAGGCTTGTTGGTGGAATTCCTGCACAACACCTGTCTACATTCTTCCTTCCAGCGTGGGACTGCATCTGCACCCATCAGCAACTGCAGTGCTGAACCTGTTCTTCATCACCGTCGACCAACTCTTGCAACTACAACTGGGTGGCTAGTAGCTCCTACTCCTCCTGGACTTCACTGTGACTTTTGGACTTGGTCCCCTCTCTCCAGAGGTCTTTTTTCTTCTAGAATCCAACAATGGTTTTCTTGCAGCCTTGTCTGGGTGTCTTCTTTTTCTTCTTTTCCTCCTTTTGGGGTGGTTTGGGGAAAATCAAGTGATTTACTGCTGCATTCCTGGTTGCTGGGGGGTACTGTGTTACGTACCTCTGTGGTTTTCTAGTACTCTCACCTCCCCTCTACATATTTTACTTACCTTGGTGGGGGTACATTATTCGCATTACATTTTTTCAGTATATGGTTTGTGCTCCCCCTAGGCTCATTATTGGTTATTGCTACAGTGAAACAGTCGCCCTCATTCTCCTCGACCTCTCGGCTGCCTTTGACACCGTCTGTCACCGCACCCTAATCACCCGCCTACGCTCCACCGGGATCCAAGGCCAGGCCCTGGACTGGATCGCCTCCTTCCTCGCTAACCGCTCCCAAAGAGTTTACCTCCCTCCGTTTCGCTCAGAACCCACCAAGATCATCTGCGGCGTACCTCAAGGCTCATCGCTCAGCCCGACACTCTTCAATGTCTACATGAGCCCCCTCGCCGACATCGTACGCAAGCACGACATCATCATCACCTCCTACGCCGACGACACCCAACTTGTACTCTCCCTCACCAAGGACCCCGCCAGCGCCAAGACCAACCTACAAGAGGGTATGAAGGACGTCGCAGATTGGATGAGGCTCAGCCGCCTAAAGCTGAACTCTGAAAAAACGGAAGTCCTCATCCTCGGCAACACCCCGTCCGCCTGGGACGACTCCTGGTGGCCCACGGCCCTCGGCACCGCACCGACCCCCGCAGACCACGCCCGCAACCTCGGCTTCATCTTGGACCCTCTTCTCACCATGACCAAGCAAGTCAACGCCGTGTCCTCCGCCTGCTTCCTCACTCTCCGCATGCTCCGCAAGATCTTCCGCTGGATCCCCGCCGACACCAGAAAAACCGTGACCCACGCCCTTGTCACGAGTCGCCTGGACTACGGCAACACCCTCTACGCCGGGACCACCGCCAAACTCCAAAACCGCCTGCAACGCATCCAAAACGCCTCGGCCCGCCTCATCCTCGACGTACCCCGCAACAGCCACATCTCCGCACACCTGAGACACCTGCATTGGCTCCCAGTCAGCAAAAGGATCACCTTCCGTCTTCTCACCCACGCACACAAAGCCCTCCACAACAAGGGACCGGAATACCTCAACAGACGCCTCAGCTTCTACGTCCCCACCCGCCCCCTCCGCTCCGCTGGCCTCGCACTTGCTGCCGTCCCTCGCACCCGCCGCTCCACGGCGGGTGGGAGATCTTTCTCCTTCCTGGCGGCCAAGACCTGGAACTCCCTCCCCACCAGCCTCAGGACCACCCAGGACCACTCCGCTTTCCGGAGACTCCTAAAGACTTGGCTGTTCGAGCAGCGATAACCCCCCCTTTCCCCCCTAGCGCCTTGAGACCCGCACGGGTGAGTAGCGCGCTTTATAAATGTTAATGATTTGATTTGATTTGCTATTTGCACTGTTTTCTAACATTTTCTATGCCTAGTTCTAATTGCTAGTGTATTACTTACCTCCTATTGGTGGGTTGCCCTTCTAGTATTTTGTGGTGATTTGTTTAAAAAATAAAGTACTTTTATTTTTGTACAACTGAGTGTTTTCTTTAATGTGTGTAAGTGCTGTGTGACTACAGTGGTACTGCCTGAGCTTTGCATGTCTCCTATATAAGCCTTGGCTACTCATCCACAGCTACCTCTAGAGAGTCTGGCTTCTAGACACTGACTACACAACACTAATAAGGGATACCTGGACCATAGGTACCCACCACACACAAGGCCAGCCTCCTAAAGGAGCCATTCCAGTATATCTCTGTCACCCAAGTCCACTCGTACCATGGCCCCCTCAGCTGTTGTGTCCCCAGCTATCCAGCGCATCGGCAATTGTATCTCCATATCTGGGACCACTAGGCCCCCCTCAATCAGGGGACGCTGGAGCGTGGAAAAAGAGACCCTCTTTCGCTCCATACTCCATCTGAGTTTGATTTCTAGGCTCCATATAGTTCAGAAGAAAGACTTATAGGGCACTATGAGTAGCATCACATAAAAGTACAGGAGCTGGAAGGATGAGCATCTTTGCTATTGACCCCCTTCCCATAGGTAACAGCAGAAGGCGTATCCAGAAAGGTAATGATTGTCGAATGGAGGTTAGGGCTCTGCCATGATTACCATCAGCATCTGTGTGGTAAACATTTATGCCGAGGTAGCGGAAGGTCTCAAAGGACAAAGGGAGACACCCTCCGCTGGTGTCCACTTGATGCATTGAGCCCTGCGCACAAAGGGGGAAGATACATGATTTGCCCCAGTTCACTTTAAAGCCGGCCATTTCTCCAAAGTAGTCCAGTAGGTCATACATGGCCGGAAGAGTTTTCACCACATCTCGGAGATAAATCAGCATATCATCTGCATATAGGTAAGCTGGCCAATCCAGTCACTGCCTCAATGATGTGACACAGACATCTAATATTATAGGGTATCGTCCTTTGTGGCTGTGAGAAAGTAGCCTCTTTCTAGCCTTGTTACCCCCACTTTTGGCCTGTTTGTGAGTGTATGTCAGGGTGTTTTCACTGTCTCACTGGGATCCTGCTAGCCAGGGCCCAGTGCTCATAGTGAAAACCCTATGTTTTCAGTATGTTTGTTATGTGTCACTGGGACCCTGCTAGTCAGGACCCCAGTGCTCATAGGTTTGTGGCCTATATGTATGTGTTCCCTGTGTGGTGCCTAACTGTCCCACTGAGGCTCTGCTAACCAGAACATAAGTGGTTATGCTCTCTCTGTACAAATTGTCACTAACAGGCTAGTGACCAATTTTACCAATTTACATTGGCTTACTGGAACACTCTTATAATTCCCTAGTATATGGTACTGAGGTACCCAGGGTATTGGGGTTCCAGGAGATCCCTATGGGCTGCAGCATTTCTTTTGCCACCCATAGGGAGCTCTGACAATTCTTACACAGGCCTGCCACTGCAGCCTGAGTGAAATAACGTCCACGTTATTTCACAGCCATTTACCACTGCACTTAAGTAACTTATAAGTCACCTATATGTCTAACCTTTACCTGGTAAAGGTTAGGTGCAAAGTTGCTTAGTGTGCGGGCACCCTGGCACTAGCCAAGGTGCCCCCACATTGTTCAGGGCAAATTCCCCGGACTTTGTGAGTGCGGAGACACCATTACACGCGTGCACTACACATAGGTCACTACCTATGTGTAGCTTTACAATGGTAACTCCGAATATGGCCATGTAACATGTCTATGATCATGGAATTGCCCCCTCTATGCCATCCTGGCATAAGTGGCACAATCCCATGTAGCACAGACCCTGGTACTGCCAAACTGCCTTTCCTGGGGTTTCACTGCAGCTGCTGCTGCTGCTAACCCCTCAGACAGGTTTCTGCCCTCCTGGGGTCCAGCCAGGCTTGGCCCAGGATGGCAGAACAAAGGACTTCCTCTGAGAGAGGGTGTTACACCCTCTCCCTTTGGAAAATGGTTTTAAGGCAGGGGAGGAGTAGCCTCCCCCAGCCTCTGGAAATGCTTTCATGGGCACACATGGTGCCCATTTCTGCATAAGCCAGTCTACACCGGTTCAGGGACCCCTCAGCCCTGCTCTGGCACGAAACTGGACAAAGGAAAGGGGAGTGACCACTCCCCTGACCTGCACCTCCCCTGGGAGGTGCCCAGAGCTCCTCCAGTGTGCTCCAGACCTCTGCCATTTTGGAAACAGAGGTGCTGCTGGCACACTGGACCGCTCTGAGTGGCCAGTGCCACCAGGTGATGTCAGAGACTCCTTCTGATAGGCTCCTTCAGGTGTTGCTAGCCTATCCTCTCTCCTAAGTAGCCAAACCCTCTTTTCTGGCTATTTAGGGTCTCTGTCTCTGGGGATTCTTTAGATAACGAATGCAAGAGCTCATCAGAGTTCCTCTGCATCTCTCTCTTCACCTTCTGCCAAGGAATCGACTGCTGACCGCGCTGGAAGCCTGCAAAACGGCAACAAAGTAGCGAAGACGACTACTGCAACTCTGTAATGCTGATCCTGCCGCCTTCTCGACTGTTTTCCTGGTGTGCATGCTGTGGGGGTAGTCTGCCTCCTCTCTGCACTAGAAGCTCCGAAGAAATCTCCCGTGGGTCGACGGAATCTTCCCCCTTCTACTGCAGGCACCAAAGAACTGCATCACCGGTCCCCTGGGTCTCCTCTCAGCACGACGAGCGAGGTCCCTTGAATCCAGCAACTGTGTCCAAGTGACTCCCACAGTCCAGTGACTCTTCAGTCCAAGTTTGGTGGAGGTAAGTCCTTGCCTCCCCACGCCAGACTGCATTGCTGGGAACCGCGACTTTTGCAGCTACTCCGGCCTCTGTGCACTTCCGGCGGAAATCCTTCGTGCACAGCCAAGCCTGGGTCCACGGCACTCTAACCTACATTGCACGACTTTCTAAGTTGGTCTCCGGCGACGTGGGACTCCTTTGTGCAACTTCGGGTGAGCACCATTTCACTCTTCTTCGAAGTGCCTGTTCCGGCACTTCTGCGGGTGCTGCCTGCTTCTGAGAGGGCTCCTTATCTTGCTTGACACCCCCTCTGTCCCCAGACGCAATTGGCGACATCCTGGTCCCTCCTGGGCCACAGCAGCATCCAAAAACGCTAACCGCACGACTTGCAGGTAGCAAGGCTTGTTGGCGGTCTTTCGGCGGGAAAACACTTCTGCACGACTCTCCACGGTGTGGGGGATCCATCCTCCAAAGGGGAAGTCTCTAGCCCTTGTCGTTCCTGCCGAATCCTCAGCTTCTACTGTCCAGTAGCAGCTTCTTTGCACCCACAGCTGGCATTTCCTGGGCATCTGCCCATCTCCGACTTGCTTGTGACTTTTGGACTTGGTCCCCTTGTTCCACAGGTACCCTCGACTGGAAATCCATTGTTGTTGCATTGCTGGTTTGTGTCTTTCCTGCAGAATTCCCCTATCACGACTTCTTTGTCCTTTGGGGAACTTTAGTGCACTTTGCACTCACTTTTCAGGGTCTTGGGGTGGGCTATTTTTCTAATCCTTACTATTTTCTAATAGTCCCAGCGACCCTCTACAAGGTCACATAGGTTTGGGGTCCATTCGTGGTTCGCTTTCCACTTTTGGAGTATATGGTTTGTGTTGCCCCTATCCCTATGTGTCCCCATTGCATCCTATTGTAACTATACATTGTTTGCACTGTTTTCTAAGACTATACTGCATATTTTTGGTATTGTGTACATATATCTTGTGTATATTTGCTATCCTCATACTGAGGGTACACTCTGAGATACTTTGGCATATTGTCATAAAAATAAAGTACCTTTATTTTTAGTATATCTGTGTATTGTGTTTTCTTATGATATTGTGCAAATGACACTAGTGGTACTGTAGGAGCTTCACTCGTCTCCTAGTTCAGCCTAAGCTGCTCTGCTAAGCTACCATTATCTATCAGCCTATGCTGCTAGACACCCTATACACTAATAAGGGATAACTGGGCCTGGTGCAAGGTGCAAGTATCCCTTGGTACTCACTACAAGCCAGTCCAGCCTCCTACAGTGGCACAAAACCGCATTGATTGGGGTGCACCAATGGGCCAAGCATCGGAAGTAGTCTCTTAGCCAGGATTTTGCTTAACAGCTTGTAATCAATGTTCAACATCAATAACGGGCGGTAAGAGCTCACATCGAGGGGATCCTTACTAGGTTTAGGTAATACCGCTATGAGTGCTTCACGTAGAGAGCTCGGTAACTCACCCCGCTGGTATGCCTCATTGTACATTTTTAGTAGGCGAGGAGAGAGAATAGTTTCGAAGGTGCCGTAGTATTCAACCGGGAACGAGTCTGTGCTTGGTGTTTTCCCACAGGCCATCTGACCGATTGCCATACGGATCTCATCTGTTTGTAGAGGTTGCTCTAAGTCCAGCAGTTGAAGCGGGGTTGATTGAGGAAGAGTGACATCCTGCAGGAACACTTGTGTATTTGATGTAGGGGGCACGGGTGGGGAGGAGTATAGCTGCTCAGAATAACGTGTAAAGATGCCATTGATTGCTGCCTGAGTGTAAATAACCTAGGGCCTGTCATCGCAATAGCCATGCTAATGTTTGACCCAGTTTGTCACCGTCTGTAGGAAGTTGGCTCTGTATATACTATCTCAAAGTAAGAGATAGTGTGCACAGAGTCCTAGGGTTCCCCTTAGAGGTAAGATAGTGGCAAAATTAGATAATTCTAATGCTCTATTTTTTGGTAGTGTGGTCAAGCAGTAGGCTTATAAGAGGGTAGTGTTAAGCATTTGTTGTACACACACAGGCAATAAATGGGAACACACACTCAAAGACTTACTCCAGGCCAATAGGTTTTTATATAGAAAAATATATTTTCTTAGTTTATTTTAAGAACCACAGGTTCAAGATTTGAAGTAAACACATAAAATGCAAGATACTTCAAACAGGTAAGTTAGGAACTTTGAATAAAAGCAATATCATATACAGTTGTTTAAAATGGCAATAAGCTATTTTCAAAGTGGACACAGTGCAAAAATCAACTGTTCCTGGGGGAGGTAAGTAAAGGTTAGTTTGTGAGGTAAGTAAAACACTTACAAGTCTCAGTTCTGGGGCATGGCAGCCCACTGTTGGGGGTTCAAGGCAACCCCAAAGTTACCACACCAGCAGCTCAGGGCCGGTCAGGTGCAGAGGTCAAAGAGATGCCCAAATCACATAGGTGCCTATGGAGAACAGGGGTGCTCCGGTTCCATTCTGCCAGCAGGTAAGTACCCGCGTCCTCGGGGGCAGACTAGGGGGGATTTGTAGAGCCCTGGGCGGTCGGGGACACAAGTAGGCACACAAAACACACCGTCAGTGGCACAGGGGCAGCCGGGTGCAGTGTGCAAAGCAGGTGTCGGGTTTCAGATAGGAAACAATGGAGGGACCCGGGGGTCACTCTAGCGGTGCAGGCAGGCGCAGGGGGGGCTTCTCAGGACAGCCACTACCTGGGCTACGCAGAAGGTCACGTAGGGGGTCACTCCTGCACTGAGCTTCGGTTCCTTCAGGTCCTGGGGGCTGCGGGTGCAGTGCTGGTTCCAGGCGTCGGGTCCCTTGTTACAGGCAGGCGCGGTCAGGGGGAGCCTCTGGATTCTCTCTGCAGGCATCGCTGTGGGGGCTCAGGGCGGTTGTCTCTGGCTACTCACGGGCTCGCTGTCACCGTGGAGTCATTCCTGTGGTGTTTGTTCTCTGGATCTCGAGCCGGGGGCATCGGGTGCAGAGTGTGAAGTCTCACGCTTCCGGAGAGAAACGTGCAGTCTTTGAAAGTTGCTTCTTTGTTGCAAAGAAGTTGCTGGTTGTGTGCAGAGCCGCTGCTCATGGGAGTTTCTTGGTCCTTTAGTCCAGGGCAGTCCTCTGAGGCTTCAGAGGTCACTGGTCCCTGTTGGATGCATCGCTGGTTGCAGGTTTTTGAAGTTGGAGACAGGCCGGTAGGCCAAAGCAGTTGTCATCGTCCATCTTCTCTGCAGGCTTGTAGGTCAGCAGTCCTTCTTGTTTCTTCAGGTTGCAGGAATTTAGGGGTGTGTTTAGTTCTGGGAGGGCAGTAGCCAATGGCCACTATCCTTGAGAATGGCTACACCCTCTTTGTGCCGCCTCCCTGTGGGGAGGGGGGCACATCCTTAATCCTATTGGGGGAATCCTCCAAAACTAAAATGGAGGATTTCTAAAGGCAGGGGTCACCTCAGCTCAGGGCACCTTAGGGGCTGTCCTGACTGGTGGGTGACTCCTCCTTGTTTTTCTCATCATCTCCTCCAGCCTTGCTGCCAAAAGTGGGGGCAGTGGCTGGAGGGGCAGGCATCTCCACTAGCTGGGATGCCCTGGGGCGCTGTAACAAAAGGGCTGAGCCTTTGAGGCTCACCGCAGGTGTTACAGTTCCTGCAGGGGGAGGTGTGAAGCACCTCCACCCAGTACAGGCTTTGTTCTTGGCCACAGAGTGACAAAGGCACTCTTCCCCAGCTGGCCAGAAACATGTCCGGTGTGTGGCAGGCTGGCAGAAACTGGTCAGCCTACACTAGAAGTCGGATTGGTATTCAGGGGGCATCTCTAAGATGCCCTCTGGGTGTATGTTACAATAAATTGCACATTGGCATCAGTGTGCATTTATTGTGCTGAGAAGTTTGATACTAAGCTTCCCAGTTTTCAGTGTAGCCATTATGGTACTGTGGAGTTCGTGTTTGACAAACTCCCAGGCCACATACTCTTATGGCTACCCTGCAATTACAATGTCTAAGGTTTTTCCTAGACACTGTAGGGGCATAGTGCTCATGCACATATGCCCTCACCGGTGGTATAGTGCACCCTGCCTTAGGGCTGTAAGGCCTGCTAGAGGGGTGACTTACCTATGCTACAGGCAGTGTGAGGTTGGCATGGCTCTCTGAGGGGAGTGCCATGTCGACTTAGTCTTTTTCTCCCCACCAGCACACACAAGCTGTGAGGCAGTGTGCCTGTGCTGAGTGAGGGGTCCCCAGGGTGGCATAAGACATGCTGCAGCCCTTAGAGACCGTCCCTGGCATCAGGGCCCTTGGTACCAGGGATATTAGTTACAAGGGACTTATCTGAGTGCCAGGTCTGTGCCAATTGTGGAAGCAAAGGTACAGTTTAGGGAAAGAACACTGGTGCTGGGGCCTGGTTAGCAGGGTCACAGCACACTTTCAATCAAAACTTAGCATCAGCAAAGGCAAAAGGTTAGGGGGTAACCTTGCCAAAGAGGCATTTCCTTACACCGTCCATGTCTTGTTGGGTTAGATACCCTTTATAACCTACATCAACTAGGAGAGGGTGCACCATAGAGGATGTGATCACTTTGTTC
This sequence comes from Pleurodeles waltl, assembly GCF_031143425.1. NCBI lineage: Eukaryota > Metazoa > Chordata > Amphibia > Caudata > Salamandridae > Pleurodeles > Pleurodeles waltl. Next base: position 7,897,904 of record NW_027150076.1, on the reverse strand, counting down.
TCTGATTTGTGGATCAAGACACTGCGTGTAAGGGAGGATTTAACCCCCCATGATGTAGCAATACAGTGACCTCTCATGTCCACTTTCATGGCGTCCCACTGAATCCTGTGATTACCCACTGATCCTGTGTTGTTAGTGAAGTATGTGGAGATATGTGTAATCATTGAATCTTGGAAGTCTGTGTCCTGTAGGGCTTCCGCTGTTGTAGACCACCGAAGTTCCCCCAGCCACAAGACTGCCAGTGATGGCGGTGTACAGACTGCCATATTATGACTGCTGGCGGCTCTCCTCCATAAATTGGTGGTGCAGTGGAGATTGCTCCGCTGGCACTGCCACGTCAACACAACACCGCCACGCCTATTACGACTTAGTAATAGGCGTGGCGGTGTTGTGGTGACGGGGCGCTGGCAGTGGAGCAAGTGCCATGGATCCTGTTCCTTCCTGGACGGCCACTGCGACCACCATTTAAGGTGATCGACCAACATGGGAGGGGGGTGTTGTGTGAACGTGCCTGAGTGCGTGTTTGGATGTCTGTATTGATGCATGTATGAATGCCAGTTGGGATATAGGTGTGAGTGCGTGTATGGTTGTGGGAGGAGTTGTGTGGTGTGTGCTTGTGTGCAGGTGCATAAATGGATGTTGTGTGTGTGAGTGTGTGCGTGTCTGCGGGTGTGTGCGCGTATGAGGGGGTGGGGGGCAAGTGCATGGATTTGGGTGGGGGTTAGTGTATGGAGTGGGGGATGGGGGTTTAGTGTATGGATTGGGGGGTGGGTGGCTTGTGTTTGTATGGGGAGCGGGAGGGGTCAGGTGCTTGCTGGGGGGAGTGAGGGACCTGCCTACAGGTGAAAGGGAAGGAATTCCCTGTTATCAGTAGCCCTACCGCCATGATTTTTGTGGGGGGCTACCGCTGCGTAAAACTAGGCGGTACTGCCAGCGATACTCTGGGGTCCGCTGGGTCGGAGATGAAGATCTTTGGCCCAGCAATTCATACCGGCGTGGTGGTATGAGTGGTGTTGGGGCGAGATGCCAGCGCCTGTTGGCGGTGCTACAGCCACTTTACCATGGTGCCCAGAAGACCACCAGGGCCATAATGACCATCTTAGTCTCCATGATGAGATGGGTGCTGTTTCCCCTCCCCTATAAAACGTGAGCTTGAGAGGATTATGGTCCGATGGGTCCTGCTGAGGTATTCAGAACTCTGAATAAGGGGCCAGCAATCTGTAGTGCAAAACAAGTAATCTAACCGCGTATGAATTTGGTGTCCCAGTGCACAGTTGGAATATTCCCTGTCACCTGGATGGCCCAGGCACCAAATATCATGTAGGTCCGATGATTTTGTCCAGAGCTGGAAGTGTTTAGTAGCGTGTACGCCAGGTGTGTTCTGTAGTGGGGGAACCGAGTGGTCCAGGTTGGGGTCATGTATGCAAGTAACTCCCCTCTCCAGAGTCCGGGTGCCTGATGATCCTGTAACGGTCAGGGAAGTGGGCTTAGGAAGGTGCCTTGGGCCGTGTTGGGGGCGTGAATCAAGTTGATTGTAAAGGGGTGACCAACTAGAGCACCTGCTTGTAGGAGATACCGACCTTCCTTATCCACTTGAACTTCATGTCTAACAATGGGAACTTCTGGGGCCACCCAGATAAGGACCCCCTCCCCCCAGCGTAGACTGAGTATCCAGTCCCATATATCTGCCCACTCCATTGTTAAGTTAAAGCAGTTTCCCGTTCGTGAGGTGTGTTTCCTGAAAATATGCAAATTGTACCTGTCTGCGTCTAAGGTATGAATGATTTGTATGACATTTGGCAGGAGTACCCATGACTCAGATGTTCCACGTTAAGGTGGCGTACTTAGTGGCCGTGATAAAGACATGCAGTGCATCACGTGGTCCAATGTTCACCACCTGCCCGAGCCTCCCCCAACTCAGTGTATCGGGTATCAATGGCACCAGCCAAGCTATGCAAAACAACAGTGAAAACATATGTAACAACTCCCCTATCCCCCATCCCAGACCTGAGAACCTACATGTGTCATGCCACAACCCCCCAAACAATACAACAAATATGAAAAGGGCTCTTAATGTGGAACAAGGTCCATGCGGTGGAGATGTATATATCTCTCAGGCGGTAACAATGCTGTGCAGAGTTCCATAATGTGGGCCCAGCTAAAGGAATCAAAGAAGTGATCCAGAGCATATAGTAGCCCATCCCGGGCGAACATCCATTAACTTGAACGGCCGCTGGAGTTAACAAGCCCAAGCCAGTCACTCACGCGATCAAAGGTCATCAGCCAGCAGCAGAGTAGGTGCCAGGCCAGCCGACCTTGAGGCCTGGGAAGAAGTTGAGGTCTCCACGTCTGAGCCAGGGTCCAACTGGTGAGACTCCTGTATAGTGGAGGAGGGGCCTAGCATCAGTTGTGATGTTGCACTGCTTTAGCCTGTTCAGGTGCTGCCTGAGCCCGGGAGGGACTGGTCCTGGGCAGCCTTCGAGCATGCACAGAGCACTAGCCAAGTTTCATCAGTTGGATTCTCCTGTGAGGATTGCAGTAAACCTTTCACGTGCAACCAAGTCCATAAATCTCTGGGAGTGGCAAACACCCTGGTCACCTCACCATCCACAACCCAAAGTTTTGCCGGGAATGAGAGCGCATATTTGTAGTTCAAATCTAATAAATGCTGCTTAGCCCTGCAGTAGGAGCTGCGCTGCTTCTGCACCTCGGCTGTGAAAACCGGGTAGGCTGTGAAATCACAGCAACTTTGTACCCCCATGGGCCTTTCGTGAGGAATAACTGAAGTAGTAAGTTGCAGCCCTGGAATTTGAGAAGTCGGGCCACAATGGAATACAGTGGGACGCCCGGCTTGGGCGGCTTCCCAAGAACTCTGTGTGCGCTACACAGAGAAGATTTTAGACGGCTTGCCCAATAACACCATTTCTAGCATCCAGTTTTCGATAAAAAGTTCCACACTGGGGCCTTCTGCGCATTTGGGAAATGCCAAAAGTCGAACATTATTGCGTCTGAATCTCCTCCCAGAATTCTCTGCTTACTAGCGCAGACAGGTCATATCTTCTTGGAGCTGTGCCATCTGCATCTGTAGGTCCTGCACTGTAGGGGGAAGGGAAGTGAGTCAGGTTGCGGTGGTCTGCCCGGATCAAATTCACATCCATAGATATTGCATCAATCTTAGTCTCCAGGGAGGTATTGATTTCTAGAATGGTGTGAAGAACCTTATTAAACTGGGCAGAGTGTGCCTGAAGCGTGGACTCTAAGTGATTGAACGCCTCAGCTGGGCAGCTGGAAGAGTCCATGGGTATCGAGGGCTGCACTAAGGATTTGTTGATCTTGGACTTTCCTATCACGGTAACGTAATGTGGGATGCTGAGTTCTCCAGGTGAGTGAGGTATTACCCCTAGAAATGCCCGCTGTGGCAAAATTGTGGAAACGGAGGCCTATCACATCGGGCAGGTTCCTTTAAGGGTCACGGAGGTGATATCAGGAGCACACCACTCCTCAAGGGCTCAGTCCGTGAGTTGGAGAGGATCAGTGTTCGCCTCTGCGCAGCCAAAGGCAGTTAAATCTCTCGCCAAGCACTCACTTACTCAGTCTCTGATAAGTTAATGAGGAGGAGAAGCCAGCGAGGGAGCAGGCCCAGCCAGGTCTCGGTGGGGCGACGTCCACGTATGGAAGTAGTGTCCACAACAGTAGTGTGGCATCTCTGCTTTTCCAGGTGGAGCAACTCGGCGGCACCGTTACCAGTGGCAAAGAGGATCACAGGGTTACAAGTGTCCCGGTGCAGGGGCGGACAACTCTTGCTCGCCCCCGATGTCCTCAAATGATTACCCCAGGAAGCCCGACATCAGTCTCCCCCGCCAGCAGACCACAGTGTAAGAAAGGCCCATACACGATGTCCAGGGGGGCTGCACTTGCATTCAAAGGGGGCCCGTCTGCGGTCGTATGCCACCAGGCACCCAGCTCCTGCTGAGCAGCTCAAGGAGGCCCGCAGCCCTACAGCCCGCCCCCGCAGGAACCCCCATACCTAGGCAGTCGAGGGATCTATCTGCGTGATCAAGCAAGCTCCCTCCGATGCAGTCACAGGGCCTCAGGTGGGAGGGGATTTAATCTCTGCGCTCGCCCAACACCTAGGGACCCCGGCAGACCACAGCACAGTCAGGCTCTCTTCATCCATGTGTCAGAGTCCTTCGCTACCTGCATGTCAGTAGGTGCGCACCGCACACAGAATGCATGACGTCAGCAGCCCCAGGATCAGGTGCAGTTGACTCGGTCACCTCCCCCTCCGTGACGTCCTTGCAGCACATCCTTTTCCTCGACCGCTCCTCCTCACGGTTCCGGCTGTTCCGCCAGGGATGAGCCACCAAGGGGAGCAAGCTCCGCAACGTGCTCCTCGAGTAGCCCGATGTTTGTCCGCAGCATCAGCTATGATGGAGCTCAGCGGGCCTCCTCAGGACCATCACCGCCTGTGCTGCAGGCCGCATGGCCATCCTCCAGGCGCTCCACCAGTTTCTCAATATCAGCCAAGCAGAGGGGCAATCAGGCTCCCTCCCTCCACAGCCCCCAGTGAAGGATAGTACCCTGTGTATATTTCAGGCTCCGATCCGGGAGGATACTTTCAAGATAAATCTTGGGCCTACACGGAGCTCAAAACTATGGGTTTGCTATGGTCACCATCTTGACTCTGCCCCCTGTCTGTCACTGATTACTGCTTCAGGAAGGATGATGAGCCATATGCAGAGAGCGCACACTTCAATGTGTTTATCTAGGAGCCAACTCAGTTGCTATCTATTGTGAGAGACATCACTTTGCACACAGGCTTTTTCTGGAAAGCAGCCTGGAAGTTACATTTGAAAGAGAAGCACCCCAACCGCTTCTGAAGATTGAGACAGTGTATCCACCTCACTTTGTTCCAGTCCCAAATAATACTTGACACAGGAAGGGACTGGTTTGTAGACTACTAGAAGAACTGCTGTGTAACCAGGGCTGGTGTCTGACTGGCAGCCTGTCTCCAGGAATTGAGGGGACATCACCTGACATCTGCACTTTCTTCTAGAAGGGCTGTTAATCTGCATAAAACACTAGATGCCTGCCTGCATGGCGAGAGAGGATTAGAGTGCCTGGTCCTTCAGAGAGGAGACTTTCCAGGGGTAGATGCTCAGCCTTTTCACAGCATGGCCCACCCAGATGAAGAGGTCAATCCAGTGTCTCTGCGCAGTTTCCGAATGAACTGAATTAAACCCAGCAGCCAGCCACAAGCTTGAACTATTGGTACTACTCCAGCTGCTTAAGAAATCTAAGGCAACATCCTGCCAAAATGTAAGCCATGATTTGTCCAGAGACCACAACTACCACAGAGACATCATTGCAAAAAACTGGTACCAGCCTGCAACCAGCCCTGAGGACCACAGCTGTCGAAGATTGCCTAGTGAGCCCGCTCCTTGGACTCTGACCCAAACAACACTGCCGCTATCGCAAAGAAAGAACCAGTGCGTTAAGGGAGGTAGGACATCCCAAACCCTCCATACAGCCTGAAGTTTAATACAACCAAGAGCAAAACAAGATGGGTCTAGCCCTGCATACGAGGACAGAGACTGGCACAAGTGGCAAGACTGCCGCGCCGCTTAGGAATTAGGGCCTGATTTAGAGTTTGGTGGAGGAGGTTACTCCATGACAAACATGACAGATTTTGCGTTTGCCATATCACGATTGTAATATATCCTATGCAGATCGTAATACTGTGAACTGGATAGCCCTCACATTTGTCACAGAGTATTTCCCTCTGCTGAGTTCTAAGTCAGGCCCTTAGACACAAAGCTTACTGTAGGAAAGTACCATCTTGCCTGGCATGTTACCCCCATTTTTCACTGTATATATGTTGTTTTAGTTGTATGTGTCACTGGGACCCTGGTAACCCAGGGCCCCAGTGCTCATAAGTGTGCCTGAATGTGTTACCTGTGTAGTGACTAACTGTCTCACTGAGGCTCTGCTAATCAGAACCTCAGTGGTTATGCTCTCTCATTTCTTTCCAAATTGTCACTGACAGGCTAGTGACCATTTTTACCAATTTATATTGGCTTACTAGAACACCCTTATAATTCCCTAGTATATGGTACTGAGGTACCCAGGGTATTGGGGTTCCAGGAGATCCCTATGGGCTGCAGCATTTCTTTTGCCACCCATAGGGAGCTCTGACAATTCTTACACAGGCCTGCCACTGCAGCCTGAGTGAAATAACGTCCACGTTATTTCACAGCCATTTTACACTGCACTTAAGTAACTTATAAGTCACCTATATGTCTAACCTTTACCTGGTAAAGGTTAGGTGCAAAGTTACTTAGTGTGAGGGCACCCTGGCACTAGCCAAGGTGCCCCCACATTGTTCAGAGCCAATTCACTGAACTTTGTGAGTGCGGGGACACCATTACACGCGTGCACTACATATAGGTCACTACCTATATGTAGCTTCACCATGGTAACTCCGAATATGGCCATGTAACATGTCTATGATCATGGAATTGCCCCCTCTATGCCATCCTGGCATTGTTGGTACAATTCCATGATCCCAGTGGTCTGTAGCACAGACCCTGGTACTGCCAGACTGCCCTTCCTGGGGTTTCACTGCAGCTGCTGCTGCTGCCAACCCCTCAGACAGGCAGCTGCCCTCCTGGGGTCCAGCCAGGCCTGGCCCAGGATGGCAGAACAAAGAACTTCCTCTGAGAGAGGGTGTGACACCCTCTCCCTTTGGAAAATGGTGTGAAGGCAGGGGAGGAGTAGCCTCCCCCAGCCTCTGGAAATGCTTTGTTGGGCACAGATGTGCCCAATTCTGCATAAGCCAGTCTACACCGGTTCAGGGACCCCTAAGCCCCTGCTCTGGCGCGAAACTGGACAAAGGAAAGGGGAGTGACCACTCCCCTGACCTGCACCTCCCCTGGGAGGTGTCCAGAGCTCCTCCAGTGTGCTCCAGACCTCTGCCATCTTGGAAACAGAGGTGCTGCTGGCACACTGGACTGCTCTGAGTGGCCAGAGCCACCAGGTGACGTCAGAGACTCCTTGTGATAGGCTCCTTCAGGTGTTAGTAGCCTTTCCTCTCTCCTAGGTAGCCAAACCCTCTTTTCTGGCTATTTAGGGTCTCTGTCTCTGGGGAAACTTCAGATAACGAATGCATGAGCTCAGCCGAGTTCCTCTGCATCTCCCTCTTCACCTTCTGATAAGGAATCGACCGCTGACCGCGCTGGAAGCCTGCAAACCTGCAACATAGTAGCAAAGACGACTACTGCAACTCTGTAACGCTGATCCTGCCGCCTTCTCGACTGTTTTCCTGCTTGTGCATGCTGTGGGGGTAGCCTGCCTCCTCTCTGCACCAGAAGCTCCGAAGAAATCTCCCATGGGTCGACGGAATCTTCCCCCTGCAACCGCAGGCACCAAAAAGCTGCATTACCGGTCCCTTGGGTCTCCTCTCAGCACGACGAGCAAGGTCCCTCGAATCCAGCTACACCGTCCAAGTGACCCCCACAGTCCAGTGACTCTTCAGCCCAAGTTTGGTGGAGGTAAGTCCTTGCCTCACCTCGCTGGGCTGCATTGCTGGGAACCGCGACTTTGCAAGCTACTCCGGCCCCTGTGCACTTCCGGCGGAAATCCTTCATGCACAGCCAAGCCTGGGTCCACGGCACTCTAACCTGCATTGCACGACTTTCTAAGTTGGTCTCCGGCGACGTGGGACTCCTTTGTGCAACTTCGGCGAGCACTGTTTCACGCATCCTCGTAGTGCCTGCTTCTGGCACTTCTCCGGGTGCTACCTGATTCAGTGAGGGCTCTTTGTCTTGCTCGACGTCTCCTCTCTCTGCAGGTCCAATTTGCGACCTTCTGGTCCCTCCTGGGCCCCAGCAGCGTCCAAAAACACCAAACGCACGATTTGCGTGTAGCAAGGCTTGTTGGCGTCCATCCGGCGGGAAAACACTTCTGCACGACTCTCCAAGGTGTGGGGGATCCATCCTCCAAAGGGGAAGTCTCTAGCCCTTGTCGTTCCTGCAGTATTTACAGTTCTTCAGCCTAGTAAGAGCTTCTTTGCACCAACCGCTGGCATTTCTTGGGCATCTGCCCATCTCCGAGCTGCTTGTGACTTTTAGACTTGGTCCCCTTGTTCCACAGGTACCCTCAGTCAGGAATCCATCGTTGTTGCATTGCTGATTTGTGTTTTCCTTGCATTTTCCCTCTAACACGACTATTTTGTCCTTAGGGGAACTTTAGTGCACTTTGCACTCACTTTTCAGGGTCTTGGGGAGGGTTATTTTTCTAACTCTCACTATTTTCTAATAGTCCCAGCGACCCTCTACAAGGTCACATAGGTTTGGGGTCCATTCGTGGTTCACATTCCACTTTTGGAGTATATGGTTTGTGTTGCCCCTATCCCTATGTTTCCCCATTGCATCCTATTGTAACTATACATTGTTTGCACTGTTTTCTAAGACTATACTGCATATTTTTGCTATTGTGTATATATATCTTGTGTATATTTCCTATCCTCTCACTGAGGGTACACTCTAAGATACTTTGGCATATTGTCATAAAAATAAAGTACCTTTATTTTTAGTATAACTGTGTATTGTGTTTTCTTATGATATTGTGCATATGACACTAAGTGGTACTGTAGTAGCTTCACACGTCTCCTAGTTCAGCCTAAGCTGCTCTGCTAAGCTACCATTATCTATCAGCCTAAGCTGCTAGACACCCTATACACTAATAAGGGATAACTGGGCCTGGTGCAAGGTGCAAGTACCCCTTGGTACTCACTACAAGCCAGTCCAGCCTCCTACATTGGTTGTGCAGCGGTGGGATAAGTGCTTTGAGACTACTTACCACTCGAAGGTTGACCCCTAGAGAAAAGCGTTGGTCTGCCATTGAGAGGGAGGCCTTTGCTGTGGTCTGGGCTCTGAAGAAGTTGAGGCCATACCTGTTTGGCACTCACTTCATTGTTCAGACAGACCACAAACCTCTACTTTGGCTAAAACAAATGAAAGGTGAAAATCCTAAATTGTTGAGGTGGTCCATATCCCTACAGGGAATGGACTATACAGTGGAACATAGACCTGGGAGTAGCCACTCCAATGCAGATGGACTCTCCAGATATTTCCACTTAGACAATGAAGACTCATCAGGTAATGGCTAGTCTTATTGTCCTTCGTTTGGGGGGGGGTTGTGTAGGAAAGTACCATCTTGCCTGGCATGTTACCCCCATTTTTCACTGTATATATGTTGTTTTAGTTGTATGTGTCACTGGGACCCTGGTAACCCAGGGCCCCAGTGCTCATAAGTGTGCCTGAATGTGTTACCTGTGTAGTGACTAACTGTCTCACTGAGGCTCTGCTAATCAGAACCTCAGTGGTTATGCTCTCTCATTTCTTTCCAAATTGTCACTGACAGGCTAGTGACCATTTTTACCAATTTACATTGGCTTACTAGAACACCCTTATAATTCCCTAGTATATGGTACTGAGGTACCCAGGGTATTGGGGTTCCAGGAGATCCCTATGGGCTGCAGCATTTCTTTTGCCACCCATAGGGAGCTCTGACAATTCTTACACAGGCCTGCCACTGCAGCCTGAGTGAAATAACGTCCACGTTATTTCACAGCCATTTTACACTGCACTTAAGTAACTTATAAGTCACCTATATGTCTAACCTTTACCTGGTAAAGGTTAGGTGCAAAGTTACTTAGTGTGAGGGCACCCTGGCACTAGCCAAGGTGCCCCCACATTGTTCAGAGCCAATTCACTGAACTTTGTGAGTGCGGGGACACCATTACACGCGTGCACTACATATAGGTCACTACCTATATGTAGCTTCACCATGGTAACTCCGAATATGGCCATGTAACATGTCTATGATCATGGAATTGCCCCCTCTATGCCATCCTGGCATTGTTGGTACAATTCCATGATCCCAGTGGTCTGTAGCACAGACCCTGGTACTGCCAGACTGCCCTTCCTGGGGTTTCACTGCAGCTGCTGCTGCTGCCAACCCCTCAGACAGGCAGCTGCCCTCCTGGGGTCCAGCCAGGCCTGGCCCAGGATGGCAGAACAAAGAACTTCCTCTGAGAGAGGGTGTGACACCCTCTCCCTTTGGAAAATGGTGTGAAGGCAGGGGAGGAGTAGCCTCCCCCAGCCTCTGGAAATGCTTTGTTGGGCACAGATGTGCCCAATTCTGCATAAGCCAGTCTACACCGGTTCAGGGACCCCTAAGCCCCTGCTCTGGCGCGAAACTGGACAAAGGAAAGGGGAGTGACCACTCCCCTGACCTGCACCTCCCCTGGGAGGTGTCCAGAGCTCCTCCAGTGTGCTCCAGACCTCTGCCATCTTGGAAACAGAGGTGCTGCTGGCACACTGGACTGCTCTGAGTGGCCAGAGCCACCAGGTGACGTCAGAGACTCCTTGTGATAGGCTCCTTCAGGTGTTAGTAGCCTTTCCTCTCTCCTAGGTAGCCAAACCCTCTTTTCTGGCTATTTAGGGTCTCTGTCTCTGGGGAAACTTCAGATAACGAATGCATGAGCTCAGCCGAGTTCCTCTGCATCTCCCTCTTCACCTTCTGATAAGGAATCGACCGCTGACCGCGCTGGAAGCCTGCAAACCTGCAACATAGTAGCAAAGACGACTACTGCAACTCTGTAACGCTGATCCTGCCGCCTTCTCGACTGTTTTCCTGCTTGTGCATGCTGTGGGGGTAGCCTGCCTCCTCTCTGCACCAGAAGCTCCGAAGAAATCTCCCGTGGGTCGACGGAATCTTCCCCCTGCAACCACAGGCACCAAAAAGCTGCATTACCGGTCCCTTGGGTCTCCTCTCAGCACGACGAGCGAGGTCCCTCGAATCCAGCGACACCGTCCAAGTGACCCCCACAGTCCAGTGACTCTTCAGCCCAAGTTTGGTGGAGGTAAGTCCTTGCCTCACCTCGCTGGGCTGCATTGCTGGGAACCGCGACTTTGCAAGCTACTCCGGCCCCTGTGCACTTCCGGCGGAAATCCTTCGTGCACAGCCAAGCCTGGGTCCACGGCACTCTAACCTGCATTGCACGACTTTCTAAGTTGGTCTCCGGCGACGTGGGACTCCTTTGTGCAACTTCGGCGAGCACCGTTTCACGCATCCTCGTAGTGCCTGTTTCTGGCACTTCTCCGGGTGCTACCTGATTCAGTGAGGGCTCTTTGTCTTGCTCGACGTCTCCTCTCTCTGCAGGTCCAATTTGCGACCTTCTGGTCCCTCCTGGGCCCCAGCAGCGTCCAAAAACGCCAAACGCACGATTTGCGTGTAGCAAGGCTTGTTGGCGTCCATCCGGCGGGAAAACACTTCTGCACGACTCTCCAAGGCGTGGGGGATCCATCCTCCAAAGGGGAAGTCTCTAGCCCTTGTCGTTCCTGCAGTATTTACAGTTCTTCAGCCTAGTAAGAGCTTCTTTGCACCAACCGCTGGCATTTCTTGGGCATCTGCCCATCTCCGAGCTGCTTGTGACTTTTGGACTTGGTCCCCTTGTTCCACAGGTACCCTCAGTCAGGAATCCATCGTTGTTGCATTGCTGATTTGTGTTTTCCTTGCATTTTCCCTCTAACACGACTATTTTGTCCTTAGGGGAACTTTAGTGCACTTTGCACTCACTTTTCAGGGTCTTGGGGAGGGTTATTTTTCTAACTCTCACTATTTTCTAATAGTCCCAGCGACCCTCTACAAGGTCACATAGGTTTGGGGTCCATTCGTGGTTCACATTCCACTTTTGGAGTATATGGTTTGTGTTGCCCCTATCCCTATGTTTCCCCATTGCATCCTATTGTAACTATACATTGTTTGCACTGTTTTCTAAGACTATACTGCATATTTTTGCTATTGTGTATATATATCTTGTGTATATTTCCTATCCTCTCACTGAGGGTACACTCTAAGATACTTTGGCATATTGTCATAAAAATAAAGTACCTTTATTTTTAGTATAACTGTGTATTGTGTTTTCTTATGATATTGTGCATATGACACTAAGTGGTACTGTAGTAGCTTCACACGTCTCCTAGTTCAGCCTAAGCTGCTCTGCTAAGCTACCATTATCTATCAGCCTAAGCTGCTAGACACCCTATACACTAATAAGGGATAACTGGGCCTGGTGCAAGGTGCAAGTACCCCTTGGTACTCACTACAAGCCAGTCCAGCCTCCTACACTTACTACAAAGGGTTGAAAAAGACTTTGAATCGAGGTGCTCGACCAGTGAGCGGGATTGGTTTGAGTTCTCTGCACTTGAGTCTAATCTTTGCTACTCCAAGTAGGATTAGGAACTTTAAAGACAAAAAGTTGATCATAGCAGGAAGGAGAGGGGTGCTACGAAGAGAGGGGATGTAGTGCTTTACTGGTAGATGCAACTACCTTCAACCCAGTATTATGCTCTCATTGTGTTGTGTAGCATTTAGGACCTGAATTATCCACCTTATTAGGATATCATGATATCCGATGAAGATCGTAATAAGGCGGATGGATACCTGTCACGTTTGTGACCGATTATTCTCTCCACCAAGATCTAAATCAGGCCCCAAGATTTGCTTTGTGACTAAAGTACTTTCTTTTTCCATGAAAGAAAGGCACTCAATTAGGCATTACTTTATTGTCTCTCTTTCTCTTTCCTCTCTTTCTTTTTTGTAGAGCCTCAACATCTGTGCAACTTTGACATGTAGCATCCCAGCTCTGTGTTTGTATTTTATTAAACAATATCTCATTTTTAAACTTGCCTTTTATTTGCCTTTTTTATTTTATTTTGGAGTATCACACTTGGTGACAGAAAAAAATCCTATACTTGCTATGAATGCAAAGTGAAATTTACTGAGAAATCCATACAAAAAAAAATCAACAAATCCACAGGAAGCAAAGATTGTTCCCCTGTAATGAATGTGAGAAGAGTTTTTTCAGAAAAACAGGTCTTGTGGTGCATCCGAGAATCCACAAAGGTACGAGGCCTTTTCACTGGAATGAGCGTGGGAAACGTTTTACTCATCATGCAAATCTTTTTCATCACTGAAAAATACACATAGGAGTGAGGCCTTTTCCCTGTACAGTGTGAGAAAAGATTTATCAGTAAGGAGGCTCTTGAGGTGCATCAGAGAATCCACACAGGGCTGAGACCTTTCCCCTGCACTGAATGCAGAAAGAGCTTTACAACACAGTCATATCTTAGACAACATGAAGGAAGGCACACAGACGTGAGGTCTTTTCACTGCTTAGAGTGTGAGAAAAGCTTTGCTAGTAAGTCACATCTTCTAAATCACCAAAGAACACACAGAGGTGTGAGACCTTTTTAATGCAGTAAGTGTGACAAAGCTTATGCTCAAAAGTCAAATCGTTATCAGCACCACAAACTACACACAGAAATGAAACCCTTTTCATGCACCGTGTGAGGAAGGATTTAGTAGTAAGGCAAGTCTATTTGAGCACCAAGGAATTGACACAGGTTTAAAGCCCTTTCACTTCACCAAGTTCGATGAACGTCTCACACAAAAGCCTACTCTCCTACAGCATCAAATAATCCACACAGGACTAAGGGAATATCACCGCAATGGTTGTGAAAAAAGCTTTAATCATAGGTGAACTTTTGTTTGTCGTGAACGAATACACTTAGGATTTAAGCATCATCAGTACTCACAGTGTGAGAAAAGCTTTACTCGAAAGTCAACTCTTGAGTTCATCTAAAAGTGCAAACGGGGTGAAGCCCTTCCCCTGTACTGAATGTGAAAAGACCTTTACTGAGAGATGGATCTTACTCAGCATCGAAGAATACACGCAGGAGCGAGGCCATCCACTGCAGTGATTGTGGGAAAACCTTTGCTCGAAAGTTGGGTCTTGTCGAGCACAAAATGACACTCGCAGGAGCGAAGCCGTTTCATTCCAGCGAGTAAGAGAAACACTTAACTCAAAGGTCAGATCTTACAAGCCACCAAAAAATACACACTGGATGAAGACCATTTTTAGTCTGAAATGGGACCTTGTGTAGCTTGTGAGAATGCACAAATGGTGAGGCAGCTGTGATGCCCAGCGTAGCTTCAGAATTGGCAAGTATAGGACATTAATTGTATTACCGCGTATTTATGTTGGGGTTCTTGTAATCATTTAAGACATGCAATGTCCCTTCATTGGATCTCCTCCACTGCCTCAAAGAGTGACCATGGCATTCTTAAAAGCCTGAAATGATGATAAAGTTATTACTTTAGCAAAATTGCCTGCAGCTTGTTGTTTTTATATATGTTAATGAAGGAACTTTTCAGTGTTGATTCATTTGATTCAACAACAGCAGACAAGCAGTATTGTTTTTAAATGTTTGGCCCTTTGCTGTGCAGATTGCACTCTTATGTCATTGTGGTGCAAAAAGTGTGACCAACCTCTGGAGACACCAGAGGATTTCCTAGCACCCCAATACAATGGACACAGTAAAATCAACTTTCATCTATTTTGCACTATATTTCTCTTGGATACAAACGTAATGCCAATCCTAAACCTAAAATGAACCTTCAACAATCACCCAAGGCCGTTTTCTGTAAATGTGTCACTAATACAAATAACAAGGCAATACATTTGTACTGTTGACCTTTTTCCTAATAGGAATGAATGGAGTAAATATTTCAAGCTACAGTCCATATTACATAATTACCTTTGTGAAGGCAAAATTATGGAAGCGAATTGTTAAACCCTTACATTATTTGTCTGTTTGTATTTCATCAGGAGTGTAGAAAGAAGTTTTTTTTATTTTAAAAGAAGAAAACCTGGTTCATGAGTAACCTTTGTTATGAGGAAATGTAAAAAGTAATTGATTTTGCATTGTTTTGCACTTTGTGAAGTGAAAACTAGGTCAAAATTGTTATGCTCTATTTTATACACTGGTTCAAACTTTGATTTGGTCTGCTAAACCAGTGTAAATCAGGGCCACAGATCTGCTTTTTAGTTGATAACTTGAAAATATACAGCTCATGTGACAAACATGTGAAGTTAAGCTCCAAAGTATTTCAACCTCTCCAAAAACATAAAAATTAAGTTTGATACTGGGAAATATAAAAAAGTAATAATTACAGAGGGAGTTGAACATCCATCTCTAGAATACTTTTACTATAATAGAAATGGAGTAAGATGGGGTCACAAATATATTGCAACAGGCTATGGGTTAAAGGTAGATCCTCAGTAAATCCTGGGAATGCAGCAAGCGGGGAAGGGGTGGTGAGGAAAAATATATCAGCAGTGGGGATAAAGATGTCAGTGGTGGAGAAAAAGATGTCAGCGGTGGGGATAAAGATGTCAGCGGTGGGGATAAAGATATCAGCGGTGGGATAAAGATATCAGTGGTGGGGATAAAGATGTCAGCGGTGGGATAAGGATATCAGTGGTGGGGATAAAGATGTGAGCGGTGGGATAAAGGTGTCAGCGGGGATTAAGATGTCTGTGGTGGGGATAAGGATGTCAGTGATAGAGATAAAGGTGTCAGCGGTGGGGATAAAGATGTCAGAGGTGGGGATAAGGATGTCAGTGGTGGGGATAAGGATGTCAGCAGTGGGGATAAAGATGTCAGCGGTGGGGATAAAGATGTCAGCGGTTGGGATAAGGATGTCAGCGGTGGGGATAAGGATGTCAGCGGTGGGGATAAGGATGTCAGCGGTGGGGATAAATATGTCAGCGGTGGGGATAAATATGTCAGCAGTGGGGATAAGGATGTCAGCGGTGGGGATAAGGATGTCAGCGGTGGGGATAAGGATGTCAGCGGTGGGGATAAAGATGTCAGCGGTGGGGATAAGGATGTCAGCGGTGGGGATAAAGATGTCAGCGGTGGAGATAAAGATGTCAGCGGTGGGGATAAAGATGTCAGCAGTTGGGATAAGGATGTCAGCAGTGGGGATAAGGATGTCAGCGGTGGGGATAAATATGTCAGCGGTGGGGATATATATGTCAGCGGTGGGGCTAAGGATGTCAGTGGTGGGGATAAGGATGCCAACGGTGGAGATAAAGATGTCAGCGATGGGGCTAAGGATGTCAGTGGTGGGGATAAAGATGTCAGCGGTGGGGATAAGGATGTCAGCGGTGGAGACAAGGATGTCAGCGATGGGAATAAGGATATCAGTAATGACGTATCTTGTAGGACAACAAAGAATGATGCTGCAAATATTTCATACAATTAGGTATGTATTATCAGGCACTGGGTGTTTCATCAGCACCATTTTCTTTTCAATGAGATTGTAACATCAATCCCTTTTAAAAATTCACTGAAAATTTTAAAGTTAATTCTGATTAACAGATGCAACTGTTAGCAAGACGTCCAACATGAGATTAAAATGAGTACCAAGATCTTGTGTATTCATTCATGTGAATAATGCAGGATAAAATTCAATCTTTTCTTCATATTTATCCTGCGATTCAGGACCATGAATCTCCGGATGTATTGCAGTATCGTGATCACTAATTCTTTATACAACCATCACTCAATCACTTTGTTATCTAGACAGTGTATATTATGCCCACTGAAACATTTGTCTTTAACAGCACGCTGAAAAGAGATATTGGGGCAATTTAGGGCCACCTCGTATCCTGGCTGAGCGAGTGGCTGAAATGAGAGAAAGAAGCAATAGGGGTACTCACTGTTGCAAATTTATGAAAGTTAATATAGTGATACCAAGGTAGAATGGTTTCCGGGAGGTAATGTTGTGACTGCACAGAAATGTCCCTGTTTCCTTGTAGGACTAATAGTCTTGTGAGTTAACAGTCTAGTTTCCACTGGTTAATAGTAGCAATTAAAATAATTTAGCCAGGGAGAGAAAGCAAATCCTACAGACTGCATTAAGGATGTTGCAGTCACAAAAAAGTCAATATACAGAGTCCAGGTGAAGAAAAATACAGAGGCTCCCATAAGCTAATTCCAATTCTTAGTTAAATCTGAATATTCCTAATTGCTGTTCAGTGATGCTCTAGAATCTGTAATAATGTCACCATACAGAAAAAAATGGAATTTTCAGATGCCAAATAACTAAATCAAGAGTCCAACAAAACAGCAGCTGTATTCAGATTGGCCATTGCTGATTTAAGGTTAGCATTCTTCTAGTTTGACACTGTACTACGGTTCTAGTGTCATGATGTCAACTTGTGCATCTATGTCCAAAATATCCCTCTAGGAAGTGCAGGTTTTTTCTACCTGCCTGTTCCCTGTTGTTGGTGCAGTCATTGACCCAGTGTATCCTTTGTCTCTCTCCCCACTTTCTTGTTTTGTCATCCTGTCCTTATGTGCATTAGCATCATCTGGGGAAGGAGCAGAGGCACCGGCAATGGAGGCAGCTGCATGCCACAGGACTCTCAAGAGTCCACCGTTGCTGAGGGAACCAGTGGGACGGGGGCGAGGGGAGCACCACGGCGGAGACTGGAGGGGACAACACAGGCTCTGATACTTCCTCCGATGGGAGCTCCCTGGTGGTTGCAGACAACTCTGTGACCACCCCAGCTGTAGGTACAGCGGCCAACCCCCTTACCAGCGCCGCCCTCCCAGTAGCCCCTCAGCGGGTTGCCAATGCCCGCTCACCCAGGAGGGTGGACATCTCCTTCACCCCAGGCACCTCAGGCCCTGCCCCAGTGAGCCCTGCTGCCCTGAGTGAGGAGGCTATTGACCTCCTGAGATCCATCTAGGTAGGGCAGTCAACCATTGTGAATGCCATCCAGGGGCTGGCATCCCTGATGCAGCAATGCAATGCATTCCTGGAGGGCATTCACGGTGGTTTGGCAGCCCAAAAGAGATTGATTCAGGCTCTGGCCTCCTCTCTGATGGCAGCCATTGTCCTTGTTTCCACCCTCCCTCTCCAACTTCCACATCCCAGGCCCAATCTCCTCAACCCCCTCCATCTCAAGGACACAGGCAGACGAGCATGCACACAAGACAACACACAAGAGTGGCACAGGCAAACACAAGCGCCACACTTCATCCCATAGGCACTCACACAAACACCATTCAGTTGCAGACACGACAACATCCACTGTCTCAACTGTCTCCCCCTCCTCCTCCTCCACCTTCCACACAGTTACGTCCACACTCACACCTACATGCACTACATCAATATCCACTACCAGCATCATCACCACACCAAGCAGAACACACACCTCACTGGCAGATACTTCCACAACATCCATGCATGCGTCCCCTGTGTTCTCTCCCACCGTGTCTGTCCACCCCCCTCCTACATTACACAAACGTAAGCACTCAGACACCCAACAGCCATCCACCTCACAACAGCATACAGCCCATGCACCTGTACCCAAATCCAGCAGACATACACCTCCGACGACCACTCCCTCATCCTCCACTCCCATAACTCCTCCCACCCCAACGTCCCTAAAAAGCTTTTCCTTTCCCAGATTGACCTCTTCCCTACTCCTTCCCCCACATCCTGCACTTATGGGCAGCGTAGCAAGGACACAGCCCAGCACCTCAGCCAAACTATCCACAGGGACCTATTTGTGGTGGTAGGGATACCAGACCATCAACACTGAAGGGGAAGAAGCCTGCAACACCTGGGATGAAAGGGAAGAGTCCAGCACCAGCTGTGAGAAAGGGGAAGGAGCCTGCACCAGCTGTGAAGAAGGGGAAGGAGCCTGCACGAGCTGTGAGGAAGGGGAAGGAGCCTGCACCACTAGGCAGAGAGGGGAAGAGCCCATCCACCCCTGCCAGGAAGGGAAAGGGATTCCCAGCCCATGACCAGGAGGACAAGAGGTACTCTACGACAGCAGAAGCTGTCAGGCAAACACCGCCACCATCACCAGCTGTCACAGGGCCCCCACCACAAGCTGTGGATGTCCTGCCATCACATAGGGCAGGGCTGCCCAGGAGCCTCCCACAACCACCACCAGCATGCAGCCATCGCAGAGTGCAGGGGCTTCACAGGAGCCTCCCCAACCACCACCAGCATGCTGCCATCAGTCAGTGCAGGGGCTGCCCATGAGCCTCTCCCAACCACCACCAGCATGCAGCCATCACCACCGGCGGACGCCATGTAGTCCACCTTCCAGGGGCTACAGTGCGGACTGCCCCCTCCAGAACCAGTGGGCAAGACACCCACTTGAGAGACTGTGGCCTTGCACTTCCCAGGACAAAGCAATGGGCATGTTGCCCCCTCCAGAACCAGTGGGCTTGTTCCCGCATCTGGCTGAGGTGCTCCCCTCCCCCACTGAGGTGCCTGCCTATTTGTAAACTGATGCCCCTGCAGTGCTCTATCCGGATGTACTCCAGGATTCGAGTTGGGCCTTGGACTGTGCCCTGTGTCCATGTGGGCCCTTTGAACTTTGGAGTGGAGTGGGCAGTGTCCCTTTTTTATACAAGTGTACATATATGTTTCATGGCCAAATCAGATTATTAATTTTGATGTTGAACTGATTACAATCACTTTCGTCAATTCCTGTGGTCCTTGCATTATTCTGCCGATTTTTGGAGTCAAATAGTTTTTGTAGTGCAGCTGGTTATGTGTGTGGTGTGTGTGTGTGAATAGTGTGTGTTGTGCGTGTGTGTGTCACTCTCTTTTTCCTCCCACCCTCCCTCGTGTGCTAGGCGGCTGTACTCACCGTCATTGTCTTCATCGGCGTTGGTGTTCCAGGGGGGTATAACGTAAAAAGATCATCCGGAAAACTTGCAGTTCTGGTTCCATGGTGGTGTGGTTCTTCCCTGGGTCTCCAATGGTGAGTCCTTTGACTTTTGTGCTCTGTTTCTGCCAGGCTTTTGTTGGCATTAGTACCGCCCCGGAAAAGGAGGCGGTTTGCAGGGTCTTAATATGGTGGGCGGAACTTTGACTTCCACCTGGCTGTAGGCGGCTACCACCGTGGTGGCTGTTTCTGCAGTGGCTGTTGGTGTGGCACATTGGCTGTCTATCAGAGATATCACCACCATGGTCATAATTTGGCTGTACTTACCGCCAGCCTGTTGGAAGTATTACCGCCAATTTATCACCCACCGCAAGGGTTGTAAAGAGGGCCTTAGTGGTCACTTGAAGGGAAAATGTGCTGTCTGTAAATGACAATGCGTTACTGTATGATGCTTTAATAATAGATTAGTGACTGGTTTTTTAGTTTAATATGTTAAGTTGTCACTGAAATTTCTACCTAACTATGTCACGTTAACCTTTGTTTTTCTTCAGTGAATTTCTAAAGTAATGTTTAATGTAATTACAACTCATTACTATGCATGGCATGGGGTTAGCCGCAGGGCTGGTCTGCTGCCAGGCCCTGCCTCCAACTCCCAGAGGGCAGCTAACCCCAGTCACGTGCGGTCATCACGGTCCCTACGTTAAAGTTTTTGCAGCCAGGCCCTTGCATACACGCAACCTCACACCACACATAGTCATGAGGTTGGCCACAGGCTTCATCTGTGGACAGGCCCTGCACCCAACCCCATGTGAGCAGCCAACTCCATGCCACACACGGCCTTCTGGCACGCGCAGGGTGCAGTTGGATTTGCACGTCCTGGCCACAGTGAGGAAGACTAATGATTTGGTTAAAGAGTCACAACCCCAAAATATAACAAGTGGGCCTATTGACTTCAATATACATAGTAGAGTGGATACAGGATGCTATTCATCTGGGGCCCCGCCCTCCACTCAGAGCGGTTTCAGAGACCAGAGGCCCCGGATGGCCTGGGACCTGGCTCCGGCCACAGACAACTAGGACGCCTCCATGGGTTACCTTAGATTGTCTGGGAAACATAGACAGAGGGATCCAACTGGGTTCAGAGTGGTGTAGAACTGTAACGTGCCCCTGCAGTTGTGGACCAAGGTCCATGTTCTATCGCCTCAAGCAAGGAAGTCCATCAAGGTATTGATTGGTCCCCCCTGGCTTTAGACTGGTAGGGGGTCATGTTGGACCTGGCCCTTTTTACAGCATCAGCCCCAAACTTTTTGCCTCCTTACTCCTATTTTTTCTGTCCTCTTATTGTTGGCTGTAGGACTCTGGTCACTTTATTCCTGCAGATCAGTGCTAAAGTGCATGTGCTCTCCCTTGTATACTTAGTATGATTGGCTTATACCTGATTAGCACATTTAATTTACCTGTAAGTTCCTTGTATAGTGGTATACCTATACCTATGGCCTGTAACTTAAATGGTACTAGTGGGCCTACAGCACTGCTTGCTCCACCCACAGAAGTAGCCTTTCAAACTTGCCTGAGTCCTGCTAGCGCAGGGCCTGCGTGTTAAGTTTACTGCCACAGGGACCTGGCATCTAAATTTTGTTGCCATGCCTGGAACTCCCCTTTTACTACATGTAAGTCACCACTACGGTAGGCCGTAGCTAGCCCTAGGGGCAGGCGGCTATGTATGTAGAAGGCAGGACAGTGCCTGGTTGTGTATCCTGTCCTGGTAGTGACAAACAGCCTATTTGGTTTCTCACTTCTGTGAGAGCTGCCTTCTCATAGGAGTGTATTGGAAATGCCCTACCTTATATCTAAGGGATAATGTCTGATCTATGAGGGGTAGCGTAGGCATGTTTGGTATGGTTGTAATGGTAGTGATAAATGCTGCCTAATCGCAAAGGAAGATATTTTATTACCATTATAGAAATGCTACTTTTAGAAAGTGAGCATTTCTCTGTGCTTATGACTCTGGTGGTATACATCTTGACTCCAATCCACTTCTGGGGCAGACTGACAGCTAGGCTTTGTGCATACCTTTCAGACAGCCTGTACTCAGAGAGGGTGGAGGTGTCACAGAGGTGCATCTGCCTTTTGAATGTTCTTCCTGGGCTGAGAGAAGGGGAGGCGGGGCACACCTACAGTTGTAAAGGCTGTGCCCTGGCCTCACACAAAGGGCTTGTTTACCCCCAACTAATGTCTGGTGCCTGTGCTGGAGGAGAGCGGGGACACTCCTAGAACCAGTTGTAACTGGTTGGAACATTTTCTCCCCTTCTTTGTGAATGCCTTGCAAAGCTGAGTATAAGTACAGGGGATTTTCTCCATGTAAGGAGACACTTTTAACATACTTGTAACTAGACACAGAATGCTGCTGGAAGGACTCACCAGTAACCGCCTTAGACTACTGCTGCTGTGCTGACCTGTGATCTGCTGGGTCACTAGGAGAAACTGCCACTGACTGCATCCCCCTTGTACTGGCCTCTTGCTGGGCCCTGCCGCCCTGTGCTCCACTTTGTGTCCACAATGGCTGGGTGCTGCGGCCCCTGCCCCCTGCAATTGCCTGCTTGTAGCGCATGAGGAGCAATCCACCCGAGAGAGCCTTGTGTGCGCTTTGTTTTACTGCCATAGCACCTTGGAGAGTGCTTGTCCGAGGGAGATCACTGATGCGACCCGGGCATTCCTATTTTCAAATTGTGTCAGAAGCTCGCTGTGCTGGTGCTCCCGGGGCATGAAGAAATGAAGCCTGGAGCGAGCGCGATCCTAGCGGTGCCCCCGGCGCGAAGCTCACTACGGAGAGCGCCCCCAGGGCACCATCCGGTCCTGACTGTTGTCAGGTTTCACTGCCGTGGCTTGAGAGCAGGAGTCACACTCAAAAAACAGATTGGGTGCAGGGGAGTGGATGATAGCAGCCCCAGGAGGGAGGGAGACCTCACTAGAGGTCCATCCAGACCCCAGGGCTGCTGTGAGAGCAGATCCGGGGGAGGAGAGGGTAAGTCCCCTCTACCCCCAGTCGCTTCCAGAGAAGCGTGCCGCTCCGATTGAAGTTACATTGTTCTTTTGGGTCCCCTGTTTCCCCAGTGATGCCCCGTAGCCACCCAAGGGGTTCACAGGGACAGTGGGCACCTCAGTTCAGGCGCGGGCCCCAGGAGGGGTCCCTACATAGGAATGGAGGGGATGCGACTGCCCCCTCCCCTTCCCTATTCACCAGGTGGTCCCTGTTTTGGCACCGATGAGCACTGGGGGCCCCTTCATCCTAGACCAAATTAGAGAATGATCCTGCCATGGGTATTTATGCTGATACGGTTTTCATGACTGGCCATATGTTTTCTGATCTTCTTCTGGGGGCACACATGTTGGTTTTATGCGGGTGTGTTTACCGGGTTATATGTTTCTGTTTCTATGATTTGCCGTACATTTCCTGGTGTTCCTGGTGTGGGGCACACATGTTGGTTTTACGAGGGTGTGTTTACCGGGTGATGTGTTTCTGTTTCTATGATTTGCCGTACATTTCCTGATGTTCCTGGTCTGGGCACACATGTTGGTTTTACGAGGGTGTGTTTACAAGGTGATGTGTTTCTGTTTCTATGATTTGCCGTACATTTCCTGATGTTCCTGGTATGGGGCACACATGTTGGTTTTACGAGGGTGTGTTTACCGGGTGATGTGTTTCTGTTTCTATGATTTGCCGTACATTTCCTGGTGTTCCTGGTGTGGGGCACACATGTTGGTTTTACGAGGGTGTGTTTACCGGGTGATGTGTTTCTGTTTCTATGGTTTGCCGTACATTTCCTGGTGTTCTTGGTGTGGGGCACACATGTTGGTTTTACGAGGGTGTGTTTACCGGGTGATGTGTTTCTGTTTCTATGATTTGCCATACATTTCCTGATGTTCCTGGTATGGGGCACACATGTTGGTTTTACGAGGGTGTGTTTACCGGGTGATGTGTTTCTGTTTCTATGATTTGCCGTACATTTCCTGGTGTTCCTGGTGTGGGGCACACATGTTGGTTTTACGAGGGTGTGTTTACCGGGTGATGTGTTTCTGTTTCTGTGATTTGGCGTACATTTCCTGATGTTCCTGGTATGGGGCACACATGTTGGTTTTCTGAGGGTGTGTTTACCGGGTGATGTGTTTCTGTTTCTATGATTTGCCATACATTTCCTGATGTTCCTGGTGTGGGGCACACATGTTGGTTTTACGAGGGTGTGTTTACCGGGTGATATGTTTCTGTTTCTATGATTTGCCATACATTTCCTGATGTTCCTGGTGTGGGCATTTATGAGGATCCTATGAGGTGCATTATTGTAGTAATGTTTTTCCTGACTACTGATTATGTTGCAGAATAATAAGTCCCCTGTGTGTTATATGTCACTACTGCGGGTTTTTGCAGAGTAACAGTACTGTGTAACGTTCTGACAGCTGCTTGGGTAGCAGGGCATTACTGACATGTTGTGTTTGGTCTAATAATGTTGTGTACAGTTTTATTTTTACATAACTTGGTGTTGTGTTTCCTTTGTAGTGGGGATAGTGCATCCCATGTGTTATGTGTTTTGCGCACACGCTTTACACATTGCCTCTGGGATGGGCCTGGATACTCGTGCCAAGCTACCAAGGGGGGGGGGCAGGGGTTATCATGGGTGTGTAACTCCCCCACCCTGACTAGAGTGGGTGGGTTCTGCCTGGCTTAGGGGCATACCTTAGCCAACCAAAACTCCCATTTCTAACATACATCAATTTACATAAAACATGTACAGCATAATATATATAAGAATCATCTTTCTCGAAAAATCACTGTTTTCATTCAAATGTATATTTCAGTAATCCACACAATGCAATGTTGAATAATAGTAATTATTAGAAAAATATTTAATACATTTTTAATTCAAAATAATCATCATGTGGGTGAGTCTTTCGTTTAACATACTTTTATTATCAAAGCCGTTTGTGCTCTCCAAAATGTTAAAAGAAAGACACACAGAGACATATGTTTTAAATAAAATCAAAAGAAGATTTTTGAGCATCAATACTATCAATTACAGCAGATATTGGGGGCATGGACTTTGGCACAAATGCAGCTTCTGTCATTCTATGTATTTCAATAGAGGGCACATGCCTACTCCATTTGTCTAGGGAGAGGAAATTCTCTCAATTACTACTTGGCTCCCAAGCAAACAGCTTGCAGTTCATGGGGAAGAGCCATGGCCCCCACTGTGGGGCTTTGGCTTCAGAGACTGTGACAGATGATAGCCAATTAAAAAGCTGCATATGACTTGAAAAATAAATCACTCAAATTTACTAAAATGTGGGACTTACTTCTATCAATCCTGAACAGAGACAATAGAGGTCGAACATGCCCAAAAAGGTTACGGCGTAGGACTCCTGGACATGGAAAGATACCATTGAGAGATGGGCAAAGTATACCCGGAAAAGGGACGCAAAACTTCAACAGAGTAAAGAGTCATCAACATAGACTGTGCTTTGATGCAGGTGGTGACTCGGGGTGGAGAAGGGGGTTTGTTTCTCCTTTGGTATTTAGGTGGCATGACCACCTGACGTATTACATGTTAATAAAGACTCCGCACCACATGTGATTTCTCTGACGAGTGAACCACAGTTTCAAGTTCAATATCATTCAAAGCAAGCGGCACAGAGCAAAGCGTGATTTAAACACAATCAAGAATCATTTACAGTACCAGGTTGTGATGTGGCCATGTCACTCACCTGTGAAGAGTTCCGTTTCCCCAGTGTTCAACCTGGTTACGTACCTAGAATCATTTTAGAATACAGAAATTTGGATGCGCACACGTGTGCAAAAATGCTCACAATACTTGACTGAACATAGATAAAACTATAAAATGATGCTAAATATTTCAAATGGATTCTTTAGTTAAGTTTAGCACTTGCATTTGTTAATTTATCTTAAAGTATCGCATGAATCACCCCAGGAGAGGTATCTAGGCGCTGTAGACAGACACAGGCAAAGTTTTAACTAAGTTAAAGCAAAACTGCCTTGAGCATTTTTCTAAATTTGATATGGTCAGTGCACGTATGGATGTAATATGGTAAGTTATTCCAGTAAGAAGGGGCCAAGTAGGAAAAAGATCTGCCTCTGCATCTTGACAGTCACATTTGAGGGACTGTGAGTAAAGCTTTGTCCATAGATCTTGAGGTCCTGGCCAGGCAATAATGTCTGATCTTCTGATGTAAATATCTTGGACCTTTGCCCACTAAGGAACTGTGTGTAAGACAACAAATGTTAGAAATGATTCTTTGCCTAACTGTTAGGCAGTGTAAGGTTCTCAGAAGAGGTGTGGAAGCAGGGCCAGAAGGGAGATTGCAGAAGAGCCGTGCTACGTATTGTATCCTGGGCAGGGTTTCATTTGCAGAAGCAAGTAATGCATTTCCATAATCTAGTCTGCTGGTTATTAGCGCCTGCACTAAAGTGTTTCTGGCTGAGAGAGGAAGGAAAGAACATGCTTTCCTCAGCAGGTGCCTCATATCAATTCATCTCCGATGGTAGATAGAACCTGTTCTTTCATGGATAATGACTGCTCTATGTTCACTCTGAGATTCATGACTGCCTCAGAGTGGAAATGGCACCCAATCCTGAGACAGCTTTCATCCCTTTGGAGAAGTATTCATCACAGCACCAGAAGCGCAAAGAGCCTGTAACTGGCATTGAGCAAAACTATTCTGTGGCTTGCACTGTAGTGCAGGGAGTATCTGAGGATGGTGACTTCAAAGTGCTACATACTGACACTTAGGGGCATATTTAAGAGCCCCTAGTGCCACTGGAGCGTCACTTTACATGACGCTCCGGTTGCGCTATGCCCAGCACCGTATTTACAAGCTGGCATTCAAACACTTTTGTGGCTTAATGCCACATTGTAAATACGGCCCCTTCACACACAGCACTGTGCAATGGGTGTTGCTGTGAGCGTGGCAAGGGTGGTGCCCAGAGCTCCTCCAGTGTGTCCCAGACTTCAGCCAACTTGCTTTGCAAGGTGTGGGGGCACTCTGGAGGGCTCTGAGTGACCAGTGACAGCAGGTCACAACAGAGACCCCTCCTGATAGGTCCATACCTGATAAGGTCCCCTCTCAGGGTTATTTAGGGTCTCTCCTGTGGGTTTTCTTCAGATTCTGCTTGCAAGTTTCCTTCAGGAATCCTCTGCAACAACTTCAGACTCTTCTGACCTCGGATCAACCGCATCCTGCTCCAAGAAATGCTGTAACTGCAACAAAGTGTCTACAAGAGACACGTTTCTTCAGCAACCTCAGCTCCAAGTCAGCATCTGCAACAGTTTCCACTGTGTGCACGCTCTGGGGACTCCCTGTCTTCATCCTGCACCAGAAGAACAGAAGAAATCTCCTGTGGAGTGACAGAGTCACTCCCCTGCTCCAAGCAGGCACCTTTCAAGATGACGACCTGGGGCTCGTCTCACAACAAGGAGCGTGCTCTTAAGGACACAGAGGGTGGACATCATCGACATAGACTGTCCTGAGGTCCTGCTGATGCAATTTAGAGGAGGTAAGACTTTGCCTTCCCCGAGAACGACGGTACCCCTGTGTACAGTGTCTTCTTCACCTCCTGAGGCCTCTGTGCACTCTTTGCAAAATTCCTTCATGCACAGCCTGGCCCAGGTCCCCAGCACTCCACCCTGCGACGCTCAACTCGCTGAGTTGTTCTCCGGCAGCGTGGGACCTTCTTTTGTTGTGCTTCATCAACCGAGTTTTGCACCTCCTTTGAACCCGGATCCTGCGGCTTCTGGGGGAGCTGGCTGGCATCCTGAGGGCTCTCTAAAGTGCTAAGAGCCCCCTCTTCCTCCTTACACAGAGTTGAGGCCCCCAAGTCCCTCCTGGGTCCATCCAGTGCCATTTTGACAAAAAACACACTTTTGTCATAGCCAAGGCTTGTTGGCGCCTTCCAACATAAAATCTCATCTGCAACGATCTTCACGCCATGGGACAACTTTTGCATCATGCAGGAACCTGCTGGCATCTTCCAAGGGTGCATTTCTGCAGTCTTCGACTAACAAGGGGATTCTTCTTTTGCACCCTCTTCTGGGTTGGCAGGGGCTCCTGTCCTTCCTGGAACTTCTTTCGACTTCTGGACTTGGTCCCCTTCCTTTGCAGGTCTTCAGGTCCAATATTCCAGCAGTTGTTCTTTGCAGACTTGGTTGGCTGATGCAAAATCTCAAAAACGAGGTGTAGTGTGTCCTAAGGAAACTTGCAGTACTTTACTCCTGCTTTTCTAGGCTCTGGGGTGGGGTAATTTACTTGCCTTTACTGTATTCTTATTCTCCCAGCGATTCTGCACACACTACACTTTTCTAGGGGGGAATTCGTGATTCACATTCCACTTTTTTAGTATATGGTTTGTGTTGCCCCTAGACCTATTTTCTCCCATTGCATTCTATAGGATTTACTACTGTTTGCTTTGTTCTATGCCTATTTACTTGTCTAATTTTGGTGTCTAGTGTATATATTGTGTATAATACTTACCTCCAGAAGGAGTATTGCCTCTAAGATATTTTTGGTACGGAGTCACCCCAAATAAATACCTTTATTTTTGTTAACACTGTGTATTGTCTTTACTTGTGTATAAGTACTGTATAACTATAAGTGGTATTGCATGAGCTTTGCATATTTCTTAGTTCAGCCTAAGCTGCTCTGCTATAGCTACCTTTATCAGCCTAAGCTGCTAGAACACTACTACTTTACTAATAAGGGATAAATGGGCCTGGTATAAGTACCCAAGGTACCCACTACAAACCAGGCCACCCTCCTACATTGGTGGCAGCAGTGGGATTCGAACCCACGCCTCCGAAGAGACTGGTGAATATGGTCCTCCAAGGTTTGGAAGCTTTTAGTGCAGCATATTTGGACTATATTGCTGTCTTTAGCTCCACCTGGGATGATCACCTGGTTCACCTCTGGAAAGTTTTGGAGGCCCTGCAAAAGGCAGACCTACCTATCAAGGCTTCAAAGTGCCAGATAGGGCACGGGAAAGTGGTTTATCTGGGCCACAAGGTGGGTGTAGAACAGATTGCACCACTTCAGGGGAAGATTCGGACCATTATGGACTGGGGTCTCCCTACAACTCAAACCCAGGTCAGAGCCTTCTTAGGTCTCACTGGGTATTACAGGAGGTTCATTAACCCCTTCGCTGCCAGGCCTTTTACCCCTAAGGTGCCAAGCCTTTTTTTTGGCTATTTGGGGCAGTTCGCACTTAGGCCCTCATAACTTTTTGTCCACATAAGCTACCCACACCAAATTTGCGTCCTTTTTTTCCAACATCCTAGGGATTCTAGAGGTACCCAGACTTTGTGGGTTCCCCTGAAGGAGACCAAGAAATTATCCAAAACACAGTGAAAATTTCATTTTTTTCAAAAAAATGGGAAAAAGGGCTGCAGAAGAAGGCTTGTGGTTTTTTCCCCTGAAAATGGCATCAACAAAGGGTTTGCGGTGCTAAAATCACCAGCTTCCCAGTTTTCAGGAACAGGCAGACTTGAATAAGAAAAACCAATTTTTCAACACAATTTTGGTATTTTACTGGGACATATCCCATTTTTACGATTTTTTGTGCTTTCAGCCTCCTTCCAGTCAGTAACAGAAATGGATGTGAAACCAATGCTGGATCCCAGAAACCTAAACATTTCTTAAACAAAGACAAAATTCAGAATTCAACAATGGGTAATTTGTGTAGATCCTACAAGGGGTTCCTACAGAAAAGAACAACTGAAATAAAAAAATATTGAAATTGAGGTAAAAAAACAGCCATTTTTCTCTACATTTTACCCTGTAACTTTTTCCTGCAATGTCAGATGTTTTAAAGCAATATACTGTTACGTCTGCTGGACTCTTCTGGTTGCGAGGATATATAGGACTTGTAGGTTCATCAAGAACCCTGGGTACCCAGAGCTAATAAATGATCTGCACCTTGCAATGGGTTTTCATTCTATACCGGGTATTCAGCAATTAATTTGCTGAAATATAAAGAGTGAAAAATAGGTATCAAGAAAACCTTTGTATTTCCAAAATGGGCACAAGATAAGGTGTTGAAAAACAGTGGTTATTTGCACCGCTCTGAATTCTGGGGTGCCAATACTAGCACGTGAATTACAGGGTATTTCTCAATTACACGTCTTTTTTACACACTGTCTTACATTTGGAAGGAAAAAATGAAGAGAAGGACAAGGGGCAATAACACTTGTTTTGCTATTCTGTGTTCCCCCAAGTCTCCCGATAAAAATGGTACCTCACTTGCGTGGGTAGGCCTGATACTCGCAACAGGAAATGCAACATGGAAACATCACATTATCACATTGAAATCTGATGTGTTTTTTGCAAAGTGCCTAGCTGTAGATTTTGGCCTCTAGCTCAGCCGGCACCTAGGGAAAACCTAGCAAACCTGTGCCTTTTTGAAAACTAGACACCTACAGGAATCCAAGATGGGGTGACTTGTGGGGCTCTCACCAGGTTTTGTTACCCAGAATCCTTTGCAAACCTCAAAATGTGGCCTAAAAAACACTTTTTCCTCTCATTTCGGTGACAGAAAGTTCTGGAATCAGAGAGGAGGCACAAATTTCCTTCCTCCCAGAGTTCCCCTACGTCTCCCGATAAAAATGATACCTCACTTGTGTGGGTAGGCCTAGCGCCCGTGACAGGAAATGCCCCAAAACACAACATGGACACATCAAATTTTCCCAAAGAAAACAGAGGTGTTTTTTGCAAAGTGCCTACCTGTGGATTTTGGCCTCTAGCTCAGCCGGCACCTAGGGAAACCTACCAAACCTGTGCATTTTTTTAAAACTAGACACCTAGGGGAATTTAAGATGGGGTGACTTGTGGGGCTCTCACCAGGTTTTGTTACCCAGAATCATTTGCAAACCTCAAAATTTGGCTACAAAAACACTTTCTCCTCACATTTTGGTGACAGAAAGTTCGGGAATCTGAGAGGAGCCACAAATTTCCTTCCTCCCAGAGTTCCCCTAAGTCTCCTGATAAAAATGATACCTCACTTGTGTGGGTAGGCCTAGTGCCCGCAACAGGAAATGCCCCAAAACACTATCTGGGCACATCAAAATTATCAAATATGAAAGTACCTGTTTTGGGGGGAGGGGGAGGCGGGGCAACCTGCGTTCCTGGGCTCAGCAGCAATCTAGGGAAACCTACCAAACCCAGACATTTCTGAAAACTAGACACCCTAGGGAGTCCAGGTAGGTGTGACTTGTGTGGATCCCCGAATGATTTCTTACCCAGAATCCTCAGCAAACCTCAAATTTAGCTAAGAAATCACTTTTTCCCACATTTCTGGGTGGGATCACCGCACAGGGACAAATTTCCTACCACCGAACGTTCCCCTCAGTCTCCCAGTAAAAATGATACCTCACTTGTGTATGTGAGCCAAGTGCCTGTGACAGGAAAGAACCAAAAACATGTCGAAATTGAGGGGGAACCAAAGTGGGTCCAAAAGGGCAGTTTGAAAAAAAACATTTTTAGGCTGACAAGTGCAGCACAATTTGTATTGGTATAGATGGGACAATGTTGGGTGGTAGGAATTTTGTGGATTCCTGCAGATTCCGGTAGGTTCCCTCACAGAACTGTGGGAAAAATTAGTGATTTTCAGCAAAGTTGGAGGTTTGCAGGGCATTGTGGATAAGAAAATGGTGTGGTGCATATGAAGCACACCACCCTGGAATCACCCAGATGTTTAATTTTCAGATGTGTCTGGGTCTTGTGGATTTTTCCACATGGCAGCGACCCAAAGTCAAAAAAGTGCAGCCCTCACCATTCCAAGTTGGACGATTTTGAGAGTTACCATGCTCTTATGGCCCAAATGTAAAACCATAATCCAAAATAATCAAATGTCTTCTTGCTTGCCATGGGCTAAAATGTTTTATTGTGCGGGGGAGAGCTGAAATACTGTTACCCCCTTCAGTTGGGGAGGAGGGGGGGCATATCCAGGCCCATACTGGTTGGTAGCCACCACCCCACTATTTTTTTTATTTTTTTTATTCCATGCCATCTAGTAGACTTTCTGCCCCCTGGGGTGTGGATCGGGGGTAATTGCCCCATCTGCCCACTGGTGGGCAGAACAACTTTGGCCCCATTTATTTGGGGTGGGGGTATGGCCATACGCCAACCCTCTTATTTTGAAAACAAATCTTCCCTGGTCTCTGGTGGGCTTTCTGCCCCCCCTTGGGGGCAGATGGGCCTTCAAAAAATAGGCCAATCTGCCCCCAATGGGGGCAGATATGGCCAACAGTAATGTGCCCCCCATGGGGAGCGACCTTGCCCAAGGGGCAGCCCCCAAACAAAACACACACATACACACCAATCCCTGGTGTCTAGTGGTTTCTGCCCCCCCGGGGGCAGATCGGCCTAATTATATTAAGCCGATCTGCCTCCGTGGGGGCAGAAATGGCCTAGAAACAATTTGGCCCCCAAAGGGCGACCCTTGCTTATGGGGGTCGCTTCCTAAACATAAAAGTAAAAAAAAACAACAACAAAAAATCCCTGGTATCTAGGGGGTTTTCTGTCCCACCTGGAGGCAGATCGGCCTAATTATATTAGGCCAATCCACCCCCTGGGGGGGGCAGAAATGGGCTAAAAATGATTTGCCCCCTGGGGAGCCGCCCTTGTCCAAGGGGCCTCTCCCCTTATGTTCATTAAAAAAAATAACAAATTCCATGGCGTCTAGTGGTTTCTGCCCCCCCGGGGGCAGATCGGCCTAATTATATTAATATATATATATATATATATATATATATATATATTCACACTTGAATTTGGCAATACCCTCGTTGCTCCTGACCGCCAATGGTGCCCGGTAGACACGCGCCACCACGTCTGTAATACAAACACTCCCTTATGCGTAAATAAGGCCACCGGCACTCCGTGAAAGTATAAATAGGATTTAATTCAATCCACACAGGAACGCGTTTCGGCGTCTCCGCCTTTCTCAACCTGTGGGGCCGCCATTTTGGTCCCCTTTAAATAACATGTTTGACAAGTCACATGCACTGCATTTAAAGCAACACCGTCAATAAAATATAATACATATGTTTATGCTCGTACATCATAAATTCCAGGTCTACTAACTATTTTATCATCTACTACAACCACCCACCTTCAAAATTCGGAAAACTAACAATACACAGTGACTATGTACAAAAAGATGTCCGTGGAGGAGATAGAGAGAAGAACTTGAGGAAGTTGGAGTCTAGATATATTCTTACACTAGATTCTAGGGAACCAGCGGGATTGAATTCCAGTGAGGAATTTTATATCCATCTGAGTTAATAAATGTAGTTGATATTATCTTTCCTCTTAAGTGAGTTACTTACCTACTCTTCCAGCCTGGAACCCAACCCCCCCCCTTTCCATACAATGTATACCTAAATTAATGTATGCATAGCAGACTGCATGTATTTATGAGTTTTTTCTCCCATGAGATGCTGTAGATATAATTAGGTACAGTGCTCCCCGTTTTGGAATCATTGAGATGTTTAAATTAATCTTCAAGTTAATCTTGAGACTCAAGACGAGTTCTTGTGTTCCTTTTAACCGTATGCACTTTGGCATTATTACATAACATTTATGAATTTTTCATTGTTCACATTTGTTAATATTATTGTACATAGTCACTGTTTATTGTTAGTTTTCCGAATTTTGAAAGTGGGTGGTTGTAGTAGATGATAAAATAGTTAGTAGACCTGGAATTTATGATGTACTAGCATAAACATATGTATTATATTTTACTGACGGTGTTGCTTTAAATGCAGTGCATGTGACTTGTCAAACATGTTATTTAAAGGGGACCAAAATGGCGGCCCCACAGGTTGAGAAAGGCGGAGACGCCGAAACGCGTTCCTGTGTGGATTGAATTAAATCCTATTTATACTTTAACGGAGTGCCGGTGGCCTTATTTACGCATAAGGGAGTGTTTATATATATATATATATATATATATATATCTATATCGGCCCATAATTATATTAGGCTGAAATGGCCTAGAAACAATTTGGCCCCACAGGGAGCGACCTTTACTGAAGGGGTCGCTCTCTAAACATAAAAGAAAAAAATAATCCCTGGTGGCTGATCTGCCCCCAGGGGTGCAGAAATGGCCTAAAAAGTATTTGCCCCCCTGGGGAGCGCCCCTTGCCCAAGGGGCCGCTCCCCTCATGTTTATTTCACACAAATAAATCCCTGGTGTCTAGTGGGCATTTCTGCTGCCCGATCGCAGCAGAAATGCTTGCAGAGACATGAAAGGAAAGGCCTTTCCTTTCCTTTCATGTCTCTGCTGGCCCCCTCCTCCCAAGCGGAAGAGAACTGCTGAGCATTTCTCTGCCGCAATCGCACTGGAAGCATGCTTCCAGCGCGATGGGAGGTGACCTCTGATGAGGTCAGCACGCTTTCACGTGCTAACATCATCAGACGTCAGTAGGGGTCAGGGGGTCGGGGGTGGAAGGGGAAGTGATTCCCCTTCCAGCCCTGACCAGGGGGGGCGGCCCTTGGGGGGAGCGCTAGCGCTTCCCCCGAGGGCAGGTATACGGACGCAATGGTTACGTTCATGGTGCCACACAGGTGCAGCCAGGGAAGTAACCATTGTGTCCATGGCGGCAAAAGGGTTAAGAACTGTGGCTCCATTGCAGCACTTCTTAAAGACCTCACCAGCAAGAAAATACCTAAAAAGGTATTGTGGACAGCTAGCTGTCAAAAAGCTTTTGAGGAGCTTAAGCAGGCCATGTGCTCTGCACCTTTCTTAAAGTGCCCAAACTACTCCAAAAAATACATTGTCCAAACAGATGCTTCTGAATTGGGGTAGGGGCAGTTCTATTACAGCTTAACACTGAGGGCCAGGATCAACCTGTTGCTTTTATCAGCAGGAGGTTGACCCCTAGAGAAAAGCGTTGGTCTGCCATAGAGAGGGAGGCCTTTGCTGTGGTCTGGGAACTGAAAAAGCTGAGATCCTACTTCTTTAGGACTCACTTTATTGTTCAGACAGACCACAAACCTCTATTATGGCTTAAACAAATGAAATCCTAAATTGTTGAGGTGGTCCACTTCCCTACAGGGGATGGACTATACAGTGGAACATAGACATGGGAGTACCCACTCCAATGCAGATGGACTCTCCAGATCCTTCCACTTAGACAATGAAGACTCATCTGGGCAAGGTTAGCCTTATTGTCCCTCGTTTGGGGGGGGGTTGTGTAGGAGGAAAGTACCATCTCCCTTTGCATGTTACCCCGATTTTTCACATGTATGTCAGTATGTTTTTGCCTGTCTCACTGGGATCCTGCAAGTCAGGACCCCAGTGCTCATAAATTATGGCCTAATGTGTATGCCTGTGTAGTGCCTAACTGTGTCACTGCTAACCAGAACCTCAGTGCTTATGCTCTCTCTGCTTTTAAATTTGTCACTGTAGGCCAGTGACTTAATTTACCAATTTCAATTGGCATATTGGACCCCCCTTATAAGTCCCTAGTATATGGTACCTATTGGCATTGGGGTTCCAGGAGATCCACATGGGCTGCAGCATTTTTTTTGCCACCCATAGGGAGCTCAGACAAACTTTTACACGGGACTGCCATTGCAGCCTGCGAGAAATAGTGCACACACTATTTCACAGCCATTTTCACTGCACTTAAGTAACTTATAAGTCACATATATGTCTGATCTTCACTTGCTGAAGGTAAGGTGCAAAGTTACTAAGTGTGAGGGCATCCTTGCACTAGCAAAGGTGCCCTCTACATAGTTCAGGGCCATTTCCCCAGACTTTGTAAGTGCGGGGACGCCATTACACGTGTGCACTACATATAGGTCAATACCTATATGTAGCTTCACAATGGTATCTTCGAATATGGCCATTTAACATGTCTAAGATCATGGAATTGTGCCCCATTCCCAATCTGGTATTGGGGAGCCAATTCCATGCATACTTGCGGCTCCACCATGGGCCCCCAGTACTGCCAAACCAACTCTCTGAGGCTTGCACTGCAGCTACAGCTGCTGCCACCTCACAGACAGGGTTTTGCCCTCCTGGGATCTGGGCAGCCCAGTCCCAGGAAGGCAGGACAAAGCATTTCCTCTGAGAGCCCGGTGTTACACCCTTTCCCTTTGGAAATAGATGTTACAGGCTGGGGAGAGGTAGCCTTCTCCAGCCTCTGGAAATGCTTTGAAGGGCACAGATGGTGCCCTCCTTGCATAA
This sequence comes from Pleurodeles waltl, assembly GCF_031143425.1. Lineage (NCBI taxonomy): Eukaryota > Metazoa > Chordata > Amphibia > Caudata > Salamandridae > Pleurodeles > Pleurodeles waltl. The sequence goes on along the minus strand of NW_027150076.1, from coordinate 7,862,040 downwards.
ACCAGTCTACACCGGTTCAGGGACCCCTTCTCCTCTGCTCTGGCGGGAAACTGGACAAAGGAAAGGGGAGTGACCACTCCCCTGTCCATCACCACCCCAGGGGTGGTGCCCAGAGCTCTTCCAGTGTGTCCCATACTTCAGCCATCTTGCTTTGGAAGGTGTGGGGGCACTCTGGAGAGCTCTGAGTGGCCAGTGCCAGCAGGTGACGTCAGAGACTCCTCCTGATAGATCCATACCTGATAAGTTGGCCAATCCCCCTCTCAGGGCTATTTAGGGTCTCTCTTGTGGGTTCTCTTCAGATTCTGCTTGCAAGTTTCCTTCAGGAATCCTCTGCAACAACTTCAGACACTTCTGACCTCGGATCAACTGCAGCCTGCCCCAAGAAACGCTGTAACTGCAACAAAGTGTCTACAAGAGACACTTTTCTTCAGCAACCTCAGCCCCAAGTCAGCACCTTCAACAGTTTCCATGGTGTGCACGCTCTGGGGACTCCCTGTCTTCATCCTGCACCAGAACCGAAGAAATCTCCTGTGGAGTGACAGAGTCACTCCCCTGCTCCAAGCAGGCACCTTCCAAGACTACGACTGGTACACTGGGACTCCTCTCACAACAACGAGCGGGCTCCTAAGGACAGAGAGGATGGACATCATCGACATAGACTGTCCTGAGGTCCTGCTGACGCAAGTTGGAGGAGTTAAGACCTTGCCTTGCCCCTAGACCTATTTTCTCCCATTGCATTCTATAGGATTTACTACTGTTTGCATTGTTCTATGACTATTTACTTGTCTAATTTTGGTGTCTAGTGTATATATTGTGTATGATACTTACCTCCAGAAGGAGTATTGCCTCTCAGATATTTTTGGTACTGTGTCACCCCAAAGAAATACCTTTATTTTTGGTAACACTGAGTGTTGTCTTTACTTGTGTATATGTACTGTGTAAATATAAGTGGTATTGCTTGAGCTTTGCATGTCTCCTAGTTCAGCCTAAGCAGCTCTGCTATAGCTACCTGTATCAACCTAAGCTGCTAGAACACTACTACTTCACTAATAAGGGATAACTGGACCTGGCTCAAGGTGCCCACTATAACCAAGCCAGCGTCCTACAGGAACAAATTAGGCAAACACTTGTTTGTGGGTGTCTGAGGAGTCAGCCGGCATCACATAGTGACTGGCACACCTGCACCACTTGGGTGTCTGTGGATTCAGCCTGCACCACACGGTGATGGGCACACCTGTCACTTGGGTGTCTGATCTGCTCAGGAACAGCTGTAAGACAGTGCCACAATATAGGCCACATGAGCACAAGAAACTGTGCTCTGGTCCTAGGAGCATGGAATTAGCTCTCCAGGTAGATGGACCCTCAACTCTGAGGTCCACTTCTTCTGCGCACTCTGGACGATCGCACGTCCTGCATGTCTGTGCACTCTCCCTCTTTCAGCAGCTGCACGACAACAAGACAACTCTTGCTTCCAGGGCTGACTCCAGGTGACATCCCCTGACTCCTGTGAAGCTGACTGACACGCAGACAACAGCTCTGGTTCATAGCACACCTCTAAATATTATGTGGATCACTCCCTACCTCGGTCACAGACAACATGGAACTAAAACAGCAAGTGGGTCAACAGCTCCCATGCAGTCAAAGCCGACAAGAATGTGGGCTCTCTGGCTACACCCCCAGAACCAGTTTGAGTTTGTTCTTTTTGTGAAGTGTCCTTTCTCAAGGCTGTCTTCCAGACACAGCCTTTGTGTACAGTGATACTCTTCACAGCAGGGTTGTTTCCAGTTTGCACCACCCATAACTGAGGAAAAAAGAGCTGTGAGTTTTCTGCACCTGGTTATCAACAGCCACACACCACAGTGATCACGAAACACACAAAAGACTGGCCTCAGCTAAAGGAACCTTCACACCCTGAACAGAGGCTGCTGCCCCACCATTCACCCTCACCATCTTCCAAATGACAGTACTCATGAAGACAAGTCACCTACACTCACAGCAAAAGGAGCATATCGAATGTCTAAAGGGAGCCCTGTCTCCTCTTTCCCACTTCAATGAGCAGGCCTCCTCCTTCTAGCTTCAGGAACATCATGAAAACACTCCCACTTTCTGGGACAAAATGCAATCCCATCTTGTACACTCAGCCAGGTCAGGCACTTGCAAAATGAAACCCGTAGGTCTCCAATTCTCTGGTTCACTCGTACCCACAATGAATGTCCCATACAGATAACACACAGACGCTCGTACATAGCATGCACAAGAAATTGGCACTATGACATGGGTTAGCGCACAGAAGCAGAACTTTACATGAGTGGGTCAGTAGTCCTCTTTTCAGGTGACACAGATAAAAAAGTCTGTTCAAAACTTCTGATTCACAACACTCTGTACGCTGACACCACCCCTCTACATGATAAAACCATGACCAGGATTTTAGTCCGCTGTGCAACAAATTAGGGCATGCTTGGGTTGCCCCTCCAGGTGCAGGTCAAGGGACAAGCAAGCCTATAACTTCACACACACAAACCAGATCAGTGTGACATTGGGGGGAAATGAAAAACCAGGACACCAGATTGTCCTAGTTAGCCACCGAGGGCAAGGGAACACAAGTGGACACCATGCACAGGACCTTCCCAACTCAACACTAATGGTAACCCTAAGAAGCATCCTAGAAATGTAGGGATACTCATACACAGAGGAACCCAAATCCCAGTCATGAAATGCTACACATATTTACAACGAACAGCCAGCAACCAGTCTATGGTATGGAGATTATTTTCTAGGAGCTATAAACCTTTCTTGGGTCACATCTTGACTACATAGCTTGCAGCTTGCTAGAATCTTATTTATGTGGTAGTCCTGATTGTACCTGCCCTACCTATACATACAAATGTATTCTTTTAACAGGTCTACCAGGATATGAAGTATGCTGTCTAAAAGTATCCTATCATATTTAAGGAAACCAGATGGTTTCACGACCCCTGGACACCACTTTTCATGTCTTCACTTTGCTTTTACATATCATTATCAGGAGTTTTGGTCCAATTAGTCAAATTAAAATGAATCAAAAGTAAAACTCCCAGAATGCACTGATATGAATGAATGAATACATCTTTATTGTATAGTTAACAAAAACCATTACAATCATTAAAATCATAGTATCACCACATAAAATACATAAATATTTGAAATTCCTGAAATAAAATAACATTTAAAAGGTAGACTTGAAACATAACCTCCATATTCTACATAAATGCACTGATAGGTTAAACTAAAACACAGAAAGGTTCACTCCCAGTGACATGGAGTCATCTGGTTACCCTTGTAATAACTTACATTGAACTCCACACCTATTACCAGATATTTCTGCAAGATCTCTTCCATACTGGTGCATGAGAGCAGATCCAGCTAATGGAGGATCTTCTAATGATCTACCAGAAGATCCAGTGAAAACCAAGCTGCTTGAAGTTTGGGAGTTTTTCCTGGGTCAGATGTAAATACAGCTGCCAAAAGAAGGTTCCTCTTCCACCTTAAGGAGTCTGACAACAGCCGGTCTACTAGTGATCTGAAGTGTATCAATTATTTACCGGGTCACTCCCACTCATAAGCTGTCAGCAGCCATGCCCTCCCAGAACAAGGTATCTGTCCCTGTGAACACTCAGCATTTCTGGATAGGAACCAGTGAAGTTTCCATCCATACGTGGGACCAAACTAGTCCTGGTCGATCTCTAGGACCAGCCACTCAGGGCCAGTGATCGGGTCAGTCAACAGTCTTAGTTGTTTCATATCTGCCTGAAGTGTTCACATATGAGTCTTCTACACTCTACAAGAAGTGCAGGAGAAAGTATAGAATAGGTTGGGTCTGACATAGAAAGCTTCTGGTGTTCACCCACGAGCCTCCTATAGGTGCTGCTGGAGTGGGTGTAGAATAGTTTTGGTTTGAAAGAGAGATTCTTGTGTTCACCCACAAACCGTCTAGATGTCCTGCTGGACAAAGTGAAGAATAGGTTAGGTTTGACGGAGTCAGAGAGATACTCATGAAGGGTCACCCTTAGCATATAAGTTATCACACTCCTGTACGCAGTACTTGACTGGGGAAAGTCACACAGGAGTTGGTGTTGCCCCAACCCTCCTTCTCAATGCTTACATGACTGTCTTGCCTTTAATCTTTATATTGCGAAATCTTGATTTTGAAATGCATGATGAACTCAGCAAGCTAGTGGTCCATCTGAACAAGGGAGGAGGGGACCTGATCCAGTTCACCTACAGCAATCAATGAGGATGAGTAAGAGGTGATCAACAGGTTTGAGAATGGAATCCTCTGGCTATGAGCCTGTGCCTCCACCTTAAGATGTGACTGAACAACAATGTTCAATCAGGCTTTTTGATCCTTCATGTGTGTAGGAGGCTGGCCTGGCTTATAGTGGGTACCTAGTGGTACTTACACCTTGTGACAGGTCCAGTTATCCCTTATTAGTAGATTAGAAGTGTTCTAGCAACTTAGTAGAAGTAGCTATAGCAGAGCAGCTTAGGCTGAACTAGGAGATATGCAAAGCTCCTACCATACCACTTATATCACTTAGCACTGTATCATTAGAAACCACAATACTCAGAGTTACTAAAAATAAAGTTACTTTATTTTAGTGACAATATGCCAAACATATCTCAGAGTATATACTCCCTTAGATGGTAAGTAATATACACAAAATATACACACAAACCAAAATCAGGTAAGTAAACAGAAAAGTAGTGCAAACACTGTAGAATGCAATAGGAGACAATAGGCCTAGGGGCAACACAAACCATATACTCCAAAAGTGGAAT